>NC_080164.1:30880308-31250308 GCF_950295315.1 Erinaceus europaeus | reverse complement strand
GGCTCTAGCACTTAATGTAGAGCACTACTCAGTAACTTCAATAAATAATTTCCTATTTTATGGAAGTACACATTTTTGCAATCTCATAATTACCACAGAGTTTGAAAGATTCATGCTATAAACTGTACCTTTAATATACTACAAAATTATCTTTAAAATCTGCAAATGATACTTAAAAGCAAATGTATCAACATCTAAGGAAAATACACTACAAAATAACACATCTCAAAAGCATGATAAACAACTATCAAAAGCAAAGGATAAACTGTACTCCATAATTTCTACAACTGAAAACAATATATAAAGCCCTATCAGATCAAAATATCCACTAGAAAAAAATTATTTTTGAGTAAGGGATTTTACTAACTTGTTTTATAAATGGCAAGAGTTTAAATATACCTATATATGTTTAGTTGTGTTTTGAATCACTTCAGAATATGCCACAGTCACTTTCAAGGTTAAAAAAACTAAGGAGCAGGGGTAGTGGTGTACCTGGTAGCGGACATGCATTACAGTGAGCAAGGACCACTGTGCCATGGGCTCAATGGAGGCTGGTTCCCACCTCCACTGCATGAACGAAGTCTTTGTGCTGCAGCATCCTTCTCATTGCCTCTATCTTTATATATGAAAAAGTCAGCCTGGAGCAGTGAAGCCCCAGTGATGACCATAAATAAATAAATAAATAAATAAATAGTCGGGGGTAAAAGCAGCATGGAAGTGGTACAGTAGATAAAGTACTGGACTCTCAAATGATGTCCAGAGTTCAATCCCTACCATCACATGTGCCAGAGTAACACTCTGGTTCTCTCTTTTTCTGTCCCTAGCTCTCTCATTAATAAGTAAATCCTAGGGAGCCGGGTGGTAGCACAGCAGGTTAAGTGCAGGTGGTGCAAAGCACAAGGACCAGCATAAGGATGCCGGTTCGAGCCCCCAGCTCCCCACCTGCAGTAGAGTCACTTCATAAGCGGTGACGTAGGTCTGCAGGCGTCTGTCTTTCTCTCCCCATCTGTCTTCCCCTCCTCTCTCCATTTCTCTCTGTCCTGTCCAACAACGACGTCATCAATAACAACAAGAAAACAACAAACGGGAATAAATAAATAAATAAATAAATAAATAAATAAATAAATAGCAAATCCTTTAAAAAATATACATAGTTGAAGCTTCACATACAACATGGAAACTCCACTTAGCTATCAGAGGAGCCGAAGGACATTCCTATGACTTTTGTCTTAGAAGATAATATAAATAAGAACAAACTAAAAATACAATGGAAAATAATAGGTTTTACTTTACTACACAGCCACTTTTAATAATATTCAATGATGGTATCATAAATTCTACTTGTTCACTTATTAAGTACAGCTAGAATAAAGCATACCTTTGAGTAGTCATCTGACAAAGTTTCAAAGGTGATAACTGAAAAACAAGAAATGGTAGTAAGAAATAGAACTACTGGTCTACATTTTGAATAAAGACACAGACTTAACTAGGATTTTAAATCAACACAAAAAATTGATATAAAATATTTTTCCTTTTTGGGTCCTACATAAAACAAAGTGACCCCTCAAAAAAATGGAAAAAAAAATTTTTAATCCTTTTTGTTGCCCTTGTTGTTTTATTGTTGTAGTTATTGTTATTGATGTTGCTGTTGAATAGGACAGAGAGAAATGGAGCAAGGAGAGGAAGACAGAGGGGGGAGAGAAAGATAGACACCTGCAAACCTGCTTCACCGTTTATGAAGCGACTACCGTGCAGGTGGGGATCCTTATGTGGTCCTTGCACTTTGTGCCACGTGTCCTTAACCCACTGCGCTACCACCCAACTCCCCAAAAATGGAAAATTTTAACTTTTATAGTTTCTCAATACAAATGACTTTTTTAAAAACTAATGAAAATTAAAAACAGGTAAAAGACAATAAAAATAAGTAAAAGATAGACAGAATGGCTTCTAAATTTTGCCACAAGTTCTCTGAGATGGTCGAAGCAAATGACATTAAAGAACAGTCAAAATGTGGCATTTTACAGCTGCTGGGCTCAAGCAAAAATAAGTAAAATCATGGGCCCCTTGAAATATACCTAAAACAGACTTCCTAGCTTTTTCAAAAATGGAGACCCCAAATCTCATCTGCTTATTCTTACCTTTAGGTTCCTAATTATTAAGCAACTTGCTCTGCTTTATATCTTAATGCTTTTCAGCCACCAAGTTGCAGATTCTACCATGATGCCAACCTGACTTCCCTGGGTAGACAATCTCACCAACGAGTCCTGGAACCCCACCTCTCCAGAGACCTACCCCACTAGGGAAAGATAAACAGGCTATAGGTATGAACCCACTGCCACTGCCCATATCCAGCAGAGAAGCAATTACAGAAGCCAGATCTCCCACTTTCTGTACCTCATAATGATCCTGGATCTATACTCCCAGAGGGATAAAGAATAGGAAAGCTTTCAATGGAGGGTATGGGATATGGAACTTTGGTGGTGGGAACTATGGAATTGTACCCTTCTTATCCTACAGTCTTGTCAATTATTAGTAAACCATAAATTTTTAAAAAAGATAATAGCACTGCCCAGGAGGTGGTTCAGTGGATTGAGTGACAGATTCTCAAACATGAGGGCTCAATCCTTGGCATCACATATGCCACAGTGGTGCTCTGATTCTCTTTCTTCCTCCTCCTTCTCCTATCTCACTCACTCGCTCTCTCTTTCTCATATGTAACAAATATAAAGTAAGTATATGTAAAAATAATAGCTGTCACGGAGATAGCTTAGAGGTAGAGTGGCCTGAGTGAGAGTCCCCCACACTGCATGAAAACAAGAAAAAAAAGCAAATAAGCAGAACATCCTAAATGATGAACTGGTGATCTGGTCTGTCTGTCTTTCCCCTCCCCACACATATATACTCATAAAAAGAAAAGATAGCACAAACTTTACAAAACTTACTAATTTCTTTATTTCGTAGCCAGAGGCTTATGCACGAGCAATTTTATGGTTCCCAGGCCTTCCCCGTCCTGTCCCATAGTCCCCCCAATACACTTTTTTTTTTTTAATTCAGATAGAGAGAAAAAAGGAGAGGATCCACAGGATCAGAGCCTCCTCCCAGTGCCAAAGTCTTTCCCATGTGGTGCCAGGGCTTGAACTTCAGCCACTCACACTGCCAGACTTGCACCCTACCCAGTGAGCTCACTCTCTCTGGCCTCTAGCTATTTACTCATCCCTAATGCACCTGCTAACCAAACTCATTTTTATTGCAAAGTAACAGAGCTGCTAACGTTATTTAAAAGCAAGGAATGAGGACTGGGATGAGGGTAGAATGCACTTATTACAATGTTCAAGGACACCAGGTCAAGCCCCCGGTCCTCACCTGCAGGGGGAAATACCTGACCTTTCCCATTTCAACATGTCCAGAATTCTAAGGATGACCCCTCACAACCCTCACTTGTACAAGTAAGTCTCCCTCTATCATCTGATGGAGCATGTGGACAGGACCTATGAACAGGGGAGACAGCAGCCCTGGGATTAGGATATAGTGGGCAGCAAAGGGGAGATGTAGAATCAAGTGAACCCGGTGTTCTCAGCCTAGCAGCACAAGAGGAAATAAGTCAGAGAGATCTGAAGCACAAAAAAGTCCTGACAGCCTGAAAGGTGTCTGAAAGGTGGAGGAGACCGGGGACAAGGAATTCCAGCACTCTCTACAGACTGACAGTCATAGCTGAGAGACAACCAGTAGAAAAACAAGGGTCCCAGTACTACAAGCATAACAAACTATTAGACATTCTGCCACAACCATCTGAAAGACTAGAAGGGGTATCTTGTCCACAGTCTCCAGATAAAGTGCCCCACCTAGCTGACACATTGAGTTCAGCCCTGAGCGAAATACATGAGAGCCTGGCAGAAGCCTGCATACTTCACCTACAGAGCTGTCAGCCAATAAATAGGCCCTGTGAATTTGGAGCAATTTATCAATGTTACACAGGAAAAAACAAAACAAAATATGTAACCCATTTTCATATGAAAACTAAAAGAGCAGCCAAATACAAAAGACTATTTTCACAAATTCAGATTTAATCTTTTACTTACCTTCTGAATCTAAGCACCTTTCAAACTTCAAGGATAACTGATAAGTGTCATAACATCGAACCCTCGGTTTATATGTTCCTATAAAAAATTAACGCAATGGTATTGTCAGTGTTTCCATTTTATAAATAAAAACTTTTCTAAAAAACTAATGCAATATAAAACATAGAGAATATACTTTTCATTGTCTACCCACTACAATTAAGTGGGTATATTTTTTTGTTAAGAGGTAGGATTAATTAGAACAACATCAAAGGAAAAGAACTTAGAAGTAGCCCTCCCCAAAGTTCCAAAGATAATGAGCAAAAAATACAAACAAGCAAGTCATGGAAAATAAAATACAAGTAAATAATAAACTTCACAAATAACACAACAAAGTAGATTAAAATAAATTGCTTTTGCCTAACAGAATAGCAAGGATGAAAAGATATCTGTGTCGGTAAAGGTGTTAAAAAGTAGTATTCAATACCTAGAATAGACTTCCTAGCTTCTATCTTGAAGACCCCAAATTTCATCTGCTATATTCTTACTTTTAGGTTTTGATTATTAAGCAATTTGTTCTACTTTATATCTTAATGCTTTTCAGCCACCAAGTTGCAGATGCTACCACAACACCAATCTAACTTCCCTCGGCAGACGACCCCATTAATGTATCCTGGAACCCCACCTCCCCAAAGCCCTACCTGACCAGGAAAAGATAGACAGGCTGAAGGTATGGATTGACCTGCCAATGCCTATGTCCAGCAGAGAGGCAATTACAGAAGTCAGACCTCCCTCTTCTGCACCCCATAAAGATCCATACTCCAAGGGGGATAAAGAACAGGAAAGCTTCCAATGGAGGGGATAGGATACGGAACTCTGGTGGTGGGAATTGTATGGAATTGTACCCCTCTTACCCCATAATCATGTGGATCATTATTAAATCACTAATAAAAAAAAGTATTCAGATACTTTTACACTGCAGGTTGCTGTTGCTACTTCTTAGAAGAAAAGTCTAGCAGTATTTGTACAATGTATCATGTTCATACACCTTGAATCTTTACTTCAACTTATACAAAAGAACATCCAGCAGTGCCAAGGACATGAAAAATACTCAGTGCTCAAGTACAGGGGCCAGGCGGTGATACACTCAGTTGACTACACATGGTAACATGTACAAGGACCTGGATTCAAGCCCCCAGTCCCCACCCCACCTGTACAGGGAAGTTTCAAGAGCGGTAAAGCAGTGCTGTAGGTGTCTCTCTTTTATCTCAACCTTCCCTCTCAATTTCTTTGTACCTATACAAAAATAAGTAAATAAGTAAATAGGTAAGCAGCAGCTTAAGCGCACATGGTGCAAAGTGCAAGGACCGGCAGAAGGATCCCTGTTTTAGTCCCTGCTTCCCCACCTGCAGAGGTGTGACTTCACAAGTGATGAAGCAGGTCTGCAGGTGTCGATCTTTCTTTGCCCCCCTCATCTCCCCGTCCTCTCTCGATATGTCTCTGTCCTATCCAACAACAATGACAGCAATAACAATAATAACAACAAAGATAAACAACAAGGGCAACAAAAGGGAAAAAACAGCCTCCAGGAGCAGTGGATTCATAGTGCAGGCACAGAGCCCCAGCAATAACCCTGGAGGCAAAAAAAAATAATAATAGTAAGTAAGTAAATAAAGATTTTTTTTTTTTTAATTTAAGGCTTCATGTGGTGATGTTTAGAAAATAATCCCAGGGGGTCGGGCAGTAGTGCAGCGGGTTAAGTGCACATGGCACAAAGCACAAGGACTGGCGTAAGGGTTCAGGTTTGAGCACCCAGCTCCCCACCTGAAGAGGGGTCACTTCACAAGTGGTGAAGCAGGTCTGCAAGTGTCTGTCTTTCTCTCCCCCTCTGTCTACCCCACCTCTCTCCATTTCTCTCTGTCCTATCTAACAACAACATCAATAACAACAATAATAATAACCACAACGATAAAACAACAAGGGCAACAAAAGGGAAAAAAATAGCCTCCAGGAGCAGTGGATTCGTGGTGCAGGCACTGAGCCCGGCAGTAACCCTGGAGGGAACAGAGCAGAACAGAACAGAATCCCAAACAAAATGGTCTCTTACAAAGAAAGGACTAAAAAGAGCAAATGATGCTAAAGTTTGTAAAGAGATTGATACAGACTTGTAGTTACTGACATGGAAAGCTACCAGCATGTATCCCAGTGAAGCAAGGAAGTAAGTAGAAAATGCAGCTGAGGGGTGGGGGTAGATAGCATATTGGTTCTGAAAACAGACTCTCATGCTGCGGGCTCCAAAGTCCCAGGTTCAATTCCCCGCACCCCTATAAACCAGAGTTGAGCAGTGCTCTGGCAAAAAAAAAAAAAATGCCCTCAGTGTGGGTCAACATTGGTAGGGACTGCCCCATTTTCCAAAGGGAGGTTGGGCCAACATAATCTGCCACTCAAGGAAGATGGGTCCTGAAATGAGTGCAGCCTAGAATGTTCCTAGCTATGACTACAGAATGCAAACTCAGACCTACAGGGATGAAGCAGTTACACAAAAGTGGTTACACAGGCTTCTGTGCTGAATATGAGCCCCAGATGAAATCGATGGGGTTTACAGTTAATGGTATTTATGTACTTTCCCCATATGTGGGAACTACTCTCTTCCCTGATCCAGCTTTCTAGACCTATTTCCAACTCTAACACCACCCCCAGACAATACTTTAGCCTACCTGCATGTTGGCTGTTGGGATAAGGCAAAAATGAGTAAAGTCATGGGCCCTTGGAATATACCTAAAATAGACCTCCTAGCCTTTCCCAAATTAGAGACTCAAAATCTCTTCTGCTATAGTCTCACCTTTAGATTTCTGATTATTAAACAATCTGTTCTGCTTTATGTCTTAATACTTTTTCAGCCACTAAGTTGCAGATGCTGTCATGACACCAGCCTGACTTCATTGGACAGATGACCTCACCAATGTACCCTGGAACTCCACCTCTCCAGACCCCACTATAGGAAGATAGGGACAGGCTGGGAGTATGGATCAAACTGCCAAAGCCCATGTCCAGTGGAGAAGCAATTACATAAGTCAGACCTTCCACATTCTGCACCCCATAATGATCCTGGGTCCATGCTCCCAAAGGGCTAAAGAAAGGGTAAGCTTCCAATGAAGGGGATGGGATACAGAGTCCCAGTGGTGGGAGTTGTGTGGAATTGTACCCCTCTTATTCTATGATCTTATCAATCATTATTAATTAAAAAGAAAAAAGAAAATGCAGCTGAGTATTACAAAATGGCACATACAGTGTGATCCTGTTTTGGTTTTTTTTTTTAAACTCAATAGTGACAGTTTTAGCTATTTGTAAAGCAAAAACAAAAAAAAATTGGAGGAATAAACACAGTGACTGTTTTCTCTATAAAATGCAATTTGAGGCTTTTTCACATCTTATATAGTTTTATGTTTGTATTTCTTTCTTCTTCTCAATCTTCTTCCCTTTGTCATTGCTAGGGCTTTCTCAGATAGAAAGTGACAAACAGAGGAGACACAAAAATATCACAACAATTTCCTGCAATGAAGTTGGGCCAGATTCAAACCTGAATGTTTGCATTTTATGTAAGTTAATCGTGTAGGCTATGAAGAAAAAAAAAAGTGATTTTTTTTAAACTAATTATTTTTTAACAAAATCAGATAGTCGTATGTTTATAGCATCATCAAAGTCCAAGAATGTATTTATTTAAGGGATAATCAATGGTTTAGGCCATTGAGGTGACTCAACAGAGAGAGCACAGAACTCACGTGTGTAAGGACGTGGGTTTTATCCCTGGCACCACAGATACCAGAGCAGTGTTTTGGCCTTATAATCGCTCATGAAATAAACGAGTCTTTTCTGTTTGTTTTGTTTTTTTGTCATCATCAGCCAACTTTATCAGAAGGAGAAATCCCAGATTTATAAGGCTACCTCCAAAAATACAAATTCTGAATCTTGATGGAAATACAAAGATGTAATTGTCAGAAAATCTCAAACTTAAGATCAATCCCCAGTGCCAACATAAACCAGAGCTGAATACTGCCCATGTGTAAAAACAAAACAACCTATGCAGGGTTGGGAAGATAACATAGCAGTTATGCAAAAGACTTTCATGCCTGAAGTTCAGTCCCCAGCACTACCATAAGCCAAAGCTGAGCAGTAGTGTGGTAACAAAAACAAAATAATGAAAAAAGTTCTCGAAGTGGCCAGGTGATGGGTGCACTTGGTTGAGCGCACACATTACAGTGCATAAGGAGCTGGGTCACCAGTCACCACCTGCAGGAAGGAAGCTTCCAGTGGTGAAAGTATCACACGTACCTCTCTTACCTACCTCTCTCCCTCTCCACCTTCCCCTTACCTCTCAATTAAAAAAAAAAAAGAAATTTAAATCTGTTTTAAATTTTTTTTTATTTTCCCTTTTGTTGCCCTTGTTGTGTTTTATTGTTGTTGTAGTTATTATTGTTGTTATTATTGATGTCGTCGTTGATAGATAGGACAAAGAGAAATGGGGAGAGGAGGGGAAGACAGAGGGGGAGAGAAAGATAGAAACCAGCAGACCTGTTTCACCACCTGTGAAGCGACTCCCCTGCAGATGGGAGAGCCGGGGGCTCGAACCAGCATCCTTGAGCCAGTCTTTGCACTTTGCACCACCTGCACTTAACCCACTGTGCTACCGCCCAACTTCCTAAATCTGCACTTCTTTGTAAATAAATTTACCAACAGAGAAAAGGTATAAACAATGAACTCAGGGGGGTGGGCACAGCAGATTAAGTGCACATGGCACAAGGTGCAAGGACCAGTGTAAGGATCCCGGTTCAAGCCCTCAGCTCCCACCACTCTCCATTTCTCTCTGTCCTATCCAACAACAACAGCAATAACAACAACAACAAGGACAACAAAAATGAGAAAAACGGCCTCCAGGAGCAGTGGATTTGTAGTGCAGGCACCAAGCCCCAGCAATAACCCTGGAGGCAAAAAAAAAAAAAAAAACTCAGAATAACAAAAACATGGTGAGATATGTCATGAGTAAAAAACTGCTAACTGGGGCACAGGGGTTAAGCACAGGTGGCACAAAGTGCAAGGACCAGCGTAAGGATCCCAGTTCGAGCCCCCAGCTCCCCACCTACATGGGAGCCATTTCACAAGCGGTGAAGCAGGTCTGCAGGTGTCTATTTCTCTCCCCCTCTCTGTCTTCCCCTCCTCTCTCCATTTCTCTCTGTCCTATCAAACAACAATGACATCAATAACAACAACAATAAAATAGCAAGGGCAACAAAAGGAAATAAATACTTTAAAAAAATCTTTTAAAAAAAATTTTAAAACATTAAAAAAACAAACAAACTGGTAACTGCAGGTCCTGTAACATCATGGCAGAAGACCTAGTGGGGGTTGTACCGTTATGTTGAAAACTGGGAAATGTTATGCTTATAATAAACTACTGTATTTATTGTCGACTATAAAACATTTATCCCCCAATAAAGAAAAAAAGCCTGATAACTGCAACTTGCTCTAAAACTCAAGAAATAGACTGATAGATGAACAGATGATAATACAACAGATATGTGATAGAACAAATACAGGAAATTACTGTGGAACTGAGTTGGTAGGTACATGAATACTCACTGTACAACTTTTCAAAATCTCCAGAAATTTGAAATTTCTTGTAATAAAATGTTAGGGTGATTTAAAAAAAATGACCTTTGTCATCATAGCATTTCCTGCTAAGAATACACGTAAATCATAATCAAGATACTTACCAGTTGCTAAAATATACTGCCCATCTTTTGACACCTTAATAGTGGTACAAACAGTAGGCATTTCAAAATCCTGAATAAGTTCAATTCTTCTACGAACATCTACAAGGAAAGAAAATAAATAACTGGTTAACTACTGTGTGCTTATTCTGTATTATAGGCAGGCAAAGCAAGTAGAGGGGTCACTACATAGGTAAGCAGTGTCTCAGGGCCTTGAGTCTTGGAGTCAGCACAGCCCAATCTTTGCATAGAAAGGTATTTTTCTTAGTTCATACATAACCTTCTGTTTTTGTCTTAGTCTTCAAAAAGGAAAAAGCACCATCATCAATTTTCACTGGGAAGTACACAATGGGGGCCAGGCAGATGGTCTATTAGTACACAACTTATATACTGAAGCCCCAGAGGCCACAGCTCAATCCTTGAAACTACTACATGCCAGAGCTCAACAATACTCTGGTCTCTCTCTCCCTTCTAAAACAAACAAACAAACAAACGTTAGGGGCTAGGCAGTGGCACAGCTGGTTTAGTACATGTTACCATGTACAAGGACCTTGTTCCAGACCCTGGTTCCCATCTATAGGGGAAAAGGTTCATGAATGGTGGAGCAGTGCTGCAGGTGTCTCTCTCTCTCTCTCTCTCTCTTACTCCCTATTTCCACCCCCACCCCTGCCTCTCAATTTCTGTCTGTTCTATCAAATAAAAAATGAGGGGAGTTACTTAAAAGAACAAATCAATCTCTTTTAAAAAATTAAAGTCTTTGGGGGGAGCAGGGCTTCAGGTCCTCATACAAGATGGTTGAGGAGGACCCAGGCTAGGGGTGAGAGTGTTTCGCAGGAAGCTGAGAAAGTTTATACATGTACCAACAACTGTATTTATTGTAAAGCATGAATTCCCCACCAATAACAACAACAACAACAACAAATTTTAAGTTGGGAGTTGGGCGGTAGCACAGCGAATTAAGTGCAGGTGGCGCAAAGCGTAAGGACCGGCTAAGAATCCCGGTTCGAGCCCCCGGCTCCCCACCTGCAGGGGAGTCACTTCACAGGCAGTGAAGCAGGTCTGCAGGTGTCTATCTTTCTCTCCCCCTCTCTGTCTTCCCCTCCTCTCTTCATTTATCTGTCCTATCCAATAATGACAACATCAGTAATAACTACAATAATATTTTTTTTAAAAACCCAGCAAGAGCAACAAAGGGAAATAAATAAATAAATAAATAATTTTAAGTTAAAAATAGTGCAACAACCATTGAGTTTTAAGACCTGAACAGGGGAAGTGGGGTAGACATTAAGCCACTGTCATTCAATCATAACTAAGGCAAATATCTGTCTCACATACAATAGATAGATGATATATCTTTTTAAAAAAAATGATCTTACATGACTCACTCTCATAAATTTTTTTTTATTTTAATTTGGGGAAGACAGTATATTGATAGAACATGAGACTTGCATTAAAAAAAAAAAAAAGTCCCTGTTTCAAGTCCCAGTACCACTACGATCCAGAAGAACAGCACTCTTAGTTAAGCACACACGCTAGAATTCACAAAGACCCAGGTTCAAGCCCCTAGACCCCACCTGCAGGGGGAAAACTTCACAAGTGGTGAAGCAGAACTGCTGTCTCCCTCCTTCCATACCTCCCTCTCCCCTACCAATTTCTGTTTCTACTCAATAATAAATAAAAATTCTTACCAAAAAAGCAATAAATTCTTGTTTTAGTATTTTTTAAAATAAATTTTCACTTAAATATGATGACAATAATTAGGTGAACGCATTATAAATTCAGTAACAAAGGTAAAAGTTAAAAGTACTAATACTCACCAACATCTTTCTTTTGGAGGGCTCTCTTCTTCCTATCAGAAAGCCACTTAAAGAAGATAAAGAGACTTTATTTTAAAACATAGTTATTGAAATTATTTCTCTTCTTGCAAAAATAACACATACTCACATTTAAAAAAAAAGAATTGAAATCTTACAGGGACATATATGACAGAAAGTGAGAAATTTTGTAATCCTGCTCTCCTAACACATTCTCTGGATTTCTTTTTATATGTTTACATACCTTAAACAAATAAAATTTTAGAACTGCTATACTTCACACAAGAGAAAACTAAGCTAACAATCTGAGAAAGCGCCTCAAATGCTATGTGTTATTTAAAAAATGTGGAAGAGCTTTAGGGAGCAAATTTCTTTATGAAAAAAAAATTTTTTTTTTACAAAGAATAAACCTAATAGATATGAGCAAACTGCTGCTGATGCTTCATAATAAAGACATAATACTTTTAGAGCTAGCCAAATAGCTCACTTGGATAGTGTGCTGCTTTGCCATGTGTGCAATGCAGGTTCAAGCCTGCCCCCCATTAAACTGTAGGAAGCTTCAAGACTGTGATCTCTTTCACTCTATCAATGAAATAATAATAGCAATTAATAATAATAGTTTTAGGCTTGTGGTGTAGCTCAGTGGTAAAATGCATGTTTTGCATGTATGAGGCTCTGGGTTGGATCTTCAGCATCCAAAAACAACAATAAAAAAAGAACACCGGTAATTCAGAAAATCACATTCACAGAATCAGATCTTGTTCTGTAATTAGCATAAGCCCCAGTTTTGCATCAGTAGGTCTCAATGATGATGCACTAACCAAGTATGATTACTCTAAAGGGTGGTTCTCAACCACGAAAAATTTACACCTCCAGGGGCATTTGGCAACCCCTAAAGATACACTTGGCTGTCACAACTGGGGGAAGAGTTGTATTCCTAGCATCTAATCCGTAGGGGTCTCAGATGCTGCCAAATATCCAACTACAACAAAGCCATAGTGACAACCACCACAAAGGAGAACTGTCCGGGCAAAATGTCAGTAACAATGAGGTTAAGAAGCCCTGTTTTTCCTGTTTTAATAGCTCAGTAGCATTCCACTGTGTATATATACCACAACTTTTTTAGTCACTATCTGTCCTTGGGCATTGTGCCCCCTACCCCCCAATAAAGTGATTTGTTTTTAAATCCTATCCTTCACTAGAGATAGTATAGTGGTTATGCAAAAAGATTTTCATGCCTGTAGAGACTCTGCAGGTGCCAAATCTAACTCACTGCTGTATTTCTTGAATTAGGCAAATAATACACTCAAAAAAACATCTGATAAACGGAAATTAAAATGAAGCAGTGTCTGTCAATCGCTCTGTCCACACCTCCTCACGTGGCAGCGGCTTTGCCCATTCTTTGTAGCCTAAACGGACGTATCCTCGGCCCTTGAAAACTTTACAAAAAGCTCAAGCCAAGTTCATAAACCATGATCACTTCTAAGTCCAGGTTCGGCTCAGTGACAGTGGTGTCCTCCTCTATCAGAGTCAACCAAGCTCCGGGTGACCCTCACTAGTCTGGGGCGGTCAGGGCCCACCTTAATCAGACCACGGATAAGGCCGAGAGAAACAGCGGACCTTCGTGGAGGAGAACAACCACAGAGAGACTCACCTCTGGAAGGGACTTGCCGCAGCTGAGACTGTAAATCTTCACCTCATTGAGGCTGGAGACCTGCATACTGGCGCCGAAAAGTGAGGACCCCTATTCCAGACCAGCCACCTAAGCCAGCGGTACATGCGAGTATCAGAATCAAGAAGCCTTGCCGGCACGCCTCCGCGGTGTGCGGTTCTGGCGTCGGCTGATGACGCACTTCCGGGCGCCGGAACAGGATGTTTCCCGAAGACAGGAACTGTCGGCAGGGCGTCTCTCTCTTCCTTTTCTCAAAGTCGCTGTCCGCGTGGGAGCGGCCTTAGGGTAGTTGTACAGCCCGGAATGTTGCGATCTCGGGCTGGGTTGGGCGGAACTGACCCGAGGCTTCTCGGGCTGGCTAGAGGGAACCGAGTGAGCGAATTCAAAGTAGAGATGTGTTCTTTCTGCTTTAGTGGCTCTGCGACACTACTTTACAAATAAATACTCATGTAAATTGACGGGTAAAAGTGCTGTTTTCGTGACCAGGAGGTGGCGCAGAGGATGAAGATTTGGACTTGTCAAATTTGGGGTCCTGAGTCCCACCTCCCTGCAGCGCCAGAGTGATGCTCTCATTTTCTCTATTCCTTCCCCGCCCGCCCCCGCCCATTAATCTCTTACGAAATAATAATAGTATGTTGGGGGCAGGTAGTGGCACCACAGCCTGGCCCCCCTCGTAAACTAGTTTTTCTATGTTTTTTTTTTTTTTTTTTTTACACTGCTCAGCTCTGGCTTATGGTGGTGTGGGGTACTGAACCTGGGACTTTGGAACCTCAGGCATGAGAATCTCTTTGTATAACCATAATGCTATCTTCTCCCCGCACCCCCCCCCCATGCACACTTTACTATGCACAAGCACTGGTATTTAGGCTTCCCCAGCAGTGGAGCAGGGTTGTAGGTGTCTGTCTCCCCTTTTACTTCCCTCCCTATTTCTAAGAGAAGAAAGGAAGGATATAATGTTATTTTCAATGCCGAGGAGATAGCTCAACTGACAGCTCAGGACTCTCATGCCTCAGACTTGGGATTCCAGTCCCCAGCATTGCGTGTACCAGAGTGTTGTGCTAACTTATGTCTCAGTGTGAAATTGTCTAATAGAAATAAATATACATATATTTTTAAAAAGTAGTAAAAGATCAAAGAAGTGAATTTGAATCTAATGTGTTCATGATTTTTTTTTTTTTTTTTGAGAGAAATCAGCACTGTTTGCTTCTGGTAGACATACAACCTGGGGCAATATACATTTAAGTCCTGTGTTCTGCCCTTGACCTATCACTGATGTCTTTTTAGCCAGGTGTGTAACAGTTCTTCATATATATATGTCATCCACAGAAATTGCAAATTTTGACCATCATACAACTGCATAGAGAAGGGCATTGACTGTTGCCTAGAGAACCTGAGAATTCTTGACTTAGATGAAAACTGTTGTGTTAAATGTAGGTTAACTGCAATTGAGTGGTTCCTTGTTTGTTTGTTTTTTAAAAAATATTCCCTTTTGTTGCTCTTGTTTTTTTATTGTTGTAGTTATTGATGTTGTTGTTGAGTAGGACAGAGAGAAATGGAGAGAGGTGGGGAAGACAGAGATGGAGGGAAAGATAGACACCTGCAGACCTGCTTCACCGCTTGTGAAGCGACTTCCCTGCAGGTGGGGAGTCGGGGGCTCGAACCGGGATCCTTATGCCTGTGCTTGTGCTTTGTGCCACGTGCGCTTAACCTGCTGAGCTACAGCCCGACTCCCGGTTGTTGTTTTTTTATAGAATTTCTTTTTTCTATTTGTTAAGACAGAAATTGAGAGGGGGAGGTAGGGAGAAAAAATGAAATCTGTAACACAGCAGTTTGTGAAGCTTCCCACTTGATCCTTGCACATGGTCCCCAAATGGGTCTTTTTTTTTTTTTTTTAATGAGAGAACCAGATAATCACTCAGGACCTTATGTTTATAAGAACAGCACTCTCGACAGACAACCCCATCAATGTGTCCTGGAGCTCTGCTCCCCCAGAGCCCCACCCCCCTAGAGAAAGAGAGAGGCAGGCTGGGAGTATAGATCAACCTGTCAATGTCCATGTTCAGCGGGTAAGCAACTACAGAAGCCAGACCTTCCACGGTCTGCATCCCACAATGACCTTGGGTCCATACTCCCAGAGGGTTAAAGAATAGGAAAGCTATCAGGGGAGGGGATGGGATACGGAGTTCTGGTGGTGGGAATTGTGTGGAGTTGTACCCCTCTTATGCTATGGCTTTGTCAGTGTTTCCTTTTTATGAATAAAAAAGGAAAAGAAAATGAATAAGTAAATAAATAAACAAAATTATTTAAAAAGAAAAAAAGAAGAACAGCACTTTAGCCACCATGCCACCTCCCAGACCACTAAAATGGGTCATTCAGAAATGGAAATAAAGCAGCCCAAGAGGTTGCACAGTAGATGGGGCCTTGGACTCTCAAGCATGGGGTCCTGAATTTGATCCCTGACATCACATATACCAGAGTGGCACTCTGGTTCTCTCTCTCTTCCCCTTCCTTCCCCCCCTACCTCCTGCCAGAGCACTGCTGAGCTCTTTTTTATGGTAGAACAGAGTATTGAACCTTTGGTGCCTCAGGCGTAAAGCCTTTTTTTTTTTTTTAAGATTTTATTTATTTATCGAGAAACATAAGAGGAGAGAGAAAGAATCAGACATCACTCTGATAGATCTGCTGTCAGGGACTGAATTCAGGACCTCATACTTGAAAGTCCAGTACATTAGCCACTGTGCCACCTCCCAGACTATGGCATGAGAGGTTTTTTGCATATACGTCCCCAACCCAAAAGCAATATATTAAAAATATATTTTTAAAAAAGAGTGCTAGGGAGTCGGGCGGTAGCGCAGCGGGTTAGGGTTAAGCGCACATGGCGCAAAGCACAAGGACCAGCATGAGGATCCGAGTTAGAGCCCCCAACTCCCCACCTGCAGGGGAGTCGCTTCACAGGAGGTAAAGCAGGTCTGCAAGTGTCTATCTTTCTCTGTCTTCCCCTCCTCTCTCCATTTCTCTCTGTCCTATCCAACAACAAGGACATCAGTAACAACAATAATAATAACTACAAGAATAAAAAAGGGCAACAAAAGGGGATATTTTTTTTAATTTTTAAATTAAAAAAAAGTGCTTACCTTACCTAAGTTTGATCAGTTAGAGCAGCAAGCTATGTTATAACTGTAAATTCTATCTGTCTGATTCTCCAATGACTGCGGAGGACTTCCTGTCTCCTTGGGTAGGCACTGAGCTACTAGGTCACTGACTTTACAGTGGTCACAAATTGGGCATTTTTTTAAGATTGATTGATTTATTAATGAGAAAGCTAGGAGGAGAGAGAAAGAACCAGACATCACTCTGGTACATGTGCTGCCAGGAATTGAACCCAGGACCTCATGCTTGGATGCTTTATCCACTGCATCACCCTCTAGACCACAAATTAGGCCTTTTAATAACTCATTACAGTAGAAAGTACTTCCAAAATATGCAGATTGGTTTTTAGAAATATTGAGTAATTTCACCAAAAAATATTTGTTATTTTTAAGATCTATTACACAAGTTCATTGCCTATGAACTGGGTGCCGGTAGCCAACCCTCTCCTGTCTCCCATCCTCCCGTATGTCCAAACTCAGTGGCCAGTCACCTAACTCAAGTTGGACGTGCTAAGATCGACCCACTCTGGAAAAGAGAAATTTCCCATGAGTGGTCATCCCACTTCCGTTTATCTTGTCCATCTCCAAAACTCTCTCCCTTTACACTGTCTGAACTGGAAGACGCTTTGAAGAGGGTTAAACCAGGAACGGCTGCTGGCTATGATAACATCACCCCAGAACTCATTCTTAACTTGGGCCCCGCGGCAAAGAAGTGGCTCACTACATTCCTGTCCCAAATCTTGGAATCCGAATCTATGCCCAAAATTTGGCGTTGTGCGAAGATAATAGCAGTTTTGAAACCAAAGAAAGACCCAACACTGGCCACCAGCTATAGACCAATTTCTCTCCTCTTCATGTGTTACAAACTCCTTGAGAGGCTGCTTCTGTCATGTATTTCTCCTCTTACAGAGAAATTCCTATCACCCGCCCAAGCTGGTTTCCGCCCAGGAAGATCTACCTGCGAACAAACCCTGGCCCTCTCAACTTACATTGAAAATGGATTCCAGAAGAATTTAAAGACGGGTGCTGTCTTTGTTGATCTCACAGCAGCCTATGACACGGTCTGGCACCGTGGTCTCCTAGTCAAGATCTCAAGATGCCTGCCTCCATGGGTGGCCAACACTATATCGTTTCTTCTCCAAAACAGAAGATTCCGGGTGCATCTGGGTGACAAGTCTAGCAGATGGAGACTTGTCTCAAGTGGCCTCCCCCAGGGCTCTGTTCTGGCTCCTACGCTATTTAATATTTACATCAATGACCTCCCAGAAACTTCTTCAAGGAAGTTCATCTACGCCGATGACATCTGCTGTGCAATTCAGGCATCCAAGTTTGACATCCTCGAGGAAACACTCACGAAAGACATGTCTCTGATATCTGATTACTGTAAAAAATGGCGACTAATCCCTAGCACTGCAAAAACGGTATCATCTGTTTTCCATCTACACCATGCCTTGGCCATGCATGAGCTTAATGTGCAGCTTGATGATACGAGAATCTGGCATGAAGCCCAGCCA
Organism: Erinaceus europaeus; assembly: GCF_950295315.1. Taxonomy (NCBI): domain Eukaryota; kingdom Metazoa; phylum Chordata; class Mammalia; order Eulipotyphla; family Erinaceidae; genus Erinaceus; species Erinaceus europaeus. The sequence goes on along the minus strand of NC_080164.1, from coordinate 31,232,333 downwards.
GTCTATCTTGGCGTTACTCTCGCTCGCACCCTGTCATTTCACGAACATCTCATAAAAACTGCAGCAAAGGTGGGTGCGAGGAATAACATCATTGCAAGACTGGCCAGCTCCTCATGGAGCGCGAGCGCTTCCACACTACGATCATCATCTCTGGCATTATGCTATTCCACTGCAGAATACTATGCCCCAGTATGGTTCCGTAGCCCCCATGTCCACTTGGTCGATTCCAAATTATATTCCTCCATGAGGATAATTTCTGGAACCATCCGTTCCACCCCGGTTCCATGGCTGCCAGTTCTTAGCAACATCGCCCCGCCAGATATTCGTCGGGATGCGGCATCATCTAAGTTCATTTCCCACATCTACGCTCGACCGGACCTGCCAATATACGCGGATATCTTCGCCCACCCTGTCCAACGCTTGACATCTCGTCATCCAATCTGGTCTCCTACGCCTACACTGAACTTCTCTGTTCCAGACTCTTGGAAACAGAGTTGGCAGTCAGCTGAGGTAAAGAACAAACACCTCATCACAGACCCCTGCAAGTGTCAACCCGGCTTTGACCTAGCACGTTATGATTGGGCCCTCCTCAGTTGCTATCGAACAGGCCATGGCCGGTGCGCCACTATGTTCCATCGCTGGGGAGCCAGAGACGACCCGAACTGCCCCTGTGGCTACATACAGACTATGACCCACATAGTCAACGACTGCCACCTCTCCAGATTCAAAGGAGGTCTCGAAACTTTACATCAGGCTCAACCTGATGCTGTTGACTGGCTACGGAAGAAGGGCAAACGCTAGAAGAAGATTGCCTATGAAATAATATTAGCTGTCACTTGTTATGTGCTATGTGTTAGATATGAAATATAGATAAAACCTATTCCTTAACTTGTTAACTAAGGACCCTAGTGTTCACTTTTCAGTCCCATTTCCCATGTAACCCTCCTAGTTTTGCCTTTCATCAACATTTTTAAAATGAACTGTGTTTATTTGGATAGAGACAGAAATTGAGAGGGAAGGAAGAGATAAGGAGAGAGAAAGACGCCTGCAGCACTATGTCACCACTCTCAAAGCTTCCCCCACTTCAGGTAGGAACTGTGGATTTGAATTCAGGTCTTTGCAAATGGTAACATGTGCTCTATTGGATGCACTATTGCCCGGCCCCACCCTTGAATATATTTTAAGATATATTTATATCATGTGATAGCAGAAGAGAGAAAATAATAGCACTGCTCCTCTCCTGCAAACCAGGCCTCAGGCATGCAAGTGATGCACTTTATATTTTGCTCATTATCATGTTTTCTTTTTTTAATATATTTATTTATTTATTTATGAGAGATAGAACAAAAGCATCATTCTGTCACATGTAGTGTGAAGCACTGAACTTGGGGCCTCATGCCTAAGAGTTCAACACTTGATCCACCACACCATCTCCTGGGCCCCATTCTCAATATAAATTAATGCTTTATGGCAACTTTTTTTTCCTCTAAGTTTTTTTTTATTGGGGAATTAATGTTTTACATTTAACAGTAAGTACAATAGTTTGTACATGCATAACATTCCCCAGTTTCCCATATAACAATACAGCCTCCACTAGATCCTCTGAATCCTTCTTGGAACAATTTTATCTTTTTTATTACCTTTATTTATTTATTGGATAGAGACAGCCAGAAATCGAGAGGGAAGTGGGGGATAAAGAGGAAGAGAGATGGAAGTCGGGCGGTAGCGCAGCGGGTTAAGCGCAGGTGACGCAAAACGCAAGGACCGGCGCAAGGATCCCATTTCGAGCCCCCGGCTCCCCACCTGCAGGGGAGTCACTTCACAGACAGTGAAGCAGGTCTGCAGGTGTCTATCTTTCTCTCCCCCTCTCTGTCTTCCCCTCCTCTCTCCATTTCTCTCTGTCCTATCCAACAACGATGACATAAATAACAACAGTAATAACTACAATAAAACAACAAGGGCAACAAAAGTGAATAAATAAATATTTTTTTTAAAAAAGTTAAAAAAAAAAAAAAAAGAGGAAGAGAGACAGCAAGATACCTGCAACACTGCTTCACCACTCGCAGAGCTTTCCCCTTGCAGGTGGGGAAACGTGCACTTGACATGCACACTAACCAGGTGTGCCACCACCTGGCCCTGACAACTTTATCTTTTTTTTTTTTGGTAGAATTAGCCTATGCTTTTTTTTTTTTTTTAATCCAAATGACACTGAAATACTAATTCAAAAGGATATATGCACCTCTGTGTTCATAGCTGCATTATTCACAATAGTCCAAGAGTGGAAGCAACCTAAATGCCCATCAACAGATGACTGGCTAAAGAAGCTACATATACCATGGAATACTCTGCAACCAAAAAAGATGATATTGTGTCATTTGGAACAAAATGGATAGAACTGGAGGTGATTATACTTAGAGAAATAAGTAAAAAGATGAAAGACAACTACCAGATGGTCTCACTCTCATTTGTGGGATCTGATACACATGAACTTGGGGAAAAGAAAAAAAAAGAAGAAGCAAGCAAACTGTTTCTTTATATTTATTTATTTTCCCTTTTGTTGCCCTTGTTTTTTATTGTTGTAGTTATTATTGATGTCATCGTTATTAGATAGGACAGAGAGAAATGGAGAGAGGAGGGGAAGACAGAGGGGGGCAGAGAAAGTTACACACCTGCAGACCTGCTTCACCTCCTGTGAAGCGACTCCCCTGCAGGTAGGGTGCCGGCCGCTGGAACCAGGATCCTTATGCGGGTCCTTGCACTTGGCGCCACATGCGCTTAACCCGCTGCGCTACCGCCCAACTCCTCAAACTGTTTCTAAGACTCATGAGAACTAGTGTAGTTATCTTTGGAATGTGGGAGGGTGGGGATACAGAACTCTAGTTGTGGGTGTGTTGTAGAACTATATACAGTAATCTTACAATCTTGTAAACTGCTGTTAGTCACAAATAAAAATTAAAAAGAGACTGTCTTCTATACTGAAATGTTGGTGAGAACATTCTAGAATTCTTGTGTCTACCTGATAGGAATTTCTCCATAATAGTTCCTGAAATGTAAGACCTGCTAAAAGTGTATAAGATGGTTTGCTTTGTACATTTTATGAAAAGGCAGTGCCTGTTATCTTTTCATTTGGAGAATTTTACCAAGATGGGTAGTGGGACTCAGAGCTCAGCTGGAATTCAAGTACTTAGTACTACATGATCAGTAAATGTCACCAAACTTAACAGTATGTAGAAACCATACATTAGAAACATACAAGTTGATAATTTTCAAGAATAATAATAATAATTCTATGTTTTCACTGTACTATATAAATAAGTACTTTTATATTAACTCTATCTTCTTTGGAAATATTTAGCAAAATATACAGTAATATAACACATTCTACAATAATAAGAACTTTTTTATTGTTCATTAATGAGAATGATAGAGGAAAGAGAGAAAGAACCAAACATCACTCTGGTACATGTGCCGCTGGGGATAGAAATCAAGACCTCCTGCTTGAGAGTCCAGTGCTTTATCTACTGTGCCACCTCCCAGACCACAATAAAGAACTTGAGTATAAAGTTATTCTAGATTCCTGTACTCACTAGGTTCCTTTAGGCACTGTAGTTTCCTGAGGTCATAACAAGACTTGAAGGCTAATTAAATTTTAACGATCCCATAAATCTCTCTTTATGAAACTTGGGATAGATTCCCTTTGAACCTGTTCTTCACTCTGTTTTTGTATTCCTGGATTTATTACAATAGAAAGATGTCTTGACATGTTTAAAAGTATAATAATGTATTGGACTCATGCATCACCTAGCTTCAAAAATTCACACATAAGCCATTTTTTCCTCTCCCTCGTCCTTTTTGAATGATTTTGAAGCAAATCTAGGACAATTAACTTTTTACATTTCAGTACATTCAATACGACCACCTCCTCCCAATAGATTAGATGGTGGGACTGACTTTAATTCATTCATAATCTATGAGTTCCCTAAGCCTGACTGGTGTCTGGTACATAGTCTTAGTAAATATTACTTTTTAAAAATATATTATTTATTTATTCCCTCTTGTTGCCCTTGTTGTTTTATTGTTGTAGTTGTTGATATCATTATTGTTGGATAGGACAGAGAGAAATAGAGAGAGGAGGGGAAGACAGAGAGGGGGAGAGAAAGATAGACACCTGCAGGCCTGCTTCACCACTTATGAAACAACTTCCCGGGAGTCAGGCGGTAGCGCAGCGGCTTAAAGCGCAGTTGGTGCAAAGCACAAGGACCAGCCTAAGGATCCCGGTTCGAGCCCCTGGCTCCCCACCTGCAGGGGAGTCGCTTCATAGATGGTGAAGCAGGTCTGCAGGTGTCTGTCTTTCTCTCTCCCTCTCTGTCTTCCCCTCCTCTCTCCATTTCTCTCTGTCCTGTCCAACAATGACCTCACTAACAACAATAATATCTACAACAATAAAACAAGGGCAACAAAAGAGAGTAAATAAATATAAAAAAATAAAAAAAAAGAAACAACTTACCTGCAGGTGGGGAGCCAGGGGCTCGAACCAGGATCCTTACGCCAGTCCTTGTGCTTTGTGCTACCTGTGCTTAACCTGCTGAGCTACTGCCCGACTCCCGTAAATATTACTTTTTAAAAGACATTTAATAAGAAAGAAAAAGATACCAGGGCACTGTAATGTGGTATTGTGAATTGAACTCAGGCTCTCACATGTGCACATCCTATGCTCTACCTACTTACCCCTCAGCTGTAGGAAAGACTTTTCTTTTAAAATAATATCTGTTTGAGGGGGCCAGGAGGTAGCACACCTGGTTAAGCACACACACAGTAGTGCACAAGGGCCCGGGTTCAAGCCCCTGGTCCCCACCTGCAGGGAGAAAGCTTCACAACTGATGAAGCAGTGCTGCAGGTATCTGTCTCTTTCTCTCTCTATCCCTCCTCCCCTCTCAATTTCTTTCTGTCTTTATCCAATAATAAATAAAATATTAAATATATACTTATTGGGGTGGGGGTAAATAGTATAATGGCTGTGCAAAAAATTGCCTGAGGTTCCAAAGTTCCAGGTTCAGTCGCCCTTACCACCATAAACCAGAGTTGAGCAGTGCTCTGGTTAAAAAAATATATATATATAGGAGACTGGGGAGATAGCATAATGATTAATCAAACACCTTTCATGCTTGAGGCTCCAGGTTCAATCCCCAGCACCACCATTAACCAAAGTGTTCTGGGCTCACTTTTTCTCTCTCTCCTTGTCATAAAAATAATATAAATCTTAAAAAGAATTTATTGGCTAGTGAAATAGCCCACTTGGATAGTGCGCTGCTTTGTCAGGTTCAAGTCTAGCATCTAGTGCATTGAAGGAACCATTGGTGCTGTGGTCTCTTTCACTCTTTTATTTATTTATTTATTTGTTTATTTATTATTGGATAGAGACTGTGAAAATTGAGAGTGGCAGGGTAGATAGAGAGGAAGAGAGACACCTGCAGACCTGCTTCACCAATGGTGAAACTTCCCTCCTACAGGTGGGGACCAGGGACTTGAACCTGGGTCCTTGCAATCTATAACATGTGCACTTAACCAGGTACGCCACCAGCTGGCCCCCTCTTTCACTTTTTCTCTTTGCCTTGCTTGTCTCTGCCTTAAATAAAAAGAAATTTGGGGGTGGGGTCAGGCTGACGCTGAGGAATTATTCTGATGCAGTCTCCTCCCCCAGGTTTTACCACGCCCTGCGAAATCCTAGCAGTGCCCCCTTCAACCAATCCTGGCCCCACACATCACCCCTGGTTGTCGCCCAATAAAAGCCCCCTCACCCCCCCTCGCTCTCTCTGGGCTCTCGACTCCCTCCCTCTCTCTCTCTCTCTCTCTCTCTCTCTCTCTCCTCCTTTGGCTCTCTCTCAGATCTCTCTCCCTTCTCTCGCCAGGTGGTGAGGTAGTGGGGACGGCCATTGTCGGCTGACTCCACATGGCCTGAGCCACCCCCCCCCCATCCTATAATAAATATTTGTGTACTCCACTTGCTCTGGACTTCCTCTCTCTTCTCCTCGGTGCAGCCTGACACCTGACCACAACAACAACATCAGGCGGTAGCACAGTGGGCTGAGCGTGCATGGTGTGAAGGGCAAGGACTGGCATAAGGATCCCACTTCAAGCTTCCGGATTTCCACCTGCAAGTGGGCAACTTCACAAGCAATGAAGCAGGTCTGCAGGTGTCTATCTTTCTCTCCACCTCTCTGTCTCCCTCTCTTCTCTCCATTTCTCTCTGTCCTATCCAATAATGACAACAATAACAACAACGATAAATGACAAGGGCAACAAAAGGCAAAAAATAGTCTCCAGGAGCAGTGGATTCGTAGTGCAGGCACTGAGCCCCAGCAATAACCCTGAAGGCAGAAAAAGAGAAAAAGAAAATTTTGGGCTGGGTGATGGTGCACCTGGTTGAGTGCACATGTTATAATGTGCAAGGACACAGGTTCAAGCCTCTGGTCCCCCCCCCCCCCCCCCCGTAGGCAGAAAGCTTTGCGAGTGGTGAAGCAGGGCTGCAGGTCTCTCTCTCTCTCTCTCTCTCAGCCCCTTCCCTCTCAATTCCTGGCTGTCTCTATCCAATAAGTAAATAAAGATAATTTAGAAAAAAAATTTAAAAGATTCTCACTCTAAAAAAAAAAAGAAAGAAAATTTTAAAAATATTTATTTGACCCAGGATGAGGCCCTGAATTTAATTCCCAGTATTGCATGCACCACAGTGATGCTCTAGTTCTTTCTCACCTTTCTCACTTTCTCTCTCCTGTTAATATACAGTAGAATGAATCTTTTAAAAAGATAAAATTATTTATTTATGAGAGAAAACCAGAGCATCATTCTGGCATATGCAGTATCATGGATCGAACTTGTGCAGGCAAATCCAATGGCTGTTCACTGCCCCACTTACCTAGTTGCATAAATATTTGGAAAAAATTAATCAGCCAATTGATCATTCCTCATCTTGTCCCAAAGTCCTAAATCTTTGTTCCATATATCCCGACTTTTGCTGATACTGAAAACAACATAGTTCCACCAGGTAATCAGTTTCCAACATGTCCATTAACTATCTTCTTACCAACAGGAAGGTCATCACTTCATGGCAAGTCAGACATCACACACGAGGGAACACCGTGTTTCTTGCAAGGTAAGACGAAGTGCTCTTTGTCCTCAGCGCCAGGACAGCTGCATCTCCAGTCACAGGCCTGAGGGTTTGAGCTGCTGCTCTGTTGCGTTGTTTTCTTCTAAGGATGGAACTACAAAGGAGGGGGCAGCTTCTCCAACGTTTTTAGCAGCAACTCAACTGCATTTAGTTGCCTTTCCAGGAACATCTACGTAACATGATTCCTCTCCAAATTCTTTCTTGCCCTGGCCAATCTCCAAATCCTTTTGATTCTGCCTTTCAGACGTCAGATTCATTCTCAGTTAGGACAAGAGGAGGTGGCACAATAGATAAAACATTAGACTCTCAACCGTAAGGTCTTGAGTTCAGTTCCCAGCAGCACCTGTACTAGAGTGATATCTGGTTCTTTCTCTATCTCCTATCTTTTCTCGTAAATAATAAATCAACAAACTCTTAAAAAAAAAAAAGAAAAAAAAAAAAAGAACTGCACTCACCTCTCCACATATACAACAAAATAACTAAACAGCAGTCTGGGCCATGAATTATGTAGAGCACCAAAGTTGAAGGCATGAGGTGAAGTCCTGGTTTTAAATAAATACTTAAAAAAAACAAGTAATACGGAAGTCGGGCAGTAGCGCAGTGGGTTAAGCGCACAGTGGTGCAAAGAGCAAGGACTGGCGGAAGCCTCGGGCTGCCCACCTGCAGGGGAGTCGCTTCACAAAGGGTGAAGTAGGTCTGCAGGTGTCTATCTGTCTTCCCCTCCTCTCTCCATTTCTCTCTGTCCTATCCAACAACAACAATGACAGTAATAGTAATTACAACAATAAATCAACAAGGGCAACAAAAGGGAATAAATTAATTAATTAAAAAATAAGTAATACTTTAAAAATTAGTAAATTTGGGGCCAGGTGGTGGTGCACCTGGTTAAATGCACACATTACAGTGCACAAGGATGCAGGTTCAAGCCCTCAACCCCCACCTGCAGGGGAGAAGCTCCACAAGTTGTGAAACAGTGCTACAAGTGTCTCTCTTTTTTCCCTTCTATCTCCCCATTCCCTCCCAATTTCTCTCTGTCTCTATCCAAAACAAATAAATAATAAGAATAAAAATAAATAAATGTTGGAAGCAACCCAGGTGTCCAACAACAGATGAGTGGCTGAGCAAGTTGTGGTATATATACACAATGGAATACTACTCAGCTGTAAAAAATGGTGACTTCACCGTTTTCAGCCGATCTTGGATGGACCTTGAAAAAATCATGTTGAGTGAAATAAGTCAGAAACAGAAGGATGAATATGGGATGATCTCACTCTCAGGCCGAAGTTGAAAAACAAGATTAGAAAAGAAAACACAAGTCGAACCTGAAATGGAATTGGAGTATTACACCAAAGTAAAAGACTCTGGGGTGGGTGGGTGGGTGGGGAGAATACAGGTCCATGAAAAATGATGAATGAAATAGTGGGGGTTGTATTGCTAAATGGGAATCTGGGGAATGTTATGCATGTAAAAAAAAAAAAAAGAAGTAGAAACGCAAAGCAGAAATTGACTGAGTTTGGAGTATGGCACCAAAGTAAGAAAGCAGAAGTATACTAGAGTTTGCAGTGAGTACCTCCCTAATACTTCCTCTCCACTTTTCCAAGCTTTGGGTCCATGATTGCTCAACAATCTGTTTGGCTTTGTAAGTTAACTCTCTTTTCAGTCACCAGGTTCCAGGTGTCATCAGGATGCCGGCCAGACTTCCCTGGATTGAAGACACCACCAATGTGTCCTGGAGCTCAGCTTCCCCAGAGACCCATCCTACTAGGGAAAGAGAGAGGCAGACTGGGAGTATGGACCGACCAGTCAACGCCCATGTTCAGCGAGGAAGCAATTACAGAAGCCAGACCTTCTACCTTCTGCAACCCTCAATGACCCTGGGTCCATGCTCCCAGAGGGATAGAGAATGGGAAAACTATCGGGGGAGGGGGTGGGATATGGAGATTGGGCGGTGGGAATTGTGTGGAGTTGTACCCCTCCTAACCTATGGTTTTGTTAATTAATCCTTTCTTTAATAAAAAATAAATAAAAAAAAAGAAAGAAAAAAAAAATAAATAAATGTGGGAAATAAATAAGTAAATGCATGAGGCTTCAAAGTCCCAGGTTCAATCTCCTGTACTACCATAAACCAGAGCTGGTTTAAATAAAAATAGTAAGACCTGGTTTAATAAAAAATAGTAATAAGTAAATTTATTTATTTATTTCTAAAACAACACTAGTGACCATAGATATAGTACAGCGGATAAGGCTTTGGACTCTCAAGAATCAGATCCCATGTACAATCCCCGGTATCATGTGCCAGAGTGATACTCTGGTTTTCTCTCTCTCATTCATAAGTACATCTTAAAACAAAACAAAACCACTAGTCCAAGACCAGAGAGCTATCATATGCCTAGGCTCAATTCCTGGAGCAGTGAAGTCATGCATGCTGAGACACTGGCTCCAGAAAAAAAAAAAAGATTGAGAGATAGCACATACATTATATCATGATAAAGAGCTTAATACAACAATAACAACAACAAAAGCATTAATATGTATGCATCAAAGGATGGACTACCAAAATAAATACATTTTAATAAAAGCAAAGGGTAACACTGACAAAAATAGTAGGGGGGTTTTAGCACCCATTTGTAACCATGGGCAGATCAGTCAGGTAGAGAACCAGTCAAGAAACAATAACCTTGAAAAATTGACAAGAAAAGGTGGGTTTACAAAACATTCCACTCGGAGTGGAGTGGTGATGCACCTGGTTGAGTGCACACATTACAGAGCACAGAACCCTGGTTCCAGCCCCAGTCCCCAGCTACAGGGGGTGGGAGAGTGGCAGGGGAGGGGAGCTTCACAAGTGTCTTTCTCTTTCTGTCTCCCTTTTCCTCTCTCAATTTCTGTCTCTTTCCAAAATAAATAAATAAACGTTCCACCGGTGGAACAGCTCACTTGGTTAGTGTGCTGTTTTGCCATGTGTGTGTTCCAGATTCAAGCCCAGCTGCCACCATATTGGAAGATGCTTTGGGGAGAGAGCAAGATTATGTCTCTCCATCTCACTCTCTCTCTGTGTGTCTTTGTGTCTTTCCATCTGAAAAAGACAGCCTAAAGTAATGAAGTCCTGGCACCACCAACAAAACAATAATAAAAATAAGGGCCTGCAAAATAATTCACTTAGTGAACTGCTTTACCACATGCACAACCCAGGTTCAGGCCTGGCCCACACTGTATTGAAGGAAGTTTCACAGCAGTGGCATCTTTTCCTGTCTGTCTCTGTGTGGAAAAGTCAGCTGGGAGGCGCTGAGGAGACAGCATAATGGTTATTCGAAAGACTTTCATGCCTGAGGCTCTGAGGTCCCAGGTCCAATCCCTAGTACCAACATAAACCAGAGCTGATCAGTGCTCTGGTGTAAAAAATAAATAAATAAATAAATAAATAAATTTTTAAATTTATTTTTTATTTAAGAAAGGATTAACTAACAAAATCATAGGATGGGAGGGTACAACTCCACACAATTCCCAGCACCCAATCTCCATATCCCATCCCCTCCCCTGACAGCTTTCCCATTCTCTATCCCTCTGGGAGCATGGACCCAGGGTCGTTGTGGGTTGCAGAAGGTGGAAGGCCTGGCTTCTGTAATTGCTTCCCCACTGAACATGGACATTGACTGGTAAATTTTAAAAGTCAGCTTGGAGCAGTAAAAGCCTGGAGATGACCAACAAGAAGAAATCTAAATTCTCATGAAATACTGTATATTGTCTCAATACCGTGTTCCTTTAACTAGAATTTATACTTATATTCCAAAACTAACTTCAGAAACTAACAGGTTTTCTTTCTTTTTTCTTTTTTAAGTTATTTTATTATTATTGGTATTATTAGTATTATTGCTGTCGGGGTTATAGCTGGGGCATGGCACCAGCACTACAATTCCACAGCTCCCAGAAGCCATTTTTTCCTTTTTTTTTTTCTTTCTATTTTTATTTGATAGGACAGAGAGAAATTGAGAGGAGAAGGGGAGATAGAGAGAAAGATAGACACCTGCAGACCTGTTTTACCACTCATGAAACATCCCCCCTGCAGGTGGGAAACTAGGGCTCCAAACCAGGCCACGAGGAACTAGGGTGCCTTGTGCATAGTAACATATGTGTTCAACCAGGTGCACCACTGGCCAGCCTCCTTTTTTTCTTTTGTAACAGAACACTTCCTGAATTTCCATGTCAGGCCTGCACATGAGCCCTGCTAACCTTCTCTCCATCATTCTAGTTCTAGTCTATGTGCTGCTGACATGAACACTGTTTTTCTCTTTCAATGTGACTCTCTTCAACAATTGTATCAGCATATCTGATTATCTGGTTTTCCATTGTCTGAAAGTACTACCACCTGCCAAGTTTGCACTTAAGCTTACAGCCCACTGGTGCCACATTCTATTGTTTTCATTGTCTTGGTTTAGTGAGGGGGGACGGGGATGAAGTAATAAGATAAGGACATGTGTGAGCCAAGTGAAAGTCCAATGATGTCATGAGTTCCCCTATGAAAGGAGATTTTGTGATGAATCAAATAGAGGACGATGATGAAGAATTAAATCACCTTGGTCATGTAGGAACAGAGAATTCAAAAGAACTGTCATAGCAGTTCACTATGTTTATCTGACAAAGGGTTACTTGAGTTTCATAGAAATTATATTGATTGGGCTGAGGAGATAGCTTAATAGTTATGCTCCAAGACTCACTTTGCAACTTGGGGGTGGGAGGGGGAGGGAATGTTGGGCAGGTGCAAGTGACTAGTGTCCACTCACCACATGTGCATTTCTGGACTTTGAGTCAGTGTGAATTCTCTTGGTACCTCCCTCTAGATAATTCCATGTATACCCTCCCAGCTCAGCAAGCTTCCACACCTGGGCTGAGAGGAGTTCTCAAACCCCTGAGAAGAATGTAAAATATCTATACGTGTGTGTGGTCCGGGCGGTAGCACAGTGGGTAAAGCACTGGATTGCATGAGGTCCCGAGTTCAATCCCCAGCAGCACATGTACCAGAGTGATATTTGTTTTTCTCTCTCTCTCTCTCTCTCTTCCTGCCTTTCTCATTAATAAATAAATACAATATTTTTAAAAAAATCTTTAAGTGTGCACTTTCCGATGGAACAGACCCAGAGTTGTCATTAGATTCCTAAGAGTCAGAACCTAAACAGGAAAGAAGAGAATCACTTTCCATGTGATACTCCTGCTGTATGGCAAGGAGATGACAAATTAAAATTAAATTAAAATGTATTATGTGTTTATTGCTAAATTTCTTTCTTTTTGTTTTTCTCAGGACACTCTGTGAGCTCTGGTTTGAGGTGGTTTTGGGGATTGAACCTGGGCATCTCAGAACTTCAGACATGAAAGTATTTTGTTGGGAGTAGGGGGGTAGCGCAGCAGGTTAAGCACAGGTGGTGCAAAGCGCAAGGACTGGCATAAGGATCCTGGTTCGAGCCCCCACCTCCCCACCTGCAGGGGAGTCATTTCACAAGCAGTGAAGCAGGTCTGCAGGTGTCTATCTTTCTCTCCCCCTCTCTGTCTTCCTTTCCTTTCTTCATTTCTCTCTGTCCTATCCTACAACGATGACATCAATAACTACAACAATAAAAAAGCAACAAGGGCAACAAAAAGGAATAAACAAATATTTTTTTAGAATTCTTTTGTGTAACCATTATGCTGTCTTCCCAGTCTGTGTTTAACTGCTAAAATGCATAAATATTGTGCTTGAACTGAAAGATCTTTGCAACTGTAATCAAATAACTAAAGCTTTTTTCAACTCTGTTCCCTTTCCTTCTTTTTTTTTTAATATTTATTTTATTTATTTATTCCCTTTTGTTGCCCTTGTTGTTTTATTGTTGTAGTTATTATTGTTGTTGTCGTTGTTGGATAGGACAGAGAGAAATGGAGAAAGGAGGGGAAGACAGAGAGGAGGAGAGAAAGATAGACACCTGCAGACCTGCTTCACCACCTGTGAAGCGACTCCCCTGCAGGTGGGGAGCCGGGGTTCGAACCAGGATCCTTATGCCGGTCCTTGTGCTTTGCGCCACCTGCGCTTAACCCGCTGCGCTACAGCCCGACTCCCCTCCCTTTCCTTCTTATAGGACTAAAATTAAGGATTAAGGAAGCAGAGGGGAACACACACACACACACACACACACACACACACACACACACACACCACTGGGGGATGGCACAGTAGATAAGGCATTGATCTTTCAAACATGAGATCTCTACTCCAATCTCCTAGCATTGCATTTGCCAGAGTGTTCTCTCTTTCCCTCTCCCTCTCCCTCTCCCTCTCCCTCTCCCTCTCCCTCTCCCTCTCCCTCTCCCTCTCCCTCTCCCTCTCCCTCTCCCTCTTCCTCATCCTCCCTCTCAGTCTCCCCATACCTCTCTCTCTCCTCTTCCCCCTCACTCTCTGTCTCTTCCCTCTTCCCTCCTCTCTTCCATAAATAAATGAAACAAATCTTTAAAAGAAAATTCACACACACCAGCCAAGACTTATAGTCCAGAAGATGAGACCAGCCCTACTTGGAAGCAGACATTCTTTTGGCTTTGATTGAATCACAAGAACCTTATAAATACCTTAGTACCAATATGAGCCCCAGACCACAGGCTGGACAGAACTTGTCAATAGAAGTTTTGACATAGAATCCTTCTCAACCTATAGTTGGTCTTCTCTTTATTAACGTACTAAAAAATAGGTTCCTATGACATATTTATGTTTTTGTCTTTTTGTTGTTGTTTATTTGTTTGTTTACCAGAGCACTCATCAGCTTTGGTTTATGGTAGTGTAGGGGATTGAACCTAGGGCTTCGAAGCCTCAGGCATGACAATCTGTTTGCATAACCATTATGCTATCTACCCCTGCTCTGTTTGTCTTGTTTTGATACAGCTCAGCACTGGTTTATGGTAGGGCAGGGGATTGAATCTGGACCCTCAGAGCCTTAGGTATGAAAGCCTTGTATAACCACCAAGCTATCTCCCTAATGTCTCCTCCATTTCCTTTCTTTCTTTAAAATTTATCTTATTTATCTTTTTAAAACTGTATTTGATTGTAACAAGTAGAAGTCAAGAGGGAAGGATACAATAGAGAGGTAGAGAAAAAGAGAGACACCTGCAGCCCTGCACCACCCAGGTCATTACACATTGTAACACGTGCACTGAACCAGGTGCCCCACCACCCAGTCCCCCTCCTCCATTTTTTAATCATGCATTATATGCATCATTTAAAAAATGAGTAAATTGATCAGGTTATAGGAAAAGACAAAAGTCACTGATTTTAGTAGAGAACAACTCCATGGGTGAATTGTCCAGGTCCCCCAGAGCTCAAGGGGGTCCTGCCCCTAGTGAAATGGTGACAGGTGTGGGTGGGCACAGACCCTATGCTCACAAGGGCTTCCTGTATTTAACACACTGCTACTGCCACCTTGAAAGGCTTCATTTGTCAACAAGGAGCCCTGCCTTCTCTAGCCCGTCCTATACACAGAGTGGGCACACAGAAAAGGTGCTCCTAACCCACCCTGGGGCACTGGGGGGGGGGGCTTTCAAAAGAAGGAAAATAAGAAAGTATAGCTGGAAAGGCAGGGAAGTCTGCTGCATAAACCACTGTGTTGTACCTCTCTCCTTTACTTGTTTACTAATGTGAAGGGGAGAGGGAGAGAGAACCAGAGCATCACTCTGGCATATACAATGTCAGGGATAGAACTCAGGACCTCATGCTTGCAAGTCAAGCCCTCAACCCACTGTGCCACCTTCAGAGCCAGTATTTACCCATGAGAGGTCAGTGACCCTGCCTGTGGTGTTCCCATCACCACCCAATCAGTGAACACAGGTCCCAGCACACAGTAGGTTTACTGTCAGCAGCAGCAGTGTGTGTGTGTGTGTGTGTGTGTCTGTGTGTGTGTGTGTGTGAGAGAGAGAGAGAGAGAGAGAGAGAGCGCCAAGGGCTCCTTTGAAGAATTTCAGGAAGGGGGTTGGGGGACAGCATAGTGGTTCTGCAAAGAGACTTTCATGCCTGCAGCTACAAGGTCCCAGGTTCAATCCCCAGCACCACCATAAGCCAGACCTGAGCAGTGATCTGGTCTCTCTCCCCTCTCTCTGTACCTCTCATTAAAACAAATTGTATATATGAATTTCAGGAAGGAAGGAAATAGAATGAGTGGTAGGTAGAGGAGACTCTGGGACAAGTTGTTGAGGTCAGGGAATAGTTAGGAAGAGCCCTGAACTCTACGACCATACCACCCTGAACACGCAGGATCTCGGAAGGAAGAGCCCGGAAACATAACAACTTTGCTGCACCACATCTGCACACATGGGGAATGGGGATTAGGGCACAATAATACCTTTGCAAACTATGGGCGGAGTCTTGGTAAGGTAATACACCTGGCGATTTAAGCAGTCCAATAGGAAGCTGGCCCAGGTGTGACATATATAAAATTTAAGAGGAGGGGACATTCACACTGGGAGGTCTTTTGGAATCTTCCCAGGTCCTTGGAGATCCTATCACCTCAAGCTTTCTCTACACTCTTTACTTCACTTCTGCGCTATTTCTACCTCATAACTAAATAAAGCAAGTTTGGAACCTGCATACCAATCATGGAGTCTTATCTTGCAGTTCTTTCAAGAATCCCCATGACATACCTACTCAAGAGTGATCTGGGGAAGGCTCCAGTTAGCCCTTCCCCTCCCCTAACAAAGTGATACCACAATTCTGGAAGGAAAGGGCTGCCAAACAGGACCACCTGACACTGATCCAGAAGGCCAGATGACTTGATGGCCTGAAGACTCACACTCCTCTGGTTGCTGCTGGCCTCTGGCCTTCAGGTCAAACAATGATTTAAGACCTACTCTAGGTCCAGCTCCGCTGCTCCCCAAACCCACCTCTCTAGCCCCTCCCCCTTACCTGTAAAAATAGTCTCCAAAACAAGCAAGAGGGGGAGACTGGTTTGAGTAATGCCTCTTCTAGTGGCCATGTACATTTAGATAGATAGATAGATCGATAGATAGATAGATAGATAGATAGATAGATAGATAGATAGATGGGGGTGGGGTGAGAGAGAGAGAAAGAAGAGGGAAGGAGGAAAAGATGGAAGGAGAGCTGGAGGGAAGGAAGGAGGGGAAGAAAGAGAGAGAGAAAGAGGAAAGAAAGGGAGGGAAGGAAGGAAGGAAGAAAGAGAAAGAAAGAAAAGAAAGAAAGAAAATTGTTGATCTATGGGGGCCAGGTGGTGGCACACCTGGTCGAACACCATATTAAAATGCACAAGGGTTGCAGCTACTAAGAACAATGAAGTCAACTTCTCTGACCCATCTTGGTCAGAGCTAGAAGGAATTACGTTAAGTGAGCTAAGTCAGAAAGATAAAGATGAGTATGGGGTGATCCCACTCATCAACAGAAGTTGAGAAAGATCAGAAAGGGAAACTAAAGGCAGGATCTGACTAAACTGAAAGTAGGGCATCAAAGCAAAAACCCTGTGGTGAGCGGGAGGGTGGACATGCGGCTTCCTCGGCCAGCGGGGGGGTGGGGGGTGGGGGTGGGAGTGGGTGGGGTGGGACACAATCTTTTGGTGATGGGAATGGTGTTTATGTACACACCTATTAAATTGTAGTAATATAAATCACTAATTAATATGAGAGGGGGAAAATTGATTGTATGTCTAACAAAGGGACTTTTCAAAGCTAACCCAATTACCACATAATGTGATGATAACAGTAACTATCCACTGTCTTCTCAAACAGCAGGAACCTCACATCTCCACTATAGAGCCTAAACTTCCCCCAGTCCTGGGACCCTAGGGCAGGGCCCACTTTCCCATATGCTTCTCCCAATTCTTATCAAATAATATTGCATCTGCTGATTGTAACCTAATCAACGCAACAAGTGCCACCCCAGCACGCTTCACTTCAGACTGTGTCCAGAGACTTCAAGTGTGGAACGACAACCCTTCAGCTTCATCACTTGGGTGAGACCTTTCCTTTCATAGTATACTCTAATTCCATCCCAGGTGGTTCACTTCCTAACAAAGTCCCAAAACCTAGATATAGACCAGGTTCCAGGAGATAGAGCATATGTTCACAGGTATCCATAAACTAGGGCAAATATATCTGAAAGCAGTAGTACACTAGAGTTTGCAGTGAGTACCCCCCAACACTTCATCTCCACTATTCCAACCTTTGGGTCCACGATTCTTCAACAATTTGTTTGGCTTTGTATGTTAACTCTCTTTTCAGCCACCAGGTTCCAGATGCCATCAGGATGCCAGCCAGGCTTCCCTGGACTGAAGACCCCACCAATGCATCCTGGAGCTCAGCTTCCCCAGAGACTCACCTTACTAGGGAAAGAGAGAGGCAGACTGGGAGTATGGATCATCCAGTCAACGCCCATATTCAGCGGGGAAGCAATTACAGAAGCCAGACCTCCCACCTTCTGCAAACCACAATGACCCTGGGTCCATGCTCCCAGAGGGATAGAGAATGGGAAAGCTATTGGGGAGGGGATGGGATATGGAGATTGGGTGGCGGGAATTGTGTGGAGTTGAACCCCCCCATCCTATGATTTTGTTAATGTCTCCTTTCTTAAATAAATAAACAAATTTAAAAAATAATAATAAAAAATAAAATCCTCAAGGGTGGGGGTGGATGGGTGGGGAGAATACAGGTCCAAAAAGGATGACAGAGGACCTAGTGGGGGTTGTATTGTTATATGGGAAACTGGGGAATGTTATGCATACACAAACTATTATATTTACTGTTGAATGTAAAACATTAATTCCCCAATAAAGAAATTAAAAAATGTGAACAAATAAATAATAATAATAATAATAACAAAATGCTCAAGGACCAAGGTTCAAGGCCTTAGTCCCCACCTACAGGAGGGACGCTTCATGAGAGCTGAAGCAGGGCTGCAGCTCTCTCTCTCTCTCTCTCTTAATACTTTTATTTATGTTTAATGAGAAAGATATACATAGAGAGAGATCAGAGCACTGCTCAGCTCTGGTGAATGGTGGTGCTGACAATTGAACCTGGGACATCAGAGGCACGAAAACTGTTTGCATAACCATTGTGCTATCTCCCTAGCTCTTGTTCTCTCTCTCTCTCTTCCTCTCTACCTTCCCTTCCCTCTCTCAATTTCTCTTTGTCTCTATCCAAGATAAACAAATTAAATTAAGACAAATAAAATTGTTAATATGACCAGGGACATGACTTAGTGAGTAAGGTATTGAACTCTCAAGCACAAGGTCCTGAATTCAACTCCCAGTATTGCATGTGCCAAAGTGATGTTTTTTCAAAGTGATATTTTTTCTCCTTCTCCTCTCCTTTTTTTTGCCTCCAGGGTCAATGCTGGAGCTTGGTGCCTGCACTATGAACCCACTGCTCCTTGTGGCAATTTTTCATCCCCCCCCCATTGGATAGAACAGAGAGAAGATGGGCAAATAGAGAGAGAGAGAGAGACAGAGAGACAGACACCTGCAGACCTACTTCTCCACTTGTGAAGCAACCCCCCTGCAGGTGGGGACCCAGGGGCTCCAATCAGAAGCTTTGAGCAGATCCTTGTGCTTCACACTATGTTCGCTTAACGCAGTGTCTCCTCTGTTTTTCATAAATAAATTTAAAAAAGATGTTGTAGAGTGGCTAAGGCGAGTATAGAGTTAAAAGTCCTAGGTAAGCAGAATTTGAAACAATGTTAGACCACGTTTTTTTTCTTTTGCCACCAAAGTTATTACTGGGATTGGATGCCTGCACTTGTATCCACCACTTCTGGTCATCATTTTTCCTTTTATTATTTTTTCTTTTTTTATATGATAGAGACAGAAATAGGACCTGCAGCACTGTTTCACTGCTCTTGAAGCTTCCTCCCCTGCGGGTGAAAGCCAGTGGCTCAAACTGGGGTTCTTCCGTATGGTAACATGAGGAGACCACTCTTTCTTGAAACCCAGTCACCTACAGAATGAAGAATCCAAAGTGCTGGCAGAGCTGGCTTCCAGCCAGGGGCGTGTGCCTGTAGTGGGCAGCACACGTGAGTGGGCAGGACAGCAGTTGTGGCGAGAGGGATATTGGTGTTCAACCTTTCCAGGGTGGAGCAGTTTCAGTTGATGACAGGGCACAAGGTATGGCTGGTATAAGGAGTGGGCAGGTAAAAGGACCAAATAGGGAAGGCGGAACTTAGAGGTAGAGTGGATGGGGCCACTGGGGACACTGAGACCACCCCATCTTGAACTGGAGAGAAATACTGGGGCAAAGTCACATACTGACAATCCAGTCCTTACTGGGGAGGAGAGAACAACCTGATAATCACATTTCACCCTGTCATTCATTTGTGGATGAGCAAGATTTGCTCCTCAGAAATCTGTCTCCAGGGGCTGGTGGAGCACACACATTACCAGTGTGAGGACCTGAGTTCAAACCTCCTGGTCTCCACTTGCAGGAGGGAAGCTTCATGAATGATGATGCAGTGCTGTGGGTATCTTCCTTTCTCTCTTACTCCGTCTCTCTCTTATCTTTTATCAAAAGGAAATATCAAGATTGAAATCATCACCTTTTGTTGTTGTTATTGTTAAAGAAATGTCTCCTTGGCAGAATATCTATCTTGAACCTGTTATTTATTATTATTATTACTTTAAGACTTTATTTATTCATGAGAAAGATAGGAGAGAGAAAGAATCAGACATCACTCTGGTGCATATGCAGCCGGGGATTGAATTCAGCACCTCATGCTTTAAAGTCCAATGTTTTATCCACTGTGCCACCTCCCAGACCACATTTTACTATTATTTTAAAGATTTATGTTAGTATTTAGAGAGAGACAGACAGACAGAAGGAGGCGGGAGTGAGGGTGGAGAAGAGAGAAGTGGGGGAGAGGGAACCAGATCATCACTTTGGTTCATGTGATACTAAGGCTCGAACTCTGGACCTCAGGCTTGAGTGTCCCATGCATTATTCACTGCACCATTTTTCTAGGCTGCATCACTTATTAGTTTTAAAAGATTGTTTTAAAATTTAAATTATATGAGAGAGTTCCATATGGGAACAAGCCAGGAGTCAAAGCAGAGGTCTGGCACTTACTACACTGGGGACTGAACTGGGAGCCTCAGGCCTGAAAGCCCTGCACTCTACCCATGTTTATTAAAGCAACAGACACAAGAAAAAGTCTCAGAATTGAGTGGAAGTTATCCTTTCATAAGATATATTTATAGCTGCTGGAGAAATGGCTCAAGCAGTCAAGCAGGAGACTTTCATGCTGGAAGTTGCCAGTTGGATTTCTGGCACCACTTTTTAAAAAATGTTTATTTGTAAAATGGAAATATTGACAAGACCATAGGATAAGAGGGGCACAATTCCACATAATTCCCACCACCAGAACTCTTCATCCAATCCCCTCCCTTGATAGTTCTCCCATTCTTTTTAAAAATTTTTTAATTTAAAAAATTTTTATTCATAAAAAGGAAACACTGACAAAAGCCATAGGATAAGAGGGGTACAACTCCACACTGTTCCCACTACCAGAACTCTGTATTCTATCACTTCCCCTGATAGCTTTCCTATTCTTTAACCTTCTGGGAGTATAGACCCAGGGTCATTATGGGGTGCAGAAGGTGGAAGATCTGGCTACTGTAATTGCTTCCCCGATGAGCATGGGCATTGGCAGGTCGATCTATACTCCCAGTCTGCCTCTCTCTTTCCTTGGTGGGGTGGGGCTCTGGGGAAGCGGGGCTCCAGGACGCATTGGTACAGTCGTCTGCCCAGGGAAGCCTGGTTGGCATTATGTTAGCATCTGGAACCTGGTGGCTGAAAAAAGAGTTAACATATAAAGCCAAAGAAATTGTTGAATAATCATGAATCTAAAGGCTGGAATAGTTCAGATGATGAATTGGGGGCAGTCTCTATTTTGTAGATAGTTAGTAGGCCTATTTTAGTTATATTCCAAAGGGCCCATGACTATACTAGTTGGTTGGTTTTTTGTTTGTTTGTTTGATTGGTTTTTTTTAGTTTGTTTGTTTTTCCCTGAGCCCGACATCTGATATGCAGGTGGATCCAAGTTATTATCTGGAGTGATACTGTTTCTCTGGGAGTATGGACCCAGGGTCATTCTGGGGTGAAGAAGGTGGAAGGTCTGGCTTCTGTAATTGCTTCCCTGCTGAACATGGGCATTGACAGATCAATCCATACTCCCAGCCTGTCTCTCTCTTTCCCTAGTGGGGTGTAGGGATCTGGGGTGGTGAATATCCAGGACACATTGGTGGGGATGTCTGCCCAGCAAAGTCAGGCTGGCATCATGATAGCATCTGGAACCTGGTAGCTGAAAAAGAGTTAATATGTAAAGCAAAACAAATTGTTGACTAATCATGAACCTAAAGGCAAGAATATTGCAGATGAAGATTTGGGGGTCTCCATTTTGGAAAAAGCTAGTAGATCTGTTTTAAGTATATTCCAAGGGGGAATGACCCTACTAGTTTTTGCCTGAGCCTGACATCTAATATGCAGGTAACCTAAGTTATTGTCTGGGGGATGGTGAAATAGTTGGGAAAAGGACCAGAAAGCTGGGTCAGGGAAGAGAGTAGCTCCCAAATATGGGAAAAGTGTATAAATATTGTTAACCTTAAACCCCATCAATTTGATCTGGGGTCCATAGTCAGCACAGGAGTGTATGTAACCTCTATAGCTCACATCTGGAACCACTTAAACTCTGCACTCTCTCTCTCTCTCTCTCTCTCTCTCGCTCTCGCTCTCGCTCTCTCTCTCTCTCTCTCGCTCTCTCTCTCTCTCCACACCTAAAAAAAATTTTAAAACTGGGAGTCGCTTCACAGGCGGTGAAGCAGGTCTGCAGGTGTCTCTCTTTCTCTCCTCCTCTCTGTCTTCCCCTCCTCTCTCCATTTCTCTCTGTCCTATCCAACAACAAACAACATCGACAATGGCAATAATAATAACTAACCACAACGAGGCTACAACAACAAGGGCAACAAAAGGGGGGGGGAATGGCCTCCAGGAGCAGTGGATTCATGGTGTAGGCACCGAGCCCAGCAATAACCCTGGAGGAAAAAAAAAGAAAGAAAGAAAGAAAGAAAGAAATTGAGAGGGGAGATGGTGAAAGACAGAAAGACACCTGCAGAACTTGTTTCACTACTCATGAAGTGACCCCCTGCAGCTGGTGAGGAGGGGTTTGAACACAGGTCCTTGAGCATGGTAATGTGTACACTTAACCAGGTATGCCACCGCCTGGCCCTTCATTTGGTGTATTTCAAGGGTGCAGTACTTTCCTTGTTTATCAGTGAAGAAAGTTAGAAATTAACTTTAAAAAATCAACTGGCAAGCAGATTTCCTTGAGAGTCGCAGTCACATATATTGTGCATCATAGAGAAGAGGAGGAGTAAGACGGGCTCTACCCACTTGTATGATTTCATCAAATGGGCCTATTCAAGGGTGGAGAGAAAGGCAACTTTCAAAAAGGAGTAAGTTATTAAATGAAGCATTAGCTATACACCCTGTTAAGAGCACTAGATGGGTTTATTGTTTAATTCTTTATTGTTTAATTGTTTTGTCTTGCTTTATATCTTACCTTTCAGCCACCAAGTCATAGATGCTACTATGATTCCATCCAGACTTTTCCTGAGCAGACATCACTAATGGGTACTGGAACCTTTCCAGAGCCTTATCCTACTAGGGAAAGGTAGAAACAGGTTGGGAGTATGAATCAATGTGCCAGTATCCATGTCCAGCAGAGAAGCAATTACAGAAGTCAGAACTCCCACTTCCTGCACCCTCAACAGAATTTTGATCTGTACTCACAGCGAGAGAGGGGGAAATGATAAGGGAAGATGACCAGACTCCAATTCCATCAAGACCCAAAGAGAGAAGAGGAAGGGCATTTGGCAGTAGCAATAGGTGCAGGTGTGACTTAGAAAGAAAGGAAGGAAATGAAACATAGGTCTATAGAAAAATGGGCAAATACATAGCAATATAGATAGTTATAAAAATAACAGTCAAGTGATCCAGGTGGTACAGTGGATAAAGCACAAGACTCTCATGCATGAGGTTCCAATTTCAATCCCTGGTAGCACATGTCTGGTTCTTTCTCATATTATCTTTCTCATAAATAATAAATAAAATATTTTTTTAATTTTTTAAATATTTATTGATTTTCCCTTTTGTTGCCCTTATAAATAAAATATTTTTTAAAAAGGAAAGAAGGGAGAAAGAAAGAGAGAGAGAGAGAAAGAAAGAAAGAAAGAAAGAGAGAGAAAGAAAGGGAGAGAGAGAAAGAAAGAATAGTCCATCTGTATCTGTACCTTGGGAAAACTATTGCAGTTTCCAATGGAGAGAATGGGAACACTGAACTCTGGTGGTGGGAATGGTGTGGTATTATATCTCTGTTATCTCATAATTTTGTAAATCAATATTAAATCACTAATAAAAAGAAAATAATAGTAAAATACTGAAGAAAAACTAGAGAACTAGATGAAGGATGCTTTCTAAATTAAATCTGTGAAGTGAAATGTGGAGTCAATCCACCTACCTCTCCTTAAGAACTGTCCAATAGTCAATTAATTTTTTTTAAATGACTAAATAAAAACAAACCTTATACACATTACACATCCCCCCCCCAAGAAAAGGAGGGCAGGGGGAACACAGACTACTCTCCAGAATCATTTGTTATTAATTTTTTTAATACTTATTTATGGAAGTCCGGCAGTAGCGCAGTGGGTTAAGTGCACATGGCACAAAGCACAAGGACCGGAGTAAGGATCCCAGTTCTAGCCCCTGGCTCCCCACCTGCAGGGGAGTCGCTTCACAGGTAGTGAAGCAGGTCTGCAGGTGTCTATCTTTCTCTCCCCCCTCTGTCTTCCCCTCCTCTCTCTATTTCTCTCTGTCCCATCCAACAATGACAACAATAATAACTACAACAATGAAACAACAAGGGCAACAAAAGGGAATAAATAAATAAATATTAAAAAATACTTATTTATGTGACCTGGGTGGTGGTCCTGCAGATAAAGCATTGGACTCAAGCATAAGATGCCATGTCCAGTCCCTGGCTTTGTATGTGCTAGAGGGATGCTTTAGTTCTCTTTTGTGCTCTATCTCTCTTTTTCTCTCTCATTTATAAATGAATAAATAAATCTTTTAAAAATGTTTATTTACTTATTTTTTTATTTTTTCTATGAATTTTATTCATGTGTTACGTCCTTTTCCTCAGATAGCATGAATGCATTAGCTACTAGCGTAATGAGTTTTCTCTCCTAATAGTGCTACTTCACCACTTTCTTGCTTCTCTGTGTTTTGCTTTCTTTTTTTTTTAATTTCTTTATTGGGGAATTAATGTTTTACATTCAACAGTAAATACAATAGTTTGTACATGCATAACATTCCCCAGTTTCCCAAAAAATGTTTATTTACTTATGAATGAGAGAGGAGAGAAATAGAACTAGGGCATCACTCTGGAATGTACAATGCCATGTTCAAACTCAGAATCTCATGCTTGAGAGCCCAAGACTTTATCTACTGTACTGCTTCCTGGGTTGCTCAGATCCAGTTTGAAGAGGACAACAAAGCAGCTTTTGTTACAGTGGCTTTCTCTGGCTCTCTTTTAATATGGCTTTAGTGAGGTCACCTTACACACCCCAGAGGACAGCCTATACTGTCCTCCTAAAGTCCCTGTGGAAGAAATGTAGACTATTCACTGAGCTGGCAGGAGAGCATCAGTGCAGTAGAGACAAAGGTGACATCACTGACCATTGCCTTCCCTCACCACTGCTCACTGTGCCTTATAGTTAACTAATTAATTTATGTATTTCTAGAGCACTGCCCAGCTTTGGCTTATGGCGGTACTGGGGACTAAAGCTGGAACTTCAGAGGCTCAGGCATGAAATTCTTTTGCAGAACCACTATGCTGTATCAGCAGCACCACTGTGCCTTTTTGCCTGGGTCTCAATCTTTGCGTTCTCCCTGGCTCAGCTGAAGTCTTAAACCAGGCCAAGTGAGCAGCCCATAGTGTAGCCTTACCTGAGGCCCCATGCCCTGTGGGACACAGTGTCCTCATCAGGGCACAGAGATGACAGGGAAATAGGTATTGCACTAGGTTCTGTGGGCCATGAACACCCATTCTTAAGCGCTCTCCAAAATGACTTCGTTATCATAACAAAAGACACCTTTACTACTCATACCATCTGGGAAATTCCTAGGGTTTTCCGAGCCCTGCACCAGGTACCTTGGGCTGAGACCATTACAGTAGGGCTTACTTTAAGGATAGGACACCTTCTGCAAATCATGCCACTAGATTTTATCATTGTAGGAACTTCACAGTGTGTAATTATACAAACGTAGGTGGTAAGTAGCCAGAATTTTGGGGATGTATAATAGTCGGACTTTGTTTTCAGGGATCTCCAAACTGTTTTCCACAGGGGCTGCATTAATTTGCATTTCCACCAACAGTATAGAAGGGTTCCCTTGGGAGTCGGGCTGTAGCACAGCGGGTTAAGCGCAGGTGGCGCAAAGCTCAAGGACCGGCATAAGGATCCCGGTTCAAGCCCTGGCTCCCCACCTGCAGGAGAGTCGCTTCACAAGTGGTGAAGCAGGTCTGCAGGTGTCTGTCTTTCTCTCCCCCTCTTTGTCCTCCCCTCCTCTCTCCATTTCTCTCTGTCCTATCCAACAACAACAACAATAATAACTACAACAATAAAAAAACAGCAAGGGCAACAAAAGGGAATAAAATAAATATTAAAAAAAAAAAAAGAAGGGTTCCCTTTTCTCTACATCTCCACATTTTCTCACCAACACCTGTTGTATGGTCCTTTTTGATGTAGGTCATTCTCACAGGGGTGAGATGGTATCTTGTTGTTCTTTTGATAATTTTTTATTTTCCTGTTGTTGGCATGTTGAATTACATTGTGATGGTCCCTGACACCTACACCTACCTAAAGAAATACACGGAGTTCTGGTGGTGGGAATTGTGTGGAGTTGTACCCCTCTTATCCTATGTTTTTTTCAGTGTTTCCTTTCTATAAAGAAAAGAAAAGAAACTATCTTTATAAGAGGGGAAGAGTGAGAAAAAGAAACCAAACTTGTTCAGTGCTGGCATATGCCACGCCAGGTATTAGCACTGGGACCTCATGAAACCAAACATGTTCAGTGCTGGCATATGCCACGCCAGGTATCAGCGCTGGGACCTCATGAAACCAAACATGTTCAGTGCTGGCATATGCCACGCCAGGAATTAGCGCTGGGACCTCATGAAACCAAACATGTTCAGTGCTGGCATATGCCACGCCAGGTATTAGCGCTGGGACCTCATGAAACCAAACATGTTCAGTGCTGGCATATGCCACGCCAGGTATTAGCGCTGGGACCTCATGAAACCAAACATGTTCAGTGCTGGCATATGCCACGCCAGGTATTAGCGCTGGGACCTCATGAAACCAAACATGTTCAGTGCTGGCATATGCCACGCCAGGTATTAGCGCTGGGACCTCATGAAACCAAACATGTTCAGTGCTGGCATATGCCACGCCAGGTATTAGCGCTGGGACCTCATGAAACCAAACATGTTCAGTGCTGGCATATGCCATGCCAGGTATTAGCACTGGGACCTCATGAAACCAAACATGTTCAGTGCTGGCATATGCCACGCCAGGTATTAGCACTGGGACCTCATGAAACCAAACATGTTCAGTGCTGGCATATGCCACGCCAGGTATTAGCACTGGGACCTCATGCACGGGAATCCTGCGTTCTACTGCTTAACTGTCTCCTCAGTCAAATTTATCTGATTTTTAAAAAAAGATTTACTTAAAAATAAATAAAAGAGTTGCTCAGTTGTCAAAATGACTTTCCAAAGTTGCTGTACCATGTTATACTCCCACCAGCAATGTGAAGGTTCCAGTTTATCTACGTCTTTGTTAACGCTCATTTTCTTTTATTGTTTTAATTATGGCCATATTAGTGGGTGTGAAGTGATCGCTCATTGTGGTTTTTACTGGCATGTATTTCTCTAATGACTAATTGTGGTTTCTATTACTTGCATCTGTTTCTCTGGTGACTAATAATATTGAGAACTTTTTAATGAGCCTGTTGACCATCTGTAGCTCTGCTTCCTTTCTTTGTCAGATCTGTCACCTACTTTCTTTCTTTCCTTTTTTTCAACTTTTTATTATCTGTATTGATTGGATAGAGACAGTCAGAAATTGAGAGGGTGGAGGAGAAAACGAGGGGGAGAGAAAGAGAGCTGCAGCACTGCTTCACCATTTGCAAAGCTTTCGTGGGACCAGGATCTCAAACCTAGGTCCTTGGACAGTATCACAGGTGCACTCAACCAGGTGCGCCACCACCTAGCCTCTGTCGCCTGCTTTCCATTGGGTTATTTCTGTTTTTATCATGAAGTTGTAAAAGCTTCTGATAAATTCTGGATACAAGTCCTTTAGAGTTTTATTTTCCCTGTTCTGTGGGCTGTCTCTGCAGTTTGTAGGTGCTGTTTGAAACATATGAAGTCCAACCTATCTAGTTGCCTTTTGTTGTTATTTTGATATTATAGGTAATAAGCTTCTTCTTAGCTCTGAATAATAAAGTTTGACTCCTATTATTTCCTTCTTCTGAATTTATAGTTCCAGGGGTTTTTTATTATAATTATTTATTTATTGGATACAGACAGCCAGAAATTGAGGGGGGGGGAATAGACAGAGAAACATCTGCAGCACTGCTTCATCACTTGCAAAACATTTCCCCTGTAAGTGGGGACCAGGGCCTTGAACCTGGGTCCTTGAGCATTGTAACATGTGCTCTCAACCAGTGTGTGTGCTTAAGTCATACACTCAACTCATATTTGAACCCTGACACCACACAGGAGGTGCTATGACACTGGAGGAGATTCTTGTACTATAGTGTGTCTTCTCTCTCTGTGTTTCCTATTTGAGGGGAGTGTCCCAGAGTGGTGAAGCTGTGCAGGCTCAATGACTTGAATCAGAAGGGGGCGGGGGAGATAAATACCAGATAGACAGAACAAGAGAGAGAGAGAGCTAGAAAGAGAAGAAGCGCCACAGAAAAACTCACAGAGCTTCCCCAGGAGTTGGGTGTGATACTCCCATGTGGTGTTGGGATGGTGAACCTGGGTCCTCAAGCAAGGCAGATTGTGTGCTCTACTGGGTGAGCTATCTCCCTGCTTCACTTCTCATACATTTAAAGTAAAAATGTAGGGAATAAAAATCCTCCTCTGCCCTATTTGGGGCTCTGACTGAACCTAAGAACTAACCAGACAACAGGAAAAGAACACTCACATCTTCTTAATTTTTCATGTGCATAAAGAATGGACATCTGAAGAGAGAATCAGAATAATAAGATTTTGTACTTTTTAGGCAAAGAAGCAATAGATGCATGAAGAACTGACAAGATAAAAGGAGTTTGGATTAGGAGTAGTAAGTGGTGAAGTGACTGGAGAGATCGGGGTAGTTAAACATAGCTGATTTGAGGGAGTCAGGCAGTAGAGCAGTGGGTTAAGCACATGTGGTGCAAAGTACAAGGACCGGCCTAAGGATTCCGGTTCGAGCCCCTGGCTCCCCACCTGCAGGGGAGTCGCTTCACAGGCAGTGAAGCAGTTCTGCAGGTGTCTCTCTTTCTCTCCCTCTCTGCCTTCCCCTTCTCTCTCCATTTCTCTCTTTCCTATCTAACAACGACAACATCAGCAACAATAATAATTACAACAACAATAAAAAAACAACAAGGGCAACAAAAAGGGAAAAATAAATATAAATAAATGTAAAAAAAAAACAAAACAAAGCATGGTTGATTTGTACAGATTCCTCAACTCAGAATTCTGAGTTTCATATTGTGATTAGACTATTTCACTCGGCCAGAGGCACAGCTTACCAGGTAGGAGTTGTGCCTTGCCATGTAAGTGACCCTGGGATCACATGCTCTGGCTTGTTAAGGTGTGGGGGACTGAACCTGGGACTTTGGAGCCTCAGGGATGAGAGTTTCTTTTCATAATGATTATGCTATCTCCCCCACCCAAATACATTTTGTTTATTTAGTTTTGGATAGAGACAGAGAGAAGTTGAGAGGGAAGGTGGGGGGGCTACAAAGGGAGAGAAAAAGAGAACTGCAGCACTGCTTTACTACTTATGAAACTTCCCCTGCAGGTAGGGGCTGGGGCTTGAACCAGGTCCTTAAGCACTATAATTTACAGCTCAGCCTTGTGCGCACCACCCAGCCCCATCTGTCCGTCTGAATGTCTGTCTATCTTACCTATCTATCTATCTATCTATCTATCTATCTATCTATCTATCTATCTATCAAGCAGCCTAAAGCACTGAAATCATCACTCTCAGAGACTCTATTTGCCACATGACTAGAGAAAGGAAGTGGAGGGACCTGGTGGTGGTACACCTGGTTGAGCACATGTAGCAATGCACAGGATCCAGGTTCAAGCCCCTGATCCCCACCTGCAGAGGGAAAGCTTTGCGAGTGGTGAAGCAGTGCTGCAGGTGTCTGTCTCTCCCTCGCTATCACACCCTTCCCTCTTGATTTCTGGCTTTCTCTAGCCAATAAATAAATAAAGATATTTTTTAAAAAACTAAAGTTAAAAGAGAGACAGAGAAAGAGAGAGAAAGGAGATGGGAAAAACAAGTGGTTGGTGTTGGGGGAAGAGCATTCACTTGGCAGTTGGAATAATCAACTGTGTTAGCTAACTGCCTTTCTGCAGGGAAAACTGAAACTAAGAGTATTTCTGCAAGTAGTAACAGGAAGGCATCTTCCTTGGTGTTTACATTTCAAAGAGGTGACTCTTTGCCCCTAAAGAAAAAAAAATTAAAAAGATATCTGATCTGCAGTGTTAGCCAGAGGCTTTTGTAGATCTTGAAAAGATTTATATAGGCATCAAAAGACATGGGTAGGGTTTACAAATATACTTCTCTCTAGAAAATTCTCTACTAAGAGGAAAAGGAGGAAGATAAAGTCTCTCTCTCTCTCTCTCTCTCTCTCTCTCCCTCCCTCCCTCCCTTCTTCCCTCTCTCTCTCTCTCTATGTCAGAGGCAGAAAGGCAGAGAGAGGACATAGAAGGTAAAAGAGGAAAAAAAAAAGAAGAAGGTAAAAGAGATCCCAGCACTAAAGCTTCCTTCAATGTGGTGTGGGCCAGGCTCGAACCTGGGCTATACAGGCAAAGCTTTGCACTAGCCAAGTGAGCTATTTCACTGACCTGAAGATCTCTTTTCTCTTTGGGTGACAGAGGACAAGCAATGTCTTTATCATACATTCTTCTTTCCAGTGGCCTGAGGGTGGGAAGCAGGACCCAAGAAGCAGGAAGAGACACAGTTTTTAGTTATTATGAAATCTAGGCTAAGACCATGGACACATTGCTGAAGAAGAAAGTTGGCATTGCTATGTTCAAGACCCTGGTTCAAGCCTGGCTACTACAGGCCACAGCCAGAGTCATTTTGGTAAAAGTGATGCTCAATAACTGAAGAGTGAACATATGAGGGGGTGGGAGGAAGGCTCACCTGGAAAAACACTTGCCCTGCTAGACAGAAAACCCTGGCTTGCACCCCAAGAACCACAAGTCAGCACCATGGACAGCACGAAGGGAACCCTGAGGACAGTGGAGCAGTACTTTAGTGGCCTCAACTCAGAATTCCCAGTCTCTGGTAATGAGATTGTCTTACTGGGCCAGAGGCATAGCTTACCAGGTAGGAGGTGTGCTTTGCCATGTAAGTGACCCTGGTACCACATGGGAGTGGACATCAATAACAACAATAACTACACCGACAATAAAAAACAAAAAGGGCATGGGAGTCGGGCTGTAGCGCAGCGGGTTAAGCGCAGGTGGCGCAAAGCGCAAGGACAGGCATAAGGATCCCAGTTCGAACCCCGGCTCCCCACCTGCAGGGGAGTCGCTTCACAGGCGGTGAAGCAGGTCTGCAGGTGTCTATCTTTCTCTCCTCCTCTCTGTCTTCCCCTCCTCTCTCCATTTCTCTCTGTCCTATCCAACAACGACAACAACAATAATAACTACAACAATAAAACAACAAGGGCAACAAAAGGGAATAAATAAAATAAAATAAATATAAAAAAGGGCAACAAAAGGGAAAATAAATAAATATTTAAAAAATGTATTTAAAATAATTTAAAAATTAAAAAAAAAAGAAGCTGTGTCCTTGTACATGGTGATATGTGTGCTTAGCTGTGTGGCACCACCACCTGGCCCCCTAATATAAGCAATTCTTTAAAAAGATAAAATAACAGCTGGGAGGTAGTGGTGCTGTCGTTAAAGTGTTGGACTTAAAAGCATGAGGTTCAGGGTGCATCCAGCTAAGCACACATCATACCATGCGAAAGAAACTGGGTTCAAGCCCCTACTCCCCACCTGTAGTGGGGGTGCTTCACATCTGAAGGTGTCTCTCTTTCTCTCCCTCTCTACCTCTCCCTCCCCTCTCAATTTCTCTGTCTTATCAAATAAAATGGGGGGGGGGGAATCTGGCCACCAGGAGTAGTAGATTTGTACTACCTGTATGACGTCCCACCCTGGAGACAAAAACAAAACAGGGACAGGGGTAGACAGCATAACGGTTATGCAAAGAGACTCTCGTGCCTGAGGCTCCAAAGTCCCAGGTTCAATCCCCTGCACCACCATAAGCCAGAGCTGAGCAGTGCTATGGTAAAAAAAAAAAAAATTGAAAAGAAAAAAACAAAAACCAAACCACGAGGTCCTATGTTCAATCCCTACCATTACCTATGTCAGAGTGCTGCTCTGTTCCCCTCTCTTTTTCCTCTCATAAATAAATCCTTTTAATACCTTTAAAACATATACATTTTTTTAAACTTTTGTTAGAGACATGGAGAGACTGGGGTAGGAGGGAAGATAGAGAGACCCCTGCAGCAGTGCTTTACTACTCATGAAGCTTCTCCCCTGCAGGTGAGGACTAGGGACTTGAACCAGGGTCTTTGTGTACGATAATGAGTGCACTCAGCCAGGTGTGCCACCATGAGCACCAATAAATCTTTTTTAAATATAAAAATAATGTAAATGCTTTGAGAAATATTAAATGACTTGGGAAGCAATCATACAACTTTAAACAGATAATTCAAAATCAAGATTCAAAGTAAATGCAAAGGGCAATTAATTAACACACTTGACTATCACAACAACCTAGTGAGTGCTTTTCCCCTAAGGGCATCCGGCCCCTCCACTTCTTTTCTCTAGTCATGTGGCAAATAGAGTCTCTGAGAGTCATGATTTCAGTGCTCTAGGCTGTTTTATAGATAAATAGATAGATAGATAGATAGATAGATAGATAGATAGATAAGATAGACATTCAGATGGACAGATGGGGCTGGGTGGTGTGCACAAGGTTGAGCTCTAAATTACAGTGCTTAAGGACCTGGTCTAAGCCACCAGTTCCTTGTTTTTTCCACCTCCTTTCTCTAGTCACCTGGCAAATAGAGTCTCAGAGTGATGATCTCAGTGCCCTAGGCTACTGCTTTAGAGATAGATAGATAGATAGATAGATAGATAGATAGATAGATAGAGATAGATAGGCAGACAGACAGAAAGAAAGAAAGACAAATACCAGAGCTTCCCCCCAATGCCATAGCACCTTCTGCACCCCATAATGACCCTGGGTCCATGGTGCCAGATGGTTAAAGAATAGGGAAGCTGTCAGGAAAGGGGATGGGATACGGAGTTCTGGTGGTGGGGATTGTGTGGAGTCGTACCCTTCTTATCCTACAGTTTTGTCAGTGTTTCTTTTTTATAAATAAATAAAAAAGAAAGAGAAAAAGAGAAGAAAGAAATGAAATGAAATGGGAAAGAAACAGGCTAGGATTATGAATTGACCTGCCAATACCCATATCCACTGGTGGAGAAGCAATTATAGAAACAGAACTCCCATCTTCTGCACCGCAAAATAAATGTTAATCCATACTCCCAGAGGGGAGAAAAGGTGATAAAATGCCAGAGGGCTCTGCACCCTAATTACAGTGGGACCCAAAGAGTCTGTAACCAGGAATCTTCATTTTTATACCATCACTGAAAAGGAAACAATTTTGGAAAACACTTGAGGAAACAAGGCACTAACTATCTCACTAATCTGAGGGAGAAGAGGAAAAAGAAAGGACACTCAGAAATAGCAATAAGGGGGGCTAGGCGGTAGCGCAGCCAGTCAAGCACACATGGTGCAAAGCGCAAGGACCAGAGCAAGGATCCTGCTTTGAGCCCCCGGCTCCCCACCTGCAGGGGAGTCGCTTCACAGGCAGTGAAGCAGGTCTTCAGGTGTCTTTCTCTCCCCCTCTCTGTCTTCCCCTCCTCTCTCCATTTCTCTTTGTCCTATCCTATGACAACAACAGCTATAACAACAATAACAATAGCAGCAACAACAAGGGCAACAAAATGGGAAAAATAGCCTCCAGAAGCAGTGGATTCGTAGTGCTGGCACTGAGCCCCAATGATAACCCTGGAGGCAAAAAAAAAAGTGGCAATAAGTGTAAACATGACTTAGAAAAGATGTGTGGGCAGGTGGGCGGTAGCGCAGTGGGTTAAGTGCACATGGCGCAAAGCACAAGGACTGGCGTAAGGATCCCAGTTCGAGCCCCTGGCTCCCCACTTGCAGGAGAGTCACTTCACAAGCTGTGAAGCAGGTCTGCAGGTGTGTCTTCCCCTCCTTTCTCTATTTCTCTCTGTCCTATGCAACAACAACCACAGCAATAACAACAACAACAATAATAATAACAACATTGATAAACAACAAGGGCAACAAATGGGAAAAAATAGCCTCCAGGAGCAGTGGATTCATAGTGGAGACACCAAACCCCAGCAAAACCCTGGAGGAAAAAAAATGAAAAGAAAGAAAACAAAAGATGTGGAGGCAGGACCATAGAAAAAAACTGGCAAAAATTAGTGGTCCAGGAGGTGGCACAGTGGATAAAGCACTGAACTCTCAAGTGAGGTCCCGAGTTCAATCCCTGGCAGCACATGTACCAGAGCAATGCCTAGTTCTTTCCTTATCTCTCTCTCCGCCTCGGCTTCATGAATAAGTAAATAAAATCTTTAAATATATATGCAGAGATAGATAGTTATAGATAGAAGGTCAACCCATGCCAGACTCAACAACAGGACAACAAACAACCCCATCCAAAAATGGGGGGAGGACTTGGACAGAATATTCATCACAGAAGAGATCCAAAAGGCCAAGAAACACACGAAAAAATGCTCCAAGTCTCTGATTGTCAGAGAAATGCAAATCAAGACAACAATGAGATATCACTTCACTCCTGTGAGAATGTCATACATCAGAAAAGGTAACAGCAGCAAATGCTGGAGAGGGTGTGGGGTCAAAGGAACCCTCCTGCACTGCTGGTGGGAATGTCAATTGGTCCAACCTCTGTGGAGAGCAGTCTGGAGAACTCTCAGAAGGCTAGAAATGGACCTACCCTATGATCCTGCAATTCCTCTCCTGGGGATATATCCTAAGGAACCCAACACATCCATCCAAAAAGATCTGTGTACACATATGTTCTTGGCAGCACAATTTGTAATAGCCAAAACCTGGAAGCAACCCAGGTGTCCAACCACAGATGAGTGGCTGAGCAAGTTGTGGTATATATACACAATGGAATACTACTCAGCTGTAAAAAATGGTGACTTCACCGTTTTCTGCCGATCTTGGATGGACCTTGAAAAAATCATGTTGAGTGAAATAAGTCAGAAACAGAAGGATGAATATAGGATGATCTCACTCTCAGGCAGAAGTTGAAAAACAAGATCAGAAAAGAAAACACAAGTAGAACCTGAAATGGAATTGGCGTATTGCACCCAAGTAAAAGACTCTGGAGTGGGTGGGTGGGGAGAATACAGGTCCATGAAAGATGATAAATGACATAGTGGGGGTTGTATTGTTAAATGGGAAACTGGGGAATGTTATGCATGTACAAACTATTGTATTTACTGTTGAATGTAAAACATTAATTCCCCAATAAAGAAATAAATTTTTAAAAATTAATTAATTAAAAAAAGAAAGGAAGGAAGGAATGAAGGAAGGAGGGAAGGAAGGAGGGAAGGAAGGAAAGAAACAACTAGTTCTTACAGTCAGATCCTCTCAGCTCCCAAGGCAGAGCTCAGAACTCCCTGGGGACATTTTTCTAAGCACCTGGTGTACCTGGTAAACTACATCAAAGTCAAGACTGCAGTTAGTAAAGTCATGAATGATGAATGGGCCAAGTGCTTACTATAGAACTGAAACATATCCTATTCTTTTTTTTTTTTTCCCTGATATGGTCCTTGAACATATACGATTTCGTTGCTCAGAGAGAGGGGAAGATATAGCACTGAGCTTTCCCTGGTGCCCTGGTACTCTGATGTGATGCCAAGACTTCTCTAATGGGGCTTCTTGCATGAAGAATCAACTACCCTAACCAGTGAGTTATTTTATTTTTATTTATTTATTGCTTTTGTTTGTTTTTTACCAGAGCATGGCTCAGTTCTGGCTTATGGTGGTACAGAGGATTGAACCTGGGAATCCAGAGCCTCAGTCATGAGAGTCTCTTTGTATAGCCATTATGCTATCTGACACCACCCTATTTAATTATTTTGGATAGAGACAGAGACATGAGGAGGGAAGGTAGGTAGGAAGGGAAAGGGAAGAGACACCTTCACCGCTTGAAAAGCTTCCCCCCCTCAGGTGGGGACAGGGGCTCGAACCCAGATTCTTATGTACTATAATACGTGTGCTCAACCAGGTACACACCTCCGCCCCCATGCAGTTACCTCCCATCCCAGAATTAATCCCTTCTAAAATAATTGGGAGGAGGGAGAGGGGGGATTTGAAAAGTAATGCAGAAGGAAGGAAAGGAGCAGGAAGGAGTGAGTTCTTCAAGTAGTTTAAAAGGCAGGTCAGTAGATCAATGACTCATCACTACTGCCCTGTCCCTATACCATGTCATTCATCACACACACACACATGTACATGCACACACACAGGCACATGCAAACACACCAAAAAAAAAAAAAAAACCTGAGTATGGGCTGGGAGGGACAGCATTATGGTTATGGAACAGACTTTCATGACTGATACTCTGAAGTCCCAGGTTCAGTCACCAGCTCCGCCATAAGCCAGAGCTGAGCACTACTGTGGTAACAGGAAAACAAAGGGGAAAAAAAAAACTATAAACAAAGAGAGAAAGAAGGAAAGATCTCTGAGCATGACCCAGAAGGTGGTCCAACTGATAAAAAGCTGAACCTTAAGTATGTGGTACCAAGTTCAATCCCCAGCATTGCATGTGCCAGAGTGATGCTCTAGTTCTTTCATCTCTCCCAACAAATAAATAAATCATTATTTTAAAAAATCTAAACTAGGTATAATACACTCCCTATTCTAGAGTTTACGAAAAAGCCCACTGAAGTCAAATAACTTATTTAAGTTCATTCAGCTAGTGAGGGGGAAAGTCAGGAATTTAGCTCCAGACAGTGCCAGTAACTAGCTCATCAGACAGATGAGGAGAGGACCTGTGTAGGCCTTGTTGTGCAGTCTGCACTTGTGCAGTAGGAGAGTGAAGCTGGTTAGGTCATTTAATCTCCTTGGGCCCATTTCCTCCTCTGTGAGATGAGGCTCATGGTATTTCTTGAGAAATCATACCTGTCTCACTTTCGAGCTGACATCACATCCTGCTTTGGATTCGTGCCTTAATGGGTTGGGGTTGATAGAACTTGTGTTTACCATATTTGCTTGACTCTACTACTGGTCTGAAAGTAGATCATCATCATCATTGTTATTAACTGTATTTTTTTTAATATTTATTTTATTTATTTATTCCCTTTTGTTGCCCTTGTTGTTTTATTGTTGTAGTTATTATTGTTGTTGTCGTTGTTGGATAGGACAGAGAGAAATGGAGAGAGGAGGGGAAGACAGAGAGGAGGAGAGAAAGAGAGACACCTGCAGACCTGCTTCACCGCCTGTGAAGCGACTCCCCTGCAGGTGAGGAGCCGGGGTTCGAACCGGGATCCTTATGCCGGTCCTTGTGCTTTGCGCCACCTGTGCTTAACCTGCTGCGCTACAGCCCGACTCCCCTATTAACTGTATTTTTATGTAATCTATTTTGAATACAGACAGAGAAAAATTGATAGGGAAAAGGAAGATAGATAGATACACCTGCAGTACTGCTCCATTGCTTGTGAATCTTCCTCCCCCCGGGGATTTGAACCTGGATCCTTGTGAATAGTAAAATGAGTGCTCTACTGGGAACACCACTGCTTAGCCATCCTCCTCCTCCTTGTCCTCCTCATTCTTTTTTTTTTAAATTTTTTAATTTTTTAATCTTTTTTTAAGAAAGGATTAATTAACAAAACCATAGGGTAGGAGGGGTACAACTCCACACAATTCCCACCGCCCAATCTCCATATCCAACCCCCTCCCCAGTAGCTTTCCCATTCTCTATCCCTCTGGGAGCATGGACCCAGGGTCATTGTGGGATGCAGAAGGTAGAAGGTCTGGCTTCTGTCATTGCTTCCCCGCTGAACATGGGCGTTGACTGGTCGGTCCATACTCCCAGTCTGCCTCTCTCTTTCCCTAGTAGGGTGGGTCTCTGGGGAAGCTGAGCTCCAGGACACATTGGTGGGGTCTTCAATCCAGGGAAGTCTGGCCGGCATCCTGATGACACCTGGAACCTGGTGACTGAAAAGAGAGTTAACATACAAAGCCAAACAAATTGTTGAGCAATCATGGACCCAAAGCTTGCAAAAGTTGTCCTCCTCACTCTATTCTCTTGTAAACCTCACGGTGGCTTGCAGATGTTGAGAACAAAACAAACCATGCAACAGTTGGTTAAATGAGAGATTGAGGTTCACTAGTTCACTTGGACAAAGAAGACATGATTTCCATGTCCTCCAGGGAAAAGTGAAAGCCATCTTGACAGCTGTCCTTAAATCACAAAGGTATTGAGTGGATGAGAAAATGTAGATAGAAGAGCTTTGGGCTGGGGAAACTGCAGAATGGTTATGCTAAAGACTTTCAGGCCAGCGAAATAGCTCACTCGGGTTATGTGTTGCTTTGCCATGTGGGTGATTCAGATGCAAGCCCAGTCCTCACAATATTGAAGGGAGCTTTGGTGCTGTGGTCTCCCTCTCTTGCTCTTGCTCTTGCTCTCTCTCTCTCTCTCTCTCTCTCTCTCTTAAAGGTTTTATTTATTTGATAAGAAAGATAGGAGGAGAGAAAGAAAGAACCAAACATGACTCTGATACATGTGCTACTGGGAATTGAACTCGAGACCTCATGTTTGAGAGTCCAATGCTTTATCCATTGCCCCATCTCCCAGGCCATGGTGCTGTGATCTCATTTTCCTTCTGCCTCACTGCTTTTCTGTCTCTATGAGAAGGAAGGAAGGGAGGGAGGGAAAAAAGACTTCCATGTCTGAGGCTCTAAGGCCCCAGGTTCAATTCCCTACACCACCATTAGCCAGAGCTGAGTAGTACTCTGGTCTCTATCTCTTTGTATCGTTCTCTCTGTATCTTTCTCATTAAAATAAAATAATACTGGTGCATTACAACAAAGCAAAGGACTCTGGAGAAGGAGGGAGGAGAGGGATCTGGGGGGGGGCAGGTGGTGGTGCACCTGGTTGAGTGTTCACATTACAGCGTGCAAGGACCTGGGTTCAAGCCCTCAGTTTCCACCTGCAGGGGGAAAGCTTCATAAGTGGTGAAGCAGGGCTGCAGGTGTCTCTCTCCCCCTCTATCTCCCCACTCCTTTCAATTTCTGGCTGTCTCTATCAAATACATAAAATTTTAAAAAAATTAAAAGAGAGGGTCCTGGTGCATGATGGTAGAAAAGGACCATAATTGGGGGTGAAAGTGTTTTATAGACACCTCGCATGGGGGGATGAGAAATTGTGCCATGTGCCAACTGCTGTCATGGAAATTACTGACACCTCAATAAAACGACAGAAAAATAAGTGAGAAATAAAGAGCTTTGGGTTCTTGATGAAAAATTCTGGGCTATTCTTATATGGCTAATAATTGCATTATTACCATATTCCGTTTATAATATATGGAGCCCTAAACATATCTAAGAGAGCATAGGGATGGTGAAAGGGAAGGAAAAGTTGAACAGGCACAGCTCAGCTGGTCTTTGTGCCTCAGAGGCTATTTGATTCTCCTTCATCTTTATCACAAGCTTGAAAGCTGAACATTATTGTCCTTCCTGTTTCAGGTGGAAAACTGCAGCTCAACAAGTTTAAGTTGCTTATCCAACCATCTGATTACAAAGCTTAATCTGCTTTTACCACAATGGCACCAAAGGACAATTCTTCTCCTTCTTTAAAAAATTTTAATATATATTAATTATATTTTTACTGCCACCAGTGTTATTTGCTGGGGCTCACTGCCCTCAGGAAAAGTCCACTGCTCTTGATGGCCAGTTCTTCCCTTCTGTTTTTTTTTTTTTTTTTCTCTCTCTCTTTTCATTTCATAGAATGGGAGAAATTGACACGGATGGGGGCGATACAGAAGGAGAAAGAGAGACATTTGTAGCACTGATTCACCACTAGTGAAACTTCCCTCCTGAAGGTGGGGACTGGTAGTTTGAACCTGGGTCTTTGCACATAGAAACATGTATGCTTAATTGAGTATGCCACTGCCCCCCATATTTTGTTTATTTATTAGAGACAGAAATAAATTGAGAAGGAAGGAGGAGACAGAGAGTAAGAGAGATGCAATACTGCTTTATCGCTTGCTCATAAAGCCTCCCCTCCCCCTGCAAGTGAGGATTGGGAGCTTGAAACTGGGTCCTACACACTGTAACATAAGCACTCTACCAGGTGTACCACCACCTGACCCTTTTTTTTTTAAAGAAAAAAAAAAACAGAACTCTGCTCAGCTCTGGTTTATGGTCTTGTAGAGGACTGAACCTGGAACTTCAGAGCCTCAGGCATGAAAGTCTTTTTGCATAACCACGTGCTATCTTCACCAACCTATCAAGGGACAATTCTGCTTGTCTTTTTCTCCACTAGAGAGTCATTCCCTCCTCATCACTGCCCATGTCTTGTCTTATCTTGTCTTGTCTTTTCTCATCTCTTTTCTTTTCTTTTTCTCTTTCCCCTCCAGGGTTATCTCTGGGGCTCAGTGCCTACACTATGAACCCACTGCTCCTGGAGGCCATTTTTCCTATTTTGTTACCTTTGTTATTGCTGTTGTTGTTGCCAGATAGGACAGAGAGAAATGGAGGGGGGGGGGAGACAGAGAGTGGGAGAGAAAGAGACCTGCAGACCTGCTTCACTGCTTGTGAAGCAACCCCCCCCCCAGGTGGGGAACCGGGGGGGGGGGGGGGGACTTGAACCGGGATCCCTATGCCCGTCCCTATGCCACGTGCGCCTAACCAATCCACCCCCCCACCCACGTCTTCATGCTTGACCTTCACTCCACCCCCAAGAAAAAAATACTGCCCTGCGTTCTTTTCTGCAAAGCCCAGAAAAATCCACCTGGCCAAGTACAGGTGGGATCATGTATCTACTAGTTGGGAAAGAGCATCCTAGGAGGGCTGCCACCAAAAAGGAAGAGTTAAAGAGGTCTCAAAAAACACCCTCTGAGAGAGGCTGGAGAGCAGTAAGTCCAGAACAACTGGGTCAGCCTTGTCTTTCTGGTTCCAAACCCGATGGGACTGTTGGCTCTTGCGCAGACCTCAGCTGGCTCAATGCATGATCAGTGACAACGGCAGACGCATATCTGGAATATCGTGCCAGAGTCAAAATCATTCAAAGCAGGAGATGCTCCAGGGTTGATGGCATGTCTTCACCAGCTTTAAATCCCAGGAAGAGATAGTTTTCTTTATAACCTGGCTGTGTAAAGAAAGCATTGGAGAGGGACAGTGGCTTAGCCTGGGGCCTATTTTCAAGGCAATGGTCAAAGCACGTAAATTAGTTATAGATTTCAGAGACTTTAGGAGTGTGAAGGAGAATTGGAAAGGTACTGCTGAGAGCTGCTTCGGGCTAATCTATGCGAAAGAACATCTTTCCTTATAGGTCAGGAATGCTGTCTTATATTCTCCTAAAATATTCAAGACCCAGGCTCTGAAACTTTCAGCTGATTTCTCCCTGTTTCTCTGTGTCCAAGACTGATCTCACTTTATAGGGAAACTTGAAGGAATAACACAAGGTGATTCCAAACTGATAAGCACATAGGCTCTTGTCTTTGAAAACTGCAAGTCAAAATATCCGTGGGCAAGACAGTACTGTTTTCATTTTCTTTCTCTCCTGAAGCTCTCCAGCAAGATTTCTTTATTTGTTTTTTGGAATAAAACATATGCAACCCAAGTTCTGGACTGTGGTAAATTGTTGATGACACTGAATTACCCTTTAGTGATAAGACAGATTAGATTCCATTTTCTTTAAAAAGCAATCAATAGCAAATGCCATACTTTTATATGTAATCTCGATCATACCAAAAAGTGTATATGAATCTGTGTATATGAATATGAATTGAAAATTAACACAATGAATTTGAATGTTAACAGTGGCTATTTTCAGATTATGTAAATAAAGATAAATGTATTACTTTCTTTTCTATACTCTGTGTTTTCTGAATGTCAGATAAGAAACATAAAAATACCTTTATAAACAAAAAAAAATTGTTATTTGAGAAAAGGCAAACTAGGTCGGCAAACTAGGAAGAAAGCATGATAGTTATGCAAAGAAACTCTCATGGCCGAGGCTCCAAAGTCCCAGGTTCAATCCCCCATACCACCATAAACCAGAGCTGAACAGTGCTCTGGTTAAAAAAAAAAAGTAAACTAGCTCTAAGAAATGCAGGATGTGAAAGACATACAAGAGTTTCAATTTTTGATTTCAAGATAGGCTAGGATTAACACGGATCCTTATTGTTATCTTTTTTAAAAAATACTTTATAAAAAAGAAAGTGTGGGGAGACAGTGAGCAAGAAAGAGAGCATCACTTTGGCACTCTGGCATATGTGATGCCATGGATCAAACCTAGGACCTATGCTTGCTTTTTAAAAAAATATTTATTTATGGGGCTGGATAGTGGTGCACCTGATTAAGTGCATGTATTACAATGTGCAAGGACCCAGGTCTCGAGCCCTGGTCTCCACCTGTAGGGGGAAAGCTTTACGAGTGGTAAAGCAGGCCTACAGGTGTCTCTCTCCCTCTCTGTCACCCCTTCCCTCTTGATTTCTGGCTGTCTCTATCCAATAAATAAAGATAAAGAAAAAAATTTAAAATATTTATTTATTTATGAGAAGGATAGGAGGAGAAAGGACCAGATATCACTCTAGTACATGTGCTGCCAGAGATGGAACTCAGGACCTCATGCTTCAGAGTCCAACCCTATATTCATTGCACCACCTCCCGGACCACTCGAGTCCATGCTTTATCCACTGTGTCATTATAGGGACTTCTTTTTTTAAATAAAAAGATTTATTGATTGTGGCCCAGGAGGTGGTATGGTGAATAAGGCATTGAATTCTCTAGCATGAGATCCCAAGTGTGCCAACCAGCATGATGATCCGGCTATTCCTCTGAACTGAACAAGATTGATTCATTTATTAAATGAGAATGAAAGAGAGGGCAAACAAGCATAGATTATGCCAGGAATCAAACACAGTACCTTTCACATGAAAGTACTAAGCAACTTCCCCAGTCACTATCCATTTTTTTCCTTCTTCCTCCCCCCCCCCCCCCCAGAGCACTGCTCAGTTCTGGTTTATAATGGTGTAGGGGACTGAATTTGGGGGACATTAGAACCTCAGGCATGAAAGTCTTTTTACATAACGGTTATACTCTCTCCCTGCTTTAATTTTCTTAATGAGATGTGCAGAACTCACTTTGCATCTAAGTGCTTTCTTTCACAAAATGAACTTGTTCAGTTTGATGGTGGAAACTGATTATATAGAAAGAATGAGGTTCCAAGTTGGGAGTGAGAGTGTATTGCAGATACCTATTATAGGGAAATGAGAGATTGTACCCAAGTATCAATGACTGTATTTTAAACCATTAACCCCCATCCCCAAGAAAATGATAAAAGGAAATAGATGAAGTTGAGGCCAGGTGATGGTATACCCAATAGACTATACATGTTACCACACACAAGGACTACGCTTCAAGCCTCTAGTCTCCACCTTTAATACAGTAAAACAGTGTTGAAGGTGTCTTTTTTTTTCTCTCTCTCTCTTCCTTCCATCTAAGTTTCCCTCTGTCTCTACTAAATGAGTGAATGAGTAAATAAATAAATGGGGCCCTCAACAAAGAGATGACACTTCCTATGTGTCCCTCAGTTTCTGAGAAACCAGGTCATTAGTCTTGAACATAGAAAGCTAGAAAAACACAGACTGAAGTAGAAAGCAGGGATCTCCCTCCGGTTGTGATCCAGCTCTGCTGGTTTGCTGGGCTCAGTGGGGAGGACACAGATTTGGGTCAGAGACTTGAGCCCCACTGAGAGCTCTGCCAGTAACCGGTGACACCCAGCAGTCCATGCAACTTCTGTGTGAATCCCTACCAGTGCTTGCCATTGAAGTCTGGCCTCAGCTCTAGACAATGTCCTCTCTGAATGGTAAGAAGGGCAGTTATTGGATAAAGCTGGAGATTAAAGACCCCTGTCAACCTGGAAGCAAGCCACTCCTTCCCTGGAATTGCACTTAAGCTCCCTGCACACCCCGGGGTTTCCTCATCATTGGGTTTCAGGTGTCCTCCTTCAGGAAGATGTTGCAAGGCCTGACTAATGCACCTCGGTGTCCCAATAGCCATGATACAGGTGCAGGCAGCCCCAAACCAAGTCCACATCCATAAGCACCTCACAGTGGTGTCATGACCTTAAACTTCACCTTTCTGGTCTGTCACCCATCCAGCCTCTTTTGAGACTGACCTCTTCTGCCTTTCTTTCTTTCTTTCTTTCTATCTTTCTTTCTTCCTCTTTCTTCTCCTTTCTTTCTTCCTTTTATTTTTTCTTTTATTTCACTTGACCTCTTCCCTCCCCAAACCTGAAAGCATTCACAATAAAAGATGAAGAGATGTTCTGACCAGTTTTATTTATTTAAAACACACAGAGACACTTAATTATGATAGTGACAGAGGGAAATTGAGAGAAGGGAGGGAGGGAGGGAGGGAGGGAGAGAGAAAGGAAGGAAGGAAGGAAGGAAGGAAGGAAGGAAGGAAGGAAGGAAGGGAGAGTAATTTGCAGCATTGCTTTACAGCTCGTGGGGACCAGGGACTTGAACCTGGGTCCATGAGCATCGTCCATGAGCATGTGCATCACCCAGGTATGCAGTCCCCCCCCCCCCAGAAGTTTTATTCTGGGAGGGAGAAGTTTAGGAAACTGCTAATCTTCAAAACTGCTCCCTTCCCCCCAATTCCAAGATTTTTCTTTCCCAGAAACTGCTGAAAACGTCGCCCATAGAAAAGGTATGCACTATTTCCTCCTGGACTCCAGAGAAAACCAATTCTCAGAGTCT
Source organism: Erinaceus europaeus (assembly GCF_950295315.1). Classification (NCBI taxonomy): domain Eukaryota; kingdom Metazoa; phylum Chordata; class Mammalia; order Eulipotyphla; family Erinaceidae; genus Erinaceus; species Erinaceus europaeus. Next base: position 31,187,754 of record NC_080164.1, on the reverse strand, counting down.
CCTGTTTTGTTTTGTTTTATTTTGCTTTGCTTTTTTTCCCCCCTCCCCTTTTCTTTCACGGTCACAGGTTCGTTTGTGGGACCCTTCCACACTTGTTTCCCACAGCATGAGTCACTGTGGTCCCCAACAGTAGGTTGGGTGCCCCTGGCCCCGCACACACAGGAAGAGGTTCGGGAACCCGGCGCGTCAGCACCAGGAGCCGCCCCGACAATCCAGGGCAGGTCCCCGCCCACTTGGGCAGGTAGGTTCCTTCCTCTGCTCAGGTGTGCGCTCCCAAACACAGGTGAACCTGTCGCGTCGCTTTCCGCAGGTCAGTCCTGTGGCTCAGTGGCTCGCTAACCTCCGTCCCCTGTCACCGCGAAGTGAGGGGGTGGGGACACCCGATCCGGGTGGCAGGTGCCCACGGGTGCACTTGACTTGCTCTGGCTCCTTCACCTGCTCCGGTAGCCTTCACGTCGGGTCACGCTGGAGACCCCGTCGGATGCACCCCGGGACCCCGCCGGCGCCCCAACTCCGTGAGTAAGTGCTTGGGGATCTCTGCCAGGGATGAAGGGGACGACAGTCCCTCCCGGGGCGACCCGGGGCGCCGTGGTGGCCGCAACCCCAGCCTCGGCTTCAGTCCGGCCCCAGCCCCCGCGGGAGGCGGGCAGCCGACTATGCAAATGCCCGACGGACGGGCGGGGTCCGCGGTGGCCTCCCCCGCTCCGGATAAAAGCGCGTGGCGGGGCGGAGCACCCCAGCCGCTGCCTCCCGGGAGCCCGCCGAGCGCAGCCCCGACCGAGAGGCCCCTGCTCCGGGTAAGCCCCGCGGAGGGACTGGGACGTGCGGGGCGGGGGCGGGAGCACGGCCAGGGCACCGGCTCCAGGGCGGCGCGCCAGCTAGGTCCCGGGGCGCCCGGCTCTCCAGCGCGGCCCGGCTCTGAGCTCCGTCCGTGGGAACCGGGGCGGCCGGCCGGCGCCTCCGCTGTGCCCTCCCGGGGGCCGGGACAGGTGGCATCGCCCCAGGTCATGTGCACGTCCTGTTCGCCCCCTGGCCAGCGAAGGTTCGCTGCATCCAGCGCGCAGAGACTAAGAAGCACCGACTTCACTCTTGGAGAGGGGGAAGATGGGTGATGAAAAGGAGAAGAGAAACAAAAACTGCAAATGTGGAGTGTCAGACTGTTATTACGTCCGACTCTTTTAATGTTATTTGTTTTTAGAATATTCTTTTTAATGTGTATTTATTTTTGTTGAGATAGAAATTGAGAGGGAAGGAGGAGACAGAGAGAGAGCAAGAGAGACATCCGCAGCGTTGCTTTCCCACTGTCAAGCTTCCCTCTTGCAGATGGGGAGTGGGGGCTTGAACAGGGGTCCTCGAACATGGGAACATGTATGTGCTACTGGGTGAGCCACTGCCAGGCCCCTTTATTTTTATTTTATTTATTATTATTTTCCCCCTGAGCCATCAGAGCACTTTATTTTTTTAAATTTAATTTTGTTATTTATTTTCCCTCTTGTTGCCCTTGTTGTTTTATTGTTGTTGTAGTTATTATTGTTGTTGATGAAGATGTCATCGTTGTTAGATAAGACAGACAGAAGTGGAGAGAGGAAGGGGAGACAGAGAGGGAGAGAGAAAGATAGACACCTGCAGACCTGCTTCACTGCCTGTGAAGCTTCTCCCCTACAGTTGGGGAGCCAGGGCTGGATTCTTACCCTGGTCCTTGCGCTTCTCGCTTCTCGCCACGTGCTCTTAACTGGCTGCGCTACTGCCTGACCCCTCAAAGCACTTTAAGGAGGCAAAGGGCAGGAGGAACTGGCCCAGGGGAGAAAGGTGTGGGTGTGCCCACGTTTGAATGAGCAGAACTAATGGACTTGAGAGGCCAGGGACGTTGGGAAGAAATTACCAGCTAGGCCCAGCAATTGACCCACCTCTACACAGTTTTGTGGGGAAGCGAAGTTAGTATGCCCTGTTCTTTTTGTCCATCTCTGATTACAAAAGAAGTATTTTTTAAAGTTTATTTTTTAAAAAATATTTATTTATTCCCTTTTGTTATAGTTATTATTGATGTCGTTGTTGTTGTCTGATAGAACAGAGAAATGGAGAGAGGAGGAGAAGACTGAGAGGAGGAGAGAAAGATAGACACCAGCAGGCCTGCTTCACTGCCTGTGAAGCTTCTCCCCTACAGGTGGGGAGCCGTGGGCTCAAACCAGAATCTTTAACTCGGTCCTCGTACTTTGTGCCACTTGCACCTAACCCACCCGCTGCGCTACCACATGACTCGACTCACTCCAAAGTCTATTTTTAAAGCTAGCACCTATTTCAAGATTGGTGAGTTAAAGTCTGGGGTTCACCCTAGAGGCCCGCTATAGAAAAATCCCTCCTTGTTCTAGTCCTTTATCCATCCCATCCTGCATTCCCAGAAGATGCAGTTTGGAGGAGAGAAAAATGTCACTCCAGAGAGTACCCAAATCTGGTTTACTGCCCCTGTTTGATATTGTCAAACAAGTTTTCACTGAAGTAGAGTGAATGAAAGGAATTTGGCAGTCCATTCCAACCACTCTCCCACCAACACTCCTCCCCCAAACAAAACAAAAGAAAAAACAAAAGGAGCTGGGGGGAGGGGCTGGGGAGACTGCATAATTGCAAATGACTTTCATTCCTTTTTTTTTTTTAAGCCTTTTTATTTATTTATCTATTCCCTTTTGTTGCCCTTGTTGTTTTATTGTTGTAGTTGTTATTGATGTTGTTGTTGGATAAGACAGAGAGAAATGGAGAGAGGCAAGGAAGACAGAGAAGGGGAGAGAAAGATAGACACCTGCAGACCTGCTTCACCGCCTGTGAAGCGACTTCCCTGTAGGTGGGGAGCTGGGGGATCTTGAAGACAGTCCTTGCACTTTGTGCCACATGCGCTACTGCCCAACTCCCCGCTCCACCCCCCCCCCGTTTTTTTTTTTTTCCAGAGCACTGCTCAGCTCTGGCTCATGGTGGTGTGGGGGATTAAACTTGGGACTTGAGAGCCTCAGGCATGAAAGTCTTTTTGCATAACCATTATACTATACCCCCACCTATGACGTTCATTCCTGAGGCTCTGAGGTTTTGGGTTCAACCCCCAACATACCACAAAGCAGATCTGAGCACAATACTCTAGTAAGAAAGAGAGAAAAGATGGGCCAGGTGGTGGTGCACCCGTTAGAGAGCGCCCATTGCCTTGCACAAGGATCTGGGCTCAATCTCCTCTCCTCACCTGCATGGGGAAATTTCATGAGTGGTGAAGCAGGGCTGCATATGCCTCTCTTTCTTTCCCTTTCTATCGCCCACTTCCCACTTGATGTCTCTGTCTCTATCCAATAAATAAATAACTACATATTTTTTTAAAAAAGAAAGGGAAGAAGAAAGATATGTGTGTCAGAACCACCCTAGAGTGGGAGGGCCATCGAGTGCCTTTGTGAAGACCTCAGGGCTTTCCAAGTGGAGATAAGACATTGCGTGGGCCTGCCAATGGCTGTCCTTGGAACTGGAGAATCTAAACTAACAGGTCCAGAAAGAAAGAATGGGAAGGGGCCTGGTGACAGCTGCTGAGGATTAACTCTGAGGCCAGGGAGTGGTGAAGGAGAAGAGCCATTTGACACTTCTGTCCTCCTGTTTCTGTTTGTATATGTTGCTGTGGTTCTCTGGTCAGTAACTGAACCAAAGAAGACCAGGAAGCATGTCGGAGTTCTGGTTAATATCTGCACCAGGTGATAAGGAAAACCTACAAGCACTGGAGAGAATGAATACAGTCACCTCCAAGTCTAACCTATCTTACAACACCAAATTCACCATTCCTGACTTCAAGGTAAGATTCCTGGGGAGGGGGAAGTTAGGAGGTGGTAGACAGGGGTTTGGGAAGCCAAGGAGAAATAACTGGGCAAAAAGAACCATGCTCAGTACTACCAGCGTTTGAGGGCCGTGGGTGGATGGGGAGTCATCAGTCGTCATGGGACTTTACACCACAGTCCACCACTAATGGTGGCACCCGTGGACTTAGTGCCACAAGAAAGAGTGAATGGGAATAAGGGTGTGGGTACAGTGTCTGAAGCTGCAAAATGTGTCAGCATTTTACACAAGTTGGTAAAATAGCTCATTTGGATAGTGTGCTACTGCCATGTGTGCAGCCCAGGTTTGAACCCTGCCCTCACTGCGTTGAAGGACGCCTCGGTACTGTGGTCTCTTTCACTTTCTCTCTCTCTAAAAATAAATAAATGCATAAATAAAAATGTAGGCAGAGGGCAGATAGCATATATATATATGCATATATATATATATATTTTTTTAATTTAATTTATTTTTTTTTACCAGAGCACTGCTCAGCTCTGGCTGATGTTGGGAAGGGGGGGAGGGTTGAACCTGGGGTTTCAGAGCCTCAGGTATGAGAGCTCTTTGCATAACCATTATGCTATCTAACCTCCACACCAATAATATAATGGTTATGTAAAGAGACTCTCATGCCTGAGGCTCCAAAGTCCCAGGTTCAAGCCCCCACCCCCCAACATAGGCCAGAGCTGAGCAGTACTCTGGCTAAAAAAATAATAAATAAAATTTAAAAAATAAATAAGGAGAGGGAATCAGGTGGTAGCGCCGCAGGTTAAGCGCACGTGGCACAAAGCTCAAGGACCGGCATAAGGATCACTTTTCGAGCCCCCTGCGCCCCATCTGCAGGGGAGTCGCTTCACAGGCGGTGAAGCAGGTCTGCAGGTGTCTATCTTTCTCTCCCACTCTCTGTCTTCCCCTCCTCTCTCCATTTCTCTCTGTCCTATCCAACAACAATGACATCAATAACAACAATAATAAATACAATAACAATAAAAACAACAAGGGAAACAAAAGGGAAAATAAATACATGTAAAAAAATAATAAAAGATAAAAATAAAAATAAATAAAGACAGAAGGGCCAGGCAGGAGCACAGCTGGTTAAGCGCTCATTACATTACAGTGTAAGAACACAGGTTCAGCTTCCTGGTCCCCACCTGCAGGGGGAAAACTTTTCTAATGGTGAAGCAGGGCTGAAGATGTCTCCCTGTCTCTTTCCCTCTTTATCTCACCCTCCTCAGTTTCTTTCTGTCTTTATTAAATAACAAACAAACAAATAAATAAATAAATGTGTTTAAAAAGTAAAGAAATCAAGAAAGAAAGAAAGAAAGAAAGAAAGAAAGAAAGAAAGAAAGAAAGAAAGAAAGAAAGAAAGTAAGTAAGTTTGGGTATGGAGGTCAGGTGGTGGCGATCCGGGTTAAGCGCACAAGGTGCAAAGTACAAGGGCCCGCATAAGGATCCTGTTTCCAGTCCCCGGCTTGCCACCCACCTGTGAAGGGGTGGGGTTGCTTCAGGAGCAGTGAGGCAGGTCTGCAGCTGTCTTTCTCTCTCCCTCTTTTTAAAAAATTATTATTATTATGTATTTATTGGCTAGAGACAGCCAGAAATCAAGAGGGAAGGGGGTGATAGAAAGGGTGAGAGACAGAGGCGCCTGTAGCACTGTTTTAACACTTGTAAAGCTTTCTCCCTGAAGGTGGGAACCGGGGGCTCAAACCTGGGTCCTTGTGCACTGTAACATGTGCACTGAACCAGGTATGTCACCACCTAGCCCCTTTTTCTCTCCCTCTCTGTCTTCCCCTCCCCTCTCAATTTCTCTCTGTCCTATCCAATAAAATGGTAAAAAAAAAAAAAGTCACCACAAGCAGTGGATTTGTAGTGCCGGCACAGAGCCCCAGCAATAACCCTAGAGGTAAACAACAACAACAACAACAACAACAACAAAAAGTATTAGGCCCGGGGGTGGCACACCCAGTTGAGTACACATGTTACAGTGCTCAAGGACCCTGGTTCAAACCTCTACTCCCCACCTTTTTGGGAGGAAGCTTCACAGCAGTGTTGCAGGCCTCTCTCTCTTTCTCTCTCTTACTATCTCTCCATTCCACTCCTAATTTCTTTCTGTCCTATCAAATAAATAAAATTTTAAAAATAAAGAAAAAATATTGTACACACTTGAGTCCTTCATTTTCTTAGACTCTTCCTGTTTTGTCTTCAACACAGAAGAGCAGTGGCATAGTTTGAGTGGGGATGGAGACCTTCAGCCACCATCGTACTGTTTTAAAGCATTTTATTTATTTTAATGAGAGAGATAGACAGACAGACATACCTGAGCGGTAGTTATCTCTGGCATATGGTGTTGCTAAGGATCCAACCTAGAGCCTCAAAGCCTCAGGCATGAAAGTCTTTTTGCATAACCACTATGCTGTCTCCCCAGCCCTGGTTGAGTTTGTTTGATTTTGTTTTGTTGGGTTTTTGTTTTGTTTTTTTCTTTCCAGATTTATTCATTAGTATAGAGTAAATTGAGAGGAGAGGGTGAGATAGGCGAAAAGAGAGATACCTGAAGACCTACTTCACTGCTTGTTAAGTGTTCCTGGTGCAGGTGGGGAGGGGGGTTTGAACCTGGCTCCTTGCCTATAGTACTATGTGTATTTAACTGGGTATGCCACTGCCCACACCCTTTTTCTTTTTCTTTTTTTAATATTTTAATTTTATTTATTATTGGGTAAAGACAGAGAACTTGAGAGGGGAGGGAAAGATAGGGAGAGAGACAGAGAGACACTTGCAGACCTGCTTCACCACTTGTGAAGCTTTCCCCCTACAGGTGGGGACTAGGGTCTTGAACCCGGGTCCTTGCTCACTGTCATGTGAGCTTTTAACCAGATGTACCACTGCCTGCACCCCTTTTTTTCTCTTTAACTTGTTTTATTTTATTTTTTATTTACTTATTTATTGGATAGAGACAGAGATATCGAGAGGGAAGGGGGAGATAGTGAGAGAGACTGAGAAACACCTGCAACACTGCTTCGTCTCTTGTGAAAGTGGGAGCGGGGGCCTTGAGTTCTGGTCCTTGAGTGCTGTAACATGCACGCTCAACCCGGTGCAGACCATCCAGCCCCTCTGCTTGTGCTCTCAAACTAGGAGAGGGGAAGAAAATCCAGGAATCGCTTGATTCTAATGAAGAGGAGGGAAGGGAGAGAATTAGTGACTTTGAGGAGATAGATTTGATTATACCTGAGTGTCTAAGGGCGCCTGCTGTGGAGCACAGAGTAAAATGAAACAGACATGAAAGAGGAGCGTGCTTCCTAAAAACTGTAGCATTCTTCTGGAAAACATAGGTGTCAATGCCTTTTGGCTTCTGGAGGCATGGTGCTAACTGACCCTTCTAGAAAATAGTCTTGGGAGCAGGTGGTAGTGCAGCCAGTTAAGCACAGGTGGCTCCAAAGCGCAAGGACCAGTGTAAGGGTTCCAGTTCAAGCCCCTTGCTCCCCACCTGCAGGGGAGTCACTTCACAGGCGGTGAAGCAGGTCTGCAGGTGTCTATCTTTCTCTCCCCCTCTCTGTCTTCCCCTCCTCTCTCCATTTCTCTCTGTCCTATTCAACAATGACAACATCAGTAACAACAACAGTAGTCACTACAACAGTAAAAACAAGGGCAACAAAAAGAGTATAAATAAATAAATATTTAAAAATAGTCTTATAATACTTGTTCGCACTCACTACCAGGAGTTGCACAGTTGTTGGTGATGCTGGTGTGTTTGCTGGGTGTTCACTGTGCTGGGACTGGTGCTTTTTTTTTTTTTTAAAGATTTTATTTATTTGTTAATGAGGAAGATAAGAAGAGAGAGAGAGAAAGAACCAGACATCACTCTGGTACATGTGCTGCGAGGATTGAACTCAAGACCTCATGCTTGAGAGTCCGATGCTTTATCCACTGCGCCACCTCCCATACCACGCTTTTTTTTTTTTTTTTTTTAAAGATTTTATTGCTTTATTAATGAGAAAGATAGGAGGAGAAAGAGCCAGGCATCACTCTGGTGCATGTGCTGCCAGGGATTGAACTCATGCTTGAAAGTTCAATGCTTTACCCACTGCGCCACCTCCTGGACCACGGGACTGGTGCTTTAAATGTGTCATCTGGAAGCTTCTAAACTCCCATGTCATAAATCAGGACATGAGAGAGGGGAGTGAGGTTGCAGAGCTCCACACAGCAGTGCTGGTTCCTAAACCCGTATCTTGCTGTCTGCCTGGTGGCGACTACTTAAATGAGTAAATCTAGCACTATCCATCAAAGTTGTGCTACACAAGAGGATAAAAAAAGTTATGGGGCTGACTAAGTAGTATAGCAATTTATACAACAAACTTTCATGTTTCAGGCACCAGAGGTCCCAGAATCAGTCCTTGGTACCAACAGAAGCCAGAGCTGAGCAGTGTTTTGCTAAAACATAAAAACAAGCAAACAATATATAAAAAGAAAGATCTCTACCAAAAGCTGCTTAAAGTCAAGTTGCTTGAAAAAAAGATAGCCCAGGGGCTGGGTGGTAGTTCACCTGGGAGAGCACACAGGTTAACATGCACCAGGACCCAGATTCAAGCCTGTGGTCCCCACCTGCTGAGGGGAACTTCACAAGTAATGGAGCAGTGCTGCAGGTGTGTCCCCTCCCTGTCACTCTCTCTGTCTCTCTCCTTTTTAAAGGTGATATTTAAAAAAATTATCTTTATTTATTTATTGGATAGAGACAGCCAGAAATTGAGAGGGAAGGGGTAGATAGAGAGACAGAGAGACATTCCTGCAGGTGAGGATCAGGGGCTGGGTCCTTGTGCATTGTAACGTGTGCGCTCAACCAGGTGCACCACTACCCGGCCCCCTCCCTTGTCACTCACTCTCTATCTCTCTGTCTCTTACCTTCTATTGAAAAAAAAGAAAAGAAAGTAGGCTAGAGATACCAAACCTAGACTGACTTGGCACTATTCTGGCTTCAAAATAACTAAATAACTTTGGAAAAAAAGATTTACTTATTTTATGAGGAGAGAGATCAAAGCACATTCACCCACATGCAAACCCTGCACTCTACCCACTGAGCAACCTCCCTGAATGTTCTAATTCTGTTTTTGGTGCCAGGTGGGACCCAGGGTCTCATATATGCAAAGTAGGCACTCTACCTCCCAGCTACACCTCTGGCCTAATTACTTTCAGTGTCTGACTGGTGGAATACATATATTCCAGAGCACAGCTCAACTCTGGCTTCTGTTGGTGCTGGGGGAAAAACCTGGGATCTCAGAGCTTCAGACCTGAGAGTTTTTTGCATAACCACTATCTTATCTCTCTGGCCCTGAGTAGACCTTCAAATATAGTTTTGAACCTTTCTCCCCACCCCCCCACCCCCACCCCAGAGTCTTTTACTTTGGTGCGAACCTTGTAATAATTTCTAAACTATATTTATAAATTATGTATATAATTTTTATCTTTATTTATTTATTGGATAGAGATAGCCAGAAATTGAGACGGAAATGGGGTGATAGAGAAAGGAGAGAGACACCCGCAACAACACTGCTTCACCACTTGCAAAGCTTCCCCCTTGCAGGCCGGGACCCGGGGCTTGAACCCAGGTCCTTGTACATTGCAACATGTGAGCCCAACCAGGTGCACCACCATCTGGCCCCAGTGTCCTGTTTTCCTCATGTGTGTGACCCAGGTTTGAGCCTACTCCCCACTGCATTGGAGGAAGCTTCTGTGCTGTGTTCTCTTTCACTTTCTTTCTCTGCCTCTTGTCTTTATCTGAAAAAATCATCTTGTAACAGTGAAGTCCTGATGATGAGAGGGGAAAAAAACCCACCTTGAGAAAGAGCTCAGGTAGTCTGAAAAGTCGATGAATGAATGCTGATGTGGGAGTAGGAGGAAAAGTTGCCCTTCCCCAAGCAAGATTTCTGCTAATAATAGTGAAGAAGAACAGACAAGGGAATCTATTGGACTGTCTTGGAGAAGAAATGATAACCCACTAGAGTGTACACTTTAAAAAAATTATCTATTTTATTCCCTTTTGGTTGCCCTTGTTGTTTTATTGTTGTAATTGACATCATCATTGTTGGATAGGGCGGAGAGAAATGGAGAGAGGAGGGGAAGACAGAGAGGGGGAGAGAAAGATAGACACCTGCAGACCTGCTTCACCGCCTGTGAAGCGAACCCCCTGCAGGTGGAGAGCCGGGGGCTGGAACCAGTATCCTTACGCCAGGCCTTGTGCTTTGTGCCATGTGCGCTTGACCTGCTGCGCTACCAGCCGACTCCTCCCCCTTTTTTTTTTAACTAGAGACTGCTCAGCTCTGGCTTATGGTGGTGTTAGGATTGAACCTGGAGCTTTGGAACCTCAGAAATGAAAGTCTTTCTTTTTGAATATAATTTTCTTTTACTATTATTATTACTCACTGGATAGCGAGAGAGAAGTAGAGAGGGAAGGGAGACTAGAGAAGAAGAGAGTGACATCTGCAGCACTCCTTCACTGATCATGGAGATTGGGGACTTGAACTGGGTCCATGCATATTGTAACATATCACTCCACCAGGTACACCACCGCCTAGCCTCTGGGCATGGAAGTCTTTTTGCATAATCTTTATGCTGTTTCCCTCTCCCTAGAGCATACACTTCATGCATGAGGAACCAGGTTCAAGACCCTGGCTACCACATAATGACACCATGCAAAGGGGAAGCTTCAGGAGCAATGGAGCAATGCTGTGGTGTCTTCTCTCTCAGTTTCTTTCTCCCTCTATCTGAAGAGACAGGGTGGTGGGGTTGGGGGGTGGGAGAGCCATTACTAGGAAAAGCAGTGGAATCACATAGAAGTAAAGTCCCTGGAGTCGGACGGTAGCGCAGCGGGTTAAGCGCACGTGGTGCGAAGCGCAAGGACTGGCTCAAGGTTCCCGGTTTGAGCCTCCGGCTTCTCACCTGGAGGGGACTCATTTCACAGGTAGTGAAACAGGTCTTCAGGTGTCTATCTTTCTCTCCCCCTCTTTGTCTTCCCCTCCTCTCTCCATTTCTTTCTGTCCTAACAACGACATCAATGACAACAACAATAACTACAACAACAACAATAAAAAAAAAGTGAAGTCCCAGTGACATGTCTCGGCAGAAAAAAAATCTTTCTGGTATTTCTCCCTCTCAACTGAAATTATTTTTAAAATAGGAGAGAGAGAGAGAGAGAGAGAGAGAGAGAGAAACATGAAAGAGATAGAAGGCATTACTCTAGCATATGCAGTGCCAGGAGTTGAACTTGGGACCTTGTTCAATCCTTTCATTGTGCCACCTCCAGCATAGTGCCATTTTTTACTGTTTTTTTTAAACTGGATAGAGACAGAAAGAAATTGAAAGAGGAGAGAGAGATAGTGAGAGAGATAGAGAGACACCTGCAGACCTACTTCACCACTCGTGAAGCTTTTCCCCTGCAGGTGGGGACCAGGTGGGGGCTTTGAATCTGGCTCCTTGAGCACCGTAATGTACACTTAACCAGGTGTGCCAACCACCTGGCCCATAGTGACATTCTAAGATCAGTGATCTGATGTCACACTTCCTATAACAGAAATGTGGCAGTTCAGGGGCCGGGTGTGGTGACCCATCCATTAGAGTGCACTTTTCTCATGCAAGAGGACCTGGCTGCACACCCCTGCTCCCCACCTGCGTGGAGGGGAACTTAATGAGCTGTGGAGAACTGCTATAGGTGTTTCTCTTTTCCTTTATTTCTCCCTCTTTATCCCTCTCCCTTTATCAGAGAAAAAAAGAGGAAAAAAAAAAAAGGGAGTCGGGCAGTGGCACAGCGGATTAAGCACATGTGGCACAAAGTGCAAGGACCAGCATAAGGATCCCAGTTCGAGCCCCCGGCTCCCCACCTGCAGGAGAGTTGCTTCACAGGCAGTGAAGCAGGTCTGCAGGTGTCTGGCTTTCTCTCCTCCTCTCTGTCTTCCTCTCCTCTCTCCATTTCTCTCTGTCCTATCCAACAACAATGATATCAATAACAAAAATAATAATAACCACAACAATGTTAAAACAACAAGGGAAACAAAAGGAAAAATACATATAAAAAAAGAAAAACCTATAAAAAAAAGAGGAAAAAAAAAGAAAAGAAGTAAACAGATATGACAGTTCAATCTGTTGTACCTTTGCTGAAAGGTACAACCACACACACAAAAAATACCCCTCCAAGCAGGGTAGATAGCATAATGGTTAAACAAAAGACTTTCATGCCCGAGACTCTGAAGTTCTAGCTTCAGTCCCCAGCACTACCATAAACCAGAGCTGAGCAGGGCTCTCATAAAGAAAAAGGAAAAAAAAAATCACTCATTTCCCAGGGAGACAAGTAGCAGAATTCCTTGAACTCTTGTTGAAGAAGGCCCTCTAGCCTCCTGCCACTGAGTGTGAAGCTCTAACTTCTTTCTGGTCTTTCTAGGTGGGGACCTTGGATTCCCTTGTTGGCCTCTCTGATGAGTTGGGAAAACTCGATAGCTTTGCTGAAAGGTAAACTCTGTCTTATTTACTACACACAAGTGAGACTGACATTGTTGTGAAAGGACACACTGCCTTTGCTCTGGCCAGATCTGCACTTGTCTGAACCTGAACCTGAACCTGGCCTAAAAGCCAGTGCAGGTCTAGGTGAGGGGACCAGTCCATGGTAGCCCTTGGGGGCCCTCAAATAGTTATGTGTGCTGGCTGTCTGGTTCTCTTTTAGGGGGCTGCCTTCAAAATGAAGGTACAGGGCTGGGTGGTGGTGCATCTGGTAGAGCACACATATCATCTCACATGCAAGGACCTGGGTTCAATCCCCTGGTCCCCACCTGCCAAGGGGAGAAGCTTCACCAGCAGCAAAGCAGGGCTGCAGATATTTCTCTACCTCCTCTTTCCTTCTTGATTTCTTTACGTTTTAAATCATTCATTGATTAAATATTTTTGGAGCCAGACAGTGGAGCATAGCCAGTGGAGCGCGTATGTTTCCATATGCAAGGACCTGGGTTTGATCCTCGTCTCCCCACCTGCAGTGGGGAAGCTTTATGAGCAGTGAAGCAGTGATGCAGGCATCTTTCTTTCTCTCTCCCTGTCTGTCCCCCGCACCCCTCTCAATTTCTGTCTTTAGCAAAAATAAATAAATAGATAGACAGATAAATTAGATAAGGTGTCGTACTCTTAAGCATGATGTTCCTAGTTCAATCCCTGACTTCACATGTACCAGAATGATGCTCTGGTTCTCTTTCTCATAAATAAATAAATATTGAAAACCAAAAAGAAAAAAAAAAAAGGCCAGGAAGAAGACATAAAGCACATGGCAAAGGTACTAAGACTTTGAGAAAATAACTGGTGCACTTCTCCTCCAAGGCTTTGCTTTTGTTTTGGCACCAAGAAAAACAAGTAAAAGCACAAGGACCGGCATAAGGATCCCGGTTCGAACCCCGGCTCCCCACCTGCAGGGGAGTCACTTCACAGGTGGTGAAGCAGGTCTGCAGGTGTCTATCTTTCTCTCCTCCTCTCTGTCTTCCCCTCCTCTCTCCATTTCTCTCTGTCCTATCCAACAACGACAACAACAATAATAACTACAACAATAAAACAACAAGGGCAACAAAAGGAAATAAATAAAATAAATATTAAAAAAAAAAGAAAGAAAAACAAGTAAAAATGTAAAGTACAATGGGAAGTGATAACTAAGGTTTTCCCCTCCCATCTACTCCATCATTTCCTCATTTTTGAGGCAGTGTTATCATTTCCAGAGGCAGCCTGGATGTGTACAAGCAAATGTAAATGTTCTTCAGAGTAATCTTACATAAATGTTATCATCTGCCTTGCTGTTTTCAGGCAATTACATCTCACTGATCACTTCACATTCGTTTACACCTGCTGGTCCTTTTTTGCTGCCTGCAGTACCTTGAATACTGTGCCTTAGCTTATTTTATTTTTCAGAATATATTTATTTATTTATGTATGTATTCATGAAAGAGGTGAGAGAGAACCAGAGGCATCCCTCTGGCACATACAATGTCAGGGATCACATGTGGGGCCTCATGCTTGAGAGTCCGGCATGTTATATTCCGTGCCACCTTCTGAACTGCATCTTAGTTTATTCGAATCTCCTTGTTGAGAGATAGTTAAGTCTTCCAGCCTTTTCTGTGACAGACACTGCTATATAAGGCTATCTTCTCTTTCCATACTTATTGATGCACATGGGATAATTAAAATTGAAACGTGGAGCCAGGAAATGCTTGCCCACTAGAACACACATGTGTGTGTGTGAAGACCCAGGTTTGAGTATTCCATACTGCATGGGAATACCACACATGGGAGCACTTCATGTGGGGCAGAGTAGTGGGCTGGCGAATAGCATAATGGTCATGCAAACAACTTTCATACCTGTGGCTCTGAGGTGCCAGGTTTAGTCCTCAGCACCACCACAAGTCAGAGTTGAACAGTGCTCTGGTCTCTCTGTAGTTTTCACTCTGTATCTCTCTTTCATAATAAATAAGATAGGTAAACAAATTGATTAGTAAATATTTTTAAACAGGCTGGCAAGATAGCTGGATAGTTATGCAAAAAGACTTATACCTGAGGCACCAAAGACCCTGTGTTTAATCCCCAGCACCACCATAAGCCATAAACTGGTTAAAAATAAAAATAATAATAATAATAACAATGATGATTATGATGATGATGGACCAATGCTATGGTAGCGCTTCTCTCCTCCCCCTCTCTCTTTTCATCCATCTTAAAAAAATAAAAATTCTCTACTGGGAGTGGTGGAATCACTAAGACAAAGCCCTAGTCAAAACCCTGGTAGCAAAAAAGAAAAAAGAAGTTGAAATATTGGGTCAACGAGTAGATGAGTAGTTTGTTCCTCCGCCTGTCTCTGTTTTTCATCTGTGAAACGGGATCATAGTCGTCACCTCTGGGTTTCACCAAAAAATGAAGGGGAGTAAAACCGCATTTTAACATTGTCAAATCTGTCACATGCCAGGGAAGCTTCTCAGGAAATTCAACATAAGGAAGGGGCCAGACTGGATTCCCCACCTCCCCCCACTTCTCAATTTCCTTCCCTAGACTTGTGCTTTTCTGCTACAGGGGTGGGTATAGCATATATACTTGGGTTCCAGATCCACCCCCCAGGCTGAAAAGGACTGAACACAAGACCCATGCTGGAGGCTGTGAGGTCATGTGCGTGGTGATGGCTCCCCAAGGTGACTTGTTCCCAAGTCTGCTGCTGAAGTGGCAGCTCCTTGGGATTTTTATCTTTCTAGATCTTTCTTGGCTACCAAATCTGCCCTAGCCCTTATTCACCAACACTCCCTTTAGTTTTGGAATCCTTTGCTCCTGGATTAGTAATATTCCTTATTTATTTACTTATTTCCTCCAAAGCCCTTCTCAGGCCTGGTTTATGGTGATGCTGGAAACTGAACCTGATACTTTAGAGCCTCAGGCATGAAAGTCTTTTTGCATAACCATTATGCGATCTTCCAGCCCCCTCACTAAATTTTGTTTTGTAGCTCTTTGTTGCATAACTTGCTTGTGATGGTGGAATACAGCATATGTTAAGAAATAATATGCATTAGCCCCCCTCAACAAAATGATTTTTTAAAAAAGATAATATGAAACAGTATAAGCAAGCAAGATTAAGGCTATAATTGTGAAATAGAATTTAGATGAACTAAAGTACAGTTTTTAAGGTAATGTTAAGAATAAAATCACTGTGTATTGTTGTTTTCCAGGAGTCTTCCTGTGGGGCGGGGGGGGGGGGGGGGAGGGGGGGGGGAGTGAAACGGTTTGGTCTGGCACTCCCAGATGAGTATTTTTAGCATTTATCCAGTCCAGGGGTTAGAAAACCTTATCTTGAAAGTGAGTCCTTGGAGCCTGGTGTAGATACACAGTAAGACACAGCCTGCCTTCCCTCCTTTGAAATGCCCTACTGATTGTGAAAAACACTCAAGTGTTTTGACATAAATATACAGTAACTGGGCTTATTAGGCAGGCAGCATAAACCTGTTAGCACTGCTTCTGGCCAGGAGTTTTCAAGGTATATTGTTTCCCTACCCTTTTATTATTTATTTACTCAGGGCACCAGAGTGTTTTTCCATGTAGCTGGAAGGCAGGTTTTACTTACAGGAGTTTGCCCTTTATTTTTGATTTATTCTCCCATTTGTTTTGCCTTTGTTTATTTGATGTGTTTTTATACTGTAATACACGAACATTTAAGAAGCTGGGGGATTTTATCTTTGGAAAGCACCCCCAGCTGCCTTTAAAAAAATAAGTGAGTCCTTCACAGCATTGATACCTTTAACCTGTTTTTGTATTGCTGGTTGGAATATTACATTTCACAAGTACGTAGGTATAGGCTCTAGCCTGGCTGGTCTCTATGGCATGTGCGGCTGTCTAGCAAACCCTGAGCATAATGACCCACTCCTGGGACAGCTGGTGGCCTGTCTTACCCATATGGGTCCCTGAAATTAACCAGAGACTGAAATCCTCCCAGAAAGATTACAGATCTAAGTGCAGATGTCTGCTTGGTGATAGAGATCTTAGAAAGCAAGTTCTTCTAGGGGTGTTTTAAATCCAGCACGAGAGACCATTGACTATGCTACCTACTGCTTGAAGCCTAAGGGCATTCTAAAGAAAAGCAAATATAATTACAAAAGCATTACTCAAGCTTCTCTGTTACTGAAAGACTATCTGGAGGCTGGGGGAGAGTTTAGCTCAGTGGCGCACCTAGTTGAGTGCACATGTTACAATGCACTATGACCCGGGTTTGAGTCCCTGCTCCCCACCTGCAGGGGGAAAGCTTCACAGAGTGGTGAAGCAGTTCTGCAATTGTCTGTCTCTCTCTCTCCCTCTCTATCTTTTCCTTTCCTCTCGATTTCTGACTGTCTTTATCCAATAAATAAAGAGAATAGAAAAAAAAAGTTTTTAAATAGAGGACATGCTTCTAGGGTAGAAGGCCCTGGGTTTCATCTCAGGCACCAAAAAATGAAGAAAAATGAAAGTAAAAGAAGTGAAATGTAGTAAAAGTGATTTAAAAGAAATCTGATTTCCGGGAGTTGGGCAGTAGTGCAACAGGGTAAGCGCAGGTGGCACAAAGCGCAGGGACCAGCAGAAGGATCCCAGCTCATGCCTCTGGCTCCCCACCTGCAGGGGAGTCGCTTCACAGGCAGTGAAGCAGGTCTGCAGGTATCTATCTTTCTCTCCCTCTCTCTGTCTTCCCCTCCTCTCTCCATTTCTCTCTGTCCTATCTAATGACGACATCAATAACAACAACAACAATAAAAAGACAACAAGGGCAACAAAAGGGAGAGTAAATTTAAAAAAAAGAAATCTGATTTCCACTAGGGCTATTGCTGGGGCTCGGTTCCTGCATGAACCCCCTCCCCAGCCCCACTGTTTCCAGCTCAGCTATATAGCTGAGCACACACCCCTTCTTAGCACTGTTTTGGGAGATGAGACTGAGGTGTCTCCCCCATAGTGTCTCACTCTCCGGGATGTGCTCCACAAAGAACTGGGGGGGCCACAATCAGGCACTGCATACTTTATTTAAGAAAATGAAAATATACAGATACAGACATGTGTGGGTCATTCTGGCAAAATAACCACTAGTTGACAAAGTTGAACTCTTATTCCAACCTGTCTACCTAGAATGAACTCATTGGTCTGGTTAAATGACCTGACTCTTCTATTGATCCTGTCCCCCAGGTAAGACTTATAAGGCCCCCAACATCTCCTTCCTTTCTAAGCCATGCCTATATGTATGGTTACTCCCTCAGGTAGCCTTCTTTTTTCTTCTCTTTTAGTGCTGGAGCCAAAAACAAATGGTCCTAGTTAAAACAACAACAACAACAACAACAACAACAAAAAACTGAGTAACTTTGCCCTTAACAGTGACAGCGCTGGCTCTACTGTCACTCCATGAGGCCAGCCTTTTATGCAGTTAGATCCCCAGAACACTGATGTAATCTAGCCCCTTCCAATTCCAGATGAGGAAACAAGCGTGCCCAGAGAAAGTGCCAGGAAAAAGCCAGGTGGACTGGGGGCAGCAGGTTCCTCCATCTAGGTTACCAGCATCTCCAGCAGTGGATGGTCTGTATGTGTCCTCCCTGCCTCTACCTGGTTCCCATAGGCTCATTGGGACCTAGTGTCTTAGCTTAATATGAACTAACCAGAAAGTGTTCTTCCTCTCTTCTGCCCTTCCTGCCATTATCATCAATTATTGTTGCTATTTATGAGAATGTTTCACAGTATTTCTAAATACAGAGGTTTCAAAAATCTTCTATCATAGTCACTTCAACATTAAAAGACCAAATGGTGCACAAAGCACACAAAAATTTCTCATTTAACTTCTTCTTGTCTTTATAAGTAACCCTTAATAAGCATTGGGGGGGGGGTTTCTCTTCCCAGTGGTAACCCTGGTGGGGAAAAAAGAAAGAAAGAGGAGAAAGATGTGGTCTGGGAGGTGGCGCAATGATAAAGCTTTGGACTCTCAAGCATGAAGTCTCGAGTTCGATCCCCAGCAGCACATGTGCCAGAGTGATATCTGGTTCTTTCTCTCTCTTCCTATCTTTCTCATAAATAAATAAAATCTTTAAAAGAAAGAAGGAAAGAAAGAAAGAAAGAAGGAAGGAAGGAAGGAAGGAAGGAAGGAAGGAAGGAAAAACAATCTAAAAAAAAAAAAGCCACACACATACATACATATACATTTATGGATAGTGGAGAAGTGCTGTGGTGTCTCTCCCTCACCCATCTCTCTCTGAAATTCAAAAGAAAGAAAGAAAACAAAAGAGAGATTTGACCTAGATGGGGGCCAAGGAGATGGCTCAGTGGATAAAGAGTTGGACTCTCAAATGTGAGATCCTAAACTCAACCTCTGGCATCACATATGCTAGAATGATGCTCTGGTTCTCTCTATCCTTCTCTCTCATTAGCAAATAAATAAATCTAAAGAAAGGAAGAAAAAAAGTTGGCCTGCAGTTTTAGAATCCTGATTGTACAAGGCCTTAGTGCCACACACAATTTTTTTTTAATTTCTATTTTCAAACTAGGGCACTCCAAAGCTCTGGCTTATGGTGGTACCAGGCATTGAACCTGGGATGTCAGAGTCTCAGGCCCTAAAGCTTTTTTGTATAACAATTATTCTATTTCTCTAGCCCCCACATACATTATTATTATTATTATTATTATTATTATTATTATTATTTTAGTCTTCACTACATGTTGAAATCATATTTTGGATATTGGATTACATAGAGTGTATTATTAAAATTAATGTCATTGTTTTATTTTTCTTAAAAAGGTATGAGGGATGAAGGAGTACTTTAAAGTTATAAAGATTGATTTTCAGAGAGAATTAGAACAACACTGGCATATGTAGTGCTTGAAACTGAATTTGGGGTCTCAGACATGCAAATTCTTATTTAAATTTTATTTTATTTTATTTTATTTTATTTTGTTTTATTTTATTTTTGCCTCCAGGGTTATCAGTGGGGCTCGGTGCCTGCCCTATGTATCCACTGCTCCTGGCGGCCATCTTTCCCCCCCCATTGTTGTTGTCATTGTTGTTGTTGCTATTGTTGTTGGCTAGAACAGAGAGAAGTTGAAAGAGGAGGGAAAGACAGAGAGGTAGAGAGAAAGATAGACACCTGCAGACCTGCTTCACTGCTTGCGACATGAAACCCTTGCAAGGTGGGGAGCTGGGGGATAGAACCTGAATCCTTGCGCTTCTTACTATGTGCACTTAACCTGGTGCACTACCACCCAGCCCCCAGGTATATAAATTCTATGCCCTGCCTCTCAGGCTGCTTTTTTTTTTCTTTCCTCCAGGGTTATTGCTGGGGCCCAGGTGCCTGCACTACAAATCCACTGCTCCTGGAGGACATTTTTTTTCCATTTTGTTGCCCTTGTTGTTGTCATTATTATTGTTGCCATTACTGTTGTTGGATAGGACAGAGAGAGATCAAGAGAGGAGGGGAAGACAGAGGGGGAAAGACAGACACTTACAGACCTGCTTCACCACCTGTGCCCCTGCAAGTGGGGAGCCGGGGGCTCGAACCGGGATCCTTATGTCGGTCCTTGCTCTTCATGCCCTATGTGCTTAACCCGCTGTGCCTGACGCCCTGCTGTTTTTGTTTTGTTTTTTTCCTCCAGGGTTATTGCTGGGCTCAGTGCCTGCACCATGAATCCACCGCTCCTGGAGGCCACTTTTCCCCCCTTTTGTTGCCCTTGTTGTTGTAGCCTCGTTGTGGTTATTATTATTACCATTGTTGACGTTGTTCGTTGTTGGATAGGACAGAGAGAGATGGGGAGAGGAGGGGAAGACAGAGAGGGGGAGAGAAAGACAGACACCCGCAGACCGGCTTCACCGCCTGTGAAGCGACTCCTCTGCAGGTGGGGAGCCGGGGGCTCGAACTGGGATCCTTACGCTGGTCCTTGCGCTTTGCGCCACTTGCTCTTAACCTATTGCACCACCGCCCGACCTCCCACCCTGCTGTTTTTTAACCATAGCTACCAGAAAATATTAAGTTACATAATGTGACATTATTATTATTATTATTAGATTTGTTTGTTAATGAGGAAGAGAGGGAGAGGGAAAGAGAACCAGAGCACCACTTCAGCATGTGATGTCAAGGATCTAACTCAAGACCTCACACTTGAGAGTCCAGTATCCATTGTGCCACCTTAGGTCACCTTGCATTCTATTGTTTGTTTTTACATATTTTCTTTCTTTTTAAAAGATTTTTAATTTTATTTCAATGAGAGAAAGATGCAGAAAGAGCAGAGTACTGCTCAGCTCTAGCTTATGGTGGTGCTGAGTATTGAACCTGGGACCTTGGAGTCTAAGGCACAAGAGTCTTTTGCATAACCATTATGCTATCTCCCCAGACCCTTGCATTGTATTTTTATAGAATTCTATTTCTCGCTACACTAGAACTCTTGATGGTGTTGCCTTAACATTTAGATGGTACAAACGAATTCTCCGAGAGATAAAATGCAGATTCCGACTGAGCGGTTCTAGCTAGGCTGAGTCTGGGAACCTGCTTTTCTTACTAGTTTCTCAGTGATGCAGGTGCTACCCGTGGAGCAGGTGATACAGGTGGTCTGCAGACCACACTTGACATACCATGGCTGAACATTTAACATTACTGGCCCATGTGTCTCCTGAGTCTGTGGTGGTATTCCCATGTGGTGCTGGGTGCTTTAACTTAGGGTAAAGTGTGCATTCTACTGGGTGATATATCTCCCAGTCCAGCTTTGAACTTTCTAATTTCTGCATTTATACTAATTTTCCCCCACTTTATTTGAGTTTCTTGCAAAACATTGAGTTTCATGATTAGTCCATTCCTTTATTCACTTTTTGTCTTATTTTGTAATGCTTAAAGCAATGTCTGTGTCCCCCCCCGAGATTATATAACTTTTGACATATGATACCTGCATGACTATTTATTCTCCACTATCTACAAGTGTCAAATGTTTTATTTTTAATTTCAGGAAAACCCAAGGTATTTGGTTGTTGTTTTGTGTTTGTTTTGGTTTTCACTTCTAAGTTTGCTGGGTTTTTTGTTTGTTTGCTTTTTTGTTTTGTTTTGTTTTGTTTGTTTTTCCTCCAGGGTTATTGCTGGGGCTTGGTGCCTATACTACAAATCCACTGCTCCTGGAGGCCATTTTTGTTGTCCTTGTTGTGGCATAAGTTTGCTGTTTTATTGTTAGAGTATGAAGTGCTGTTTTTATTTTTTTATATTTATTTATTTATTCCCTTCTGTTGCCCTTGTTTTATTGTTGTAGTTATTATTGTTGTTCTTTTTTATTTTATTTTATTTTTTTCTTTTATTATTGTTGTTCTTAATGTCGTCATTGTTGGATAGGACAGAGAGAAATAGAGAGAGGAGGGGAAGATGGAGAGTGGGAGAGAAAGACACCTGCAGACCTGCTTCACCGCTTGTGAAGAGATTCCCCTGAAGGTGGGGAGCCGGGGGCTTGAACCGGGTTCCTTACGTTGGTCCTTGCGCTTTGTACCACCTGCGCTTAACCCGCTGCACTACCACCCGACTCCCTAAGTGCTGTTTTCTCCTTTTGGGGATTTGAAGTCTTCTTTGTGAACCAACATGCTTGTGATTTTTCTAGTAATTTCTTGGCACATTCTTTGGTTTTCATTATATACAGTTGGTGCACATCTTGAAGCAATAACACTAGTGGCTTTTGTATCTACTGGATCCATATCTTACCCTGTATGTACTTTGTTGCTCCTCTGGCATGCACCCACATCTGCGAATCACAGCTCTGTTGAGGGATGTCACTTGATGTCTTCTCTCTAGAGCCTCTGTTTATACAGTTCTCCGTTCTCTGGTCCACGCCACTTGATGTTTGTCACTTCTCTGGAATAGTCACTTACTGATCGCCAGTGTGTGCCAGGCACTGGGTTGGCACTTTCCGTTTCTCCATTCCTTCCTGAAACCCTCACCAGACCCTAGATCACTGTCCACATGTTCTAGATGTTAATTAAAATATATATATATATAATTTATTTATTTATTGGATAGAGACAGAGAGAAATCAAGAGGGAAGGGGGAGGTAGAGAAAAAGAGAGACACCTGTAGCACTGCTTCATTACTTGTGAAGCTTTTTCCCTGCAGGTGGGGACATGGGGCTTGAACCCGAGGCCTTGAGTATTGAAATATGTGTGCTCTGATGGGTGCCCACTGCCCAGCCCCCTATAATTATTTTCAATGAATGAATCTTACACTTTTATTCATTTATTTATTTAATTTATCTTTGAAGCTGTTTTTTAAGCTGATTTTTAAAAAAAATATTCCCTTTTGTTGCCCTTGTTGTTTTATTGTTGCAGTTGTTGTTGTTCTTATTGATGTCATTGTTGTTGGATAGGACAGAGAGAAATGGAGAGAGGAGGGGAAGACAGAGAGGGGGAGAGAAAGATAGACACCTGCAGACCTGCTTCACCGCCTGTGAATCAACTCCCCTGCAAGTGAGGAGCCGGGGGCTTGAACCAGGCTCCTTTTGCTGGTCCTTGAGCTTTGCGCCACATGCACTTAACCCACTGCGCTACCGCCCGACTCCCATAAATATTTTTACCAGAGCACTGACTGCTTATGGTAGTTTATGGTAGTGCTAGATATTGAAACTGGGAAATTAGAGCCTCAGGCATGAAAGCCTTTTGCATAACCATTATGCTGTCTCCTCAGCCCTAGATGAAAATATTTATTTATTGATTGATTGATTGATTTCTGTCACTGGTCTCTTTACCACACTATGTTGACTTTTTTTTCAAACAGATTAAGACAGAGAAAGAGATGGGAGGGGGGAAGACACCACAGCACCCACGCTTCCCCTTCTTGTAATGGGAGTTGCCTGGCTTGAGCCTGGGTCAAGTGTACATGCAAAGCAGGGAAGCTATCTTGCCAGCCCCTGTATGAGAACTGACATTCGCAGAGTTGAGTGACTTCAAAGTCACAGGGCAGAAGAGTTTCAGGCCTTCTTTACCTGTTGAGCCTCCATCTCTCCCTTGGGCAGAGAGGCCTTGGCTGAGGACAGCTAGCCCCTCCCCCAACCTTCAAGCCCT
This sequence comes from Erinaceus europaeus, assembly GCF_950295315.1. NCBI lineage: Eukaryota > Metazoa > Chordata > Mammalia > Eulipotyphla > Erinaceidae > Erinaceus > Erinaceus europaeus. The sequence goes on along the minus strand of NC_080164.1, from coordinate 31,164,359 downwards.
GCCCTGTGTCTCTGCTTCTCCTAAAGTGACTCAGGACCTGGCCGTCCTACCTTCCAGTGGCTCCCATGAAACCAAAAGTCCAGTCAGCCGGGAAGGGAGCAAAGTCAGCTGGCTACTTTGTGTGTGGCGTGTCCTAAACTCAGCCAGTCTGAAACAACATGGTGAAATTTGCAAAATAATTCTGGAGTAGTTAGATTTAGTCCATTGCATTTACATTTTAGAACTCAGTCAGTTCCTGGGACCCATAGCATGTGTTCTGTGACCTTAGCCCCATTGGGTTCAAGGCAGTACTCCATGATGGCCCTCTTCACACTTTAAGTACACAGTTACCACTTAGCGTTTCCTTATTCTCGAGAGTTTAAAGAGCAACTTAACTGTTTTTCTTGTTGTTGCTGCCAGTGTTTCATTGCTCTGAGCCAACTATTGTCAGGTGGGGCAAGGAGAAAGCACTAAACACTCAAACACTAAACACTAAAACTTCCCCCAGTGAAGTGTGAGCAATTTCCTCCCTCTCTCTCTCTCTCTCATTGCCACCAGGGTTATCAGTGGAGCTTGGTGTCCAGTGGCTTTTTTCTTGTTGTTATTTGGACAGATAGAAACTGGGGGGGGGGGGGTAGGGAGCGGAGAGGGAAAGGGTGAGGGAGACAGATAGACACCAGCAGATCTGCTTCATTGCTCATGCAACTTCCTCCTTGCAGGTTGGAAGTGGGGTGTCAAACACAAATCCTTATGCACAGTAATGTGTGTGCTTAACCAGGTACACCACAGTTCAGGCCTAGCGGGGAGCGCAGCAGATAGTCCAAAATGTAGGCCAAAAATGGCAAGGTCTTTCCCCTTCCTTCCTTCCTTCCTTCCTTCCTTCCTTCCTTCCTTCCTTTCTTTCTTTCTCTCTTTCCAGCCCCTGTAGGTCTGTTCCTTCCTTCTTTCCCCCCCTTTTTTTTAACCAGAGCACTACACAGCTTTGTATTATGGTAGTAGGAAGGAGGGATTGAACCTGGAACTTCAGAGCCCCATGTATGAAAGAAAATCTTTCACAGAACCATTGTGTTATTTTAATGACTTCATTTAGACATAAATGACATGCAACAAACGGCAGACTTCCAGTGTGTGATTTGACTGATGATTTTTTATTTACTTGGCGGGGGAGAGCCGGGGCCTTGCGCATGCTCTTCTTCTGCTTGCTCCCGGCCACCTTGTTCATTCAGAGAGTGAGACAGAGAGAGGGAGAGAAGAGAGGGAGAGACAATACATCACCAAAACTTCTTCCAGTGCCATAACACTTCTCAGGGGAACCTGGGTCGCATGTGTGGCAATGCGGGTACTCTACCTGATGAACTGTTTCTATAGCTCTATAGCTGTATAGTGTATGTATATATATGAAATTTTCACCAGAGTCAGGATAATGAGTAGGTCCATTAGCCCTTAAACTTTAACTAACATTTTTCTTCAACAATATAAAATTATTTGCAATACTAAGAACTTTCATTTAAATGGAATAATAGAGTTTCCTCTCTCTCTCTCTCTCTTTCTATTTCTTTCTCTCTCTACCAGAGTACTACTCAGCTCTGGTTTGTGATTAACCTAGGACCATGGAGCTTCAGGCCTGAAAGTCTTTCGAATAATCACTATGGTATTTCCCTAGTCGTGCACTCTCTTCCATTTCATTTGATAGGACAGAAAAAAACTGAGAGGGAGAGGGAAAGGCAGACTCCTACAGACCTGCTTCACTGCTCGTGAAAGTGTTTCCCCCTACAGGTGGGAAAAGGGGCTTGAACTCGGGTCCTCACACATAATAATAGGTGTACTTGACTGGGTGTACCCCCTCTTTTAGATTTTTTTCCCATTCAATATCATTACTTGCGATTTATCTATAGTATGTATGTTTATATTTCACTTATTAATGAGGGAGAGAAGCAACACATCATTCTGGCATATGAGATGCTGGGGATCACACTCACTGTTTCTTGTCATTGTTGCCTATCAGACTTCACTGCTCTGGGTCAACTTTTTTTTCAGTTAGAGTGAGAACTGCAAGTGGAGAAATGGCAGCCTAGAAGCTCCTTCATGAACTATTTTTCCAACCCTCGGTTTGCTTTTGCTGAGTTCAAGAACAAGCTATAGGGGCTGGGTGGTGGACACCTGGTTAAGTACATAATTCAATGCACAAGGACCAGGGTTCAAGCCCCTGGTCCCCACCTCAGGGGAATGCTTCATAAGTGGTGAAGTAGTGCTGCAGATATCTCTCTGTCTCTCTCTTCCTCACTATCTCTAGTGTCTCTGGAGACATTGAACACTACCCATTGGACACTACACGTCTTTCTGTCTGTCTGTCTGTCTATCTATCTATTTTTTTTCCTAAAAGAAGCAGCTGTATTGAGTTAGGGGTGCTGTCCAACAATGTATGGTATTTGCTGGGGGAGACTGGCCCCAAGAAGAAGATGATTGGCTGCTGTAAAGGGTGAGCAGTATCCAGCTGGTCAGGAGACCTGGCAGAGGAAAGGCAAGGTTGTGGGCTGGCAAGATAGCTCACTGGGATAGTGCGCCACTTTGCCATGTGTGGGATGCAGGTTTGAGCCCTGACCCCACTGCATTGAAGAAAGCTTTGGTGCCGTGGTCTCTTTCACTCTCTTCAGCCTCTGTCTAAAGCAAAAAACAATAAAGAAAAGCAAAAAAAAAAAAGAAAGAAAGGCAAGAGCAGTGATGGGGAGAGGTGGAGAAACAAGAGGAGGTCCAATCCTTGTGGATTCTGCTGAGGAATCTGAACCTCAGCATTCAAACTCAAGGAACCTGGGCTGGGTGTTTGTGCACCCGGTTGAATGCACACATTACAATGCACTAGGATCCAGATTCGAGCCGCTGGTCCCCATCTGCAGGGGGGGAACTTCACTGGCAGTGAAACAGGTCTACAGCTGTCTCTCTCCCTCTCTATCTCCCCTTCCTCTCTCAATTTCTCTCTGTCCTGCCAAGTATAATTAAATTTAAACAAAGGAAGAAAGAAAAAGACAACTTGGGGAGCCACTGATATGCTAAGGTGCATATTTTTAGGGAGGAATTGGCTTGGGTGCAACAGAAGCTGAGAGGAAGCTGTAGCAGGAACTCCAGAGAGAGAGAGAGAGAGACTGTCCAGGACGGAGACACCGGGCAAGACTTGGGCAGGCTGTTAGTATCCATGAAATATGGTACTGATGGAAAAGACAGGGAACAGAGCCTGAAACTGGAGGAGATGATGACATCTGTCATAAAGCACCAAATCTGTGCGGGACATTCTTCTCCAAGCAGAGTCTCCATCCTTAAAACCAAGAGAAGGGCTTGTGCTTCAAATTAAGAGCTGCTGTTATGTATACAATTCACTGGTCTCCATCATCTAGTTCCAGAATGTTCTTATCACACCCCAAAGAAAGGCTGTACACATTAACCTTTCTTCTAGGGAGTGTCACCCTCATCTGTTTTTTTCCTTGGTCAGCCACTAAGGACCTGTGTGACCTGTAGCAAGGTCTGACCTGTCCTTGGTCCCTAAACTCCTCCCATCTGTGACCCACTCAGTGGTTCTGGATGGGCAGATCCTATTACAGTCGCACTTCCGTGATTCTGAAACAATGGCATTTAAAAAATTATCTTTATTTATTTATTGGATAGAGACCGCCAGAAATAGAGAGGGAAGGAAGCGATAGAGAAACAGATACCTGTAGCCCTACTTCACCACTCATGATACTTTCCCTCTACAGGTGGGGACTGGGGATTGAACCTGGGTCCTTGCACATTGTAACATGTGCGTTTGACCAGGTGTGCCACTACCCAGCCCCCCCCAAATAATGGTATTTTTAAAAAAATATTTATTTATCCCCTTTTGTTGCCCTTGTTGTTTTATCATTGTAGTTATTATTGTTGTTGTTGTTGTTGGATAGGACAGAGAGAAATGGAGAGAGGAGGGGAAGACAGAGAGGGAGAGAAAGATAGACACCTGCAGACCTGCTTCACCGCTTGTGGAGCGACTCCCCCTGCAGGTGGGGAGCTGGGGGGCTCAAACCAGGATCCTATGGTCCTTGCACTTTGTGCCACCTGCATTTAACCTGCTGTGCTACCGCCTGACTCCCAATAATGGAATTTTTTATGGTAGCGGAACACAAGAACCATTCTTAATTTTTTATTATCTTTTATTTATTGATTGGATAGATACAGCCAGAAATTGAGAGGGAAGGGAGGGCTAGAGAGGGTGAGAGACAGAGAGACACCTATAGCACTTGCTTCACCGCTTGTGAAGCTTTCCCCTTGCAGGTGGGGACTGGTGGCTCGAACTCAGGTTCTTGCGCATTGTAACATGTACACTCAACCAGGTTCGCCTCCACCTGGCCCCCATCCTTAATTTTTTTATACATTTATTTATTTATTTATTTTTCCTTTTGTTGCCCTTGTTGTGGTTATTGATAGACAGGACAGAGAGAAATGGAGAAAGGAGGGAAAGACAGAGAGGGGGAGAGAAAGAGAGACACCTGCAGACCTGCTACACCACCTGTGAAGCAACTCCTCTGTAGGTGGGGAGCCAGGGGCTCAAACCGGGATCCTTTCTCTGGTCCTTGCACTTTGCATCACATACGCCTAACCTGTTGTGCCACCGCCCAACTCCCCGCAAGGACCATTCTATTATAATTAAAACTCTGATTGTAGTACTAGAGGTGGTGCCGGGGTTGAGGGGTAAAGTGTTGGACTTTGAGATCTTGAGTTCAATCCCCAGCATCATATAAGAGTGAAAGGGAGATACCTGCTACACTGCTTTCCTGCTAGTGGGATTGGAGATTTGAACCTTGATTCTTTTTTTATTATTTACTTTTTAATTATATTTATTTATTTATTGGATAGAGATAGCCAAAAATTGAGAGGAGAAGGGAAGCTAGAGAGGAGAGAGACAGAAAGATACCTGCAGACCTGTTTCACCATTCACAAAGCTTTTCCCCTGCAGGTGGGGACTGGGGGCTTGAACCTGGGTCCTCGTGCACTGTATCATGTGCACTCAACCAGGTGTGCCACCAACAGGCCCCTGAACCTTGATTCTTACACATAGTAACGTGTGTGCTCAACTGAGTGTGCCACCACCCAGCGCCAATTTTTATTTTAACTATTTATTTATTTATTTATTTATTTATTTATTTATTTATTTATTTATCTGAGCACTGCTCAGCTCTGGCTTATGGTAGTGCAGGGAATTGAACCTGGAACTTTGTTTATTTTTATTTTTACCAGAGCACTGCTCAGCTCTGGTTTATGGTGATGCTAGGGCTTGAACCTGGGGCCAGGATGCCTCATCATTATGCTATCTCCCCAGCCCAGAGCCCTTCATTTCTATTAGAACCTCCCAGACTTCCTCAAGCTTTCTAGAAACTCCCCACATCTTTGCCCCCCATCTTTTTTTAATATTTATTTATTTCCCCTTTTGTTGCCCTTGTTGTTTAACATTGTTGATTATTGATGTCATTGTTGTTGGATAGGACAGAGAGAAATGGAGAGAGGAGGGGAAGACAGAGAGGGGGAGAGAAAGACAGACACCTGCAGACCTGCTTCACCACTTGTGAAGCGACTCCCCTGTAGGTGGAGAGCCGGGGGCTCGAACCAGGATCCTTTGCCAGCCCTTACGCTTTGTGCCATGTATGCTTAACCCGCTGCGCCACTGCCTGACTCCCTGCCCCCCCCCCCATTTTGTTTTTAAACATCTGATTGAATAGAAACTGCACTGTTCCCTTGTTTTCCCTGACAAAGGAACAGGTGGCACCTCACCAGGGCTTCATGAATAACAGGCCTGGAGAGGGAGTGATCTGGGAAGCAGACTTTCCACCTTTGTGGAAGCTTCTGGACCTCAGCCCTTAGGGCTCCCACAAGGCTGCAGAGGGAGATAGACACTGAGGACAGGTCACACTGTAGGGTGTTATCCAAAGACCTAAAAGTCAGCCTCCAGGGCACTGAAGTAGCTAGTGTAGACAGAGACTTGAGTTGGGGGAGGAGGGGTCACTGGGTTGTTCTTTCTCTAGGCATCAGGGAGCTTGTAGCTTTAGCTCTTTGGAGGCTCTTACTATTCTTGCTTCATACCCCAGGAAACTGCCTCTGCTGCCTATCACCTGCTGCCAGCCTTCCCCCTCGCCCCCCCCTCCAGGCTGGGGGTAGTTTCGGAATAGGTTAGCCTGCTTTTTGTCTGAATGATCTGGAGAACCCAAGCAAGGCTGAAAATCCATTTCGGGTTGCAGACTTGAACTCAATCCCTTGAACCTGAGATGATGCATTCTCTGAGGACCCACATGATGAAGGGGAAGGCTGGTGGGGTAGCCCCTGAGTGCCTGGCCCCCAGGGCTGCTCTGTGTGTGGTACTGGGGACGGGACCCAGAGTTTCATGCATGGAAGGTATGTGTAATGTACGCTAGTGTTCAGCCATTTCCTGCCACTTCTTCGCTGTTTAATTTTCATTTAGTTTTGGATAGAGACAGAGAAGTTTAGAGGAAAGGGGAATATAGAGGAAGAGAGAAAGAGACACCTGTCATGAAGCTTCTCCCCTGTAGATGGGGACCAGGGCTTGAACCTGGGTCGTTGTTCACTATAATGAATGCATTCAACCAGGGCACCACCACCTATCCTCTCCCTAGCCCCCCCCCTCATTGTTTTTTGTTTGTTTTTAACCAAAGCACTACATAGCTCTGGTTTATGGTGATGCCAGAGGTTGAACCTGACACCTTTGAGTCTTAAGCATGAAAGTCTGCTGTCTCCTTGTTCCAAATCCATATGTATATATATATATATATATATATATATATATATATATATATATTTTTTTTTTTTTTTTTTTTTTTTTTTTTTTTTTTTTCCAGAGCACTGCTCAGCTCTGGCTTATGGTGGTGCAAGAGACTGAATCTGGGGCTTCGGAGCCTCAAACATGAGTTTCTTTTTTCATAACCATTATGCTATCTATCTCTGCGCCCCCATCAGTACTTTTTGCAGTTTGCACCGCATACACTTAACCCACTACGCTACTGCCCAGCCTCCCCATTAGTACTTTTTAATAGAAGCAACGTGACAAAAATATGTGCTAGAGTTTTATTTTTTTTTAATTTTTAAAGTTTTTTATTAATATTTATTTATTTATTCCCTTTTGTTGCCCTTGTTGTTTTATTGTTGTAGTTATTATTGTTGTTGTTGTTACTGATGTCGTCGTTGCTGGATAGGGCAGAGAGAAATGGAGAGAGGAGGGGAAGACAGAGAGAGGGAGAGAAAGACAGACACCTGCAGACCTGCTTCACCGCCTGTGAGATGACTTCCCTGCAGGTGGGGAGCCGGGGCTGGAACTGGGATCCTTCCGCCGGTCCTTGCGCTTTGCGCCACCTGCGCTTAACCCGCTGCAATACCCCCGACTCCCTGTGCTAGAGTTTTAAACCTGTTAAAACAGTGTTTTGCCTTGTTACCAGAATACTGCTCAGCAATGGCTTATGGTAGTGCAGGGTAGTTGAACCGGAGACTTCGCAGACTTTGGATCCTCAGACCTGAGAGTCTCTTTGCATAACCATTATGTTATCTCCACCACCCAATAAATATATTTTTAAAACTGTTTTAATGGGGGCAAGGGTAGATAGCATAATGGTCATGCAAAGAGACACTTTTGCTTGAGGCTCCAAAGTCCCAGATTCAATCCCCTACATTGCCATAAGCCAGAAGTGAGCAGTGCTCTGGTAAAAATAAAATAAAATAAAATAATAAAATAAAATAAAATAATAAAATAAAATAAAATAATAAAATAAAATTACAATAGGGAAAGAGAACTGGAGATTTACTCTGACCTATGTGATGCCAAAGATAGAACTTAGGACCTTATCTTTACAGTCTTTGCTTTATCACTGTACTGCCTCCCCCAGCCACAAACTAAAGTTTAGTTAGAAAAAAGAGGGCTAGGACTGGGGAGATAGCATAATGGTTATACAAAGAGTCTTTCATGCCTGAGACTCCATAGGTCCCAGGTTCAATCCCCATCACCACCATAAGCCAGAACTGAGCAGTGTTCTCTCTCTCTCTGTATATGTCATGGAAATAAGTTTTTTAAAAAAAGAAAACAAAAGAAAAAAGAGGGCTGGGTGATGGCACACCTGACTGAGTACACACATTACAGTGTGCAAGAATCTGGTCCCCAGTACCCAACTACAGGGGGAAGGTTTTATGAATGGTGAAACAGTGCTGCAGGTGTACCTGTCTGTTTATCTGTCTCTGTGTACCCCTACCCCCTCTCAGTTTCTCTCTCTGTAGCCATAAATAAATAAATACATACATACATACATACATAATTTGGAGGAAAAAATCAAGCAGCATGTAAAAGAATCTTAAATTCCTTCCAGAGAAAGATGTTTGGACTCAAGTAATACACAGTTGACTGATGATGTCTGTAGTTAATGATCACAGATAAATCAGGGTTGTTTTTGTTATAAGCATTAGGCAATTTTCCCAGCAGTTAAGCTTCAGTCAGACCGTGTAGTTCTGAGATGTTCCGTAGCGGTGTACACGCCTAAGGGCAGGTATGCGGCTGTGCTTGTTGTATAGAGTTTAAGACTTCACAGAGGCTAGAATCAGAAGCAGCACGGAATCATTAACAGCAGGATGAGTGGGCTTTTTTTGTTTGTTTGTTTTAGCTCTAATAGGAAGGAAACATGTGCTATTTTAGCTCAAGAGAGACTTTATTCATTCAGCAGATAGTGTGGTGTGCAGCAAGCTCTGCGTGTGGCGATGGGATGGCTGGGGCAGGGCACAGAAGGTAGAGTGTTTAAATAGGAGTCCGGAGTAGGCAGAGGAGAGGCTCACAGTGGAGGGGATGAGAGGAGAGAGCTCACTGGATTGGAAGGGGAAGCTGACAACGCTGCCCCCCTCCTGCTGAAATTCCCCAGGACCCTAGGGCAAAGAGCCAGATGGGGCCCTCAGGTTACAGGGGTATATCTGTAGATTCAGACCCCACCCCCCGAGGGCGGCATTTCTGATGCACAGCTGCAAACTCTATGCTTAATGCTGTGAGAGGAGGGAGATTAAAGTAAATAATGTGTCCAAATTAGAATGCTTAAGGTGTAGGCTCATGCCTGAGATTCTAAGGCCCCAGGTTCAGTCCCCAGCACTACCATAAGCCATAGCAGAGAAGTCTTTTAGTTAGGAAAAAAAGGGGGGAGGGAACTGGATGGTGCTGTGCCTGGTTGAGCACACACATTATAGTGCACAAGAACTCAGGTTCAAGCACCCCAGTCCCCACCTGCAAGGAGGAAACTTCACAAGCAGGGAAATAGTGTTGAGTCCTCCCCACTCCCTTTTAATTTCTCTATCTTTATCCTAAATGAATCATAAAGTTTAAACAAACAAACAAACAAAAAGGTGCAGTACTACTATTCTAAGAGACACCAACATATTTGTGGAACTTTAAGCCCAGAAAGGCCAGTAGTATGACCTGATGACTGAGTCTTGGAGTCACAGATCTACTTACCAGATGGCTGGCAGGCAGATTACTCTCAGAATCTGTCTTCCCATCTCTCAAGTGGAATAGTATCTAGAATACTTTCTAGAATGTTTCAGAGAACTAGATGTGACAATGAGTCAAGAATGTGTAGCAGTGGGTAGACTTCACTAACTAGGTGGTTTTATCAAAAGAAAACCTCAATTCACATCAAGTCTGGAAATGGTGGCCTGAGAGGTGGTGCTGTGGCTAGAATGTCAGACCTACAAAACAGGAGGGCCTGCCTTTGGTCCCCAATATTGAATGTGCCAGAGAAATGCTATGGTTGAGGCTCTCTCTCTCTGCCCCCACCAACACACACACCCATGTTCTTTCTCAATCTATTTATCTCTCATGGAATAAATAAAGTAATTTTTTTTTTTACTAGAGCACTGCTCAGCTCTGGCTTATGGTGGTATGGGAGATAGAAGTTGGGACCTGGGAGCTCCAGGCATGAAAGTTTCTTTGTATAGCCGTGCTATCTACCCCTACAAGTAAGTCCTTTTTAAAATTACTATTTTAGGGGCTAGGCTCACACATTATTGTGCTTGAGGACCAGGCCTTAAGCCTCTGCTTCCTATCTGTGTGTGTGTGTGGGGGGGAGAGATGCTTCATGAGAGGTGGAGCAGTACTGTAGGTGTCTGTCTTTCTCCCTTCTCAGTTTCTCTCTCCTCCCCTTCTCAATTTCTCTCTGCCCTATCAAATATAACAGAAAGAAAAGGGGGAAAATGGCGGTGGGGTCAGAGGGTGGGCACACCTGCTTAAGTGCACACATTATAGTACACAAGGACCCAGGTTTAAGCCCCTGGTCCCCCACCTGCAGAAGGAAAGCTTTACGAGTGATGAAGCAGGGCTGCAGGTCTCTCTCTCTCTCTCTCTCTCTCTATATATATATATATATATATATATATATATATCCTATCTCAACTTCTCTTTCTTTTTAAAAATTTATTTATTTATTTATTCCCTTTTTTTGCCCTTATTTTATTGTTGTAGTTATTGTTGTTGTTACTGATGTCATCGTTGTTGGATAGGATGGAGAGAAATGGAGAGAGGAGAAGACAGAGAGGGAGAGAGAAAGACACCTGCAGACCTGCTTCACTGTCTGTGAAGCAACTCCCCTGCAGGTGGGGAGCCAAGGGCTCAAACCAGGATCCTTATACCGGTCCTTGCATTTTGTGCTATATGCACTTAACCCGCTGCACTACTGCCCGACTCCCAACTTCTCTGTTTCTATAAAAAAAAAAAAAAAATCCACCAGGAACAGTGGACTCATAGTGCCATCACTGAGCCTCAATGATAGCCCCGGTGGCAATTTTAAAAAAGTGGTTATTTGATTTCAAAAGAGATTGAAGTAGATTGAGGGGATGGGCAAGACCATAACAGCATTTTGGCATATGTTATGCCAGCGATCCAACTCAGGACTTAATGCTTGTGAATCCAGAGCTCTACCAGTGTTCTGCCTTCTGGGCCAATGTGCATTTTACTGTGTCATGTTGTAGTGTGTTGTCTTATAAGAGAAAGAGAGTGAAAGAGAGCACATCTTCCTTAAATGCAAAACAGCAGACTATTCAAGTAAGCTGTCTGACTGGATTTACCATGCTTTTTTTTTAAGTCTTGATCATCAACACATATCATTAGTCTGATAGGAAATCAAGTTGTTTCCTTCCTCCTCCTCCTCCTCCTCTCTCTCTCTCTCTTCGTCCTCTCTGTCTCTCTCTCTCTTCTTCCTCTCTCTTCTTCCTCTCTCTCTCTCTCTCTCTCTTTTTATTTCCATAAGTGCTCTTGCCTGGTCTTCTGGGTGGAACTCTGTGTCCCAGGGCTCCTATGCTCTGAACAGACCAACAGGGCTAGCACCTGCAGTAAGAGAAGGCCGTGTTCTCTCCTGGAAATTCAATGACCCAATCCACCCTCCATGCAAATATGGCCTCCCTTCTGAGACCCAGGAGACTTTAGAGAAAAGGCAGAGGTTAGAACTCAGCACTTTTAGAAGCTGATCTCAGGTTGACCTGTTTTCCAATTAGACCTCTCATTGGTTGCCCTCCCGGGGTGACTTCTCTTTGCTACTAGGGTTAGTGCTCTTAAGGGAATGTTTATAATAATCTGCAAAAGGGGAGTTGGGCGGTAGTACAGCAGGTTAAGCACATGTGGCGCAAAGCACAAGGACCAGCGTAAGGATCCCGGTTCGAGCCCCTGGCTCCCCACCTGCAGGGGAGTTGCTTCACAGGCCGTGAAGCAGGTCTGCAGGTGTCTGTCTTTCTCTCTCCCTCTCAATCTCCCCCCCATTTCTCTCTGTCCTAACGACAACAGCATCAGTAACAACAACAATAACAACAACAATAATAAACAACAACAAGGGCAACGGAAGGGAAAATAAATAAATATAAAAAATAAAAATAATCCTGCAAAAGAAGCATGATTTGCATCGTTCATATAAAAGGGTCACAATTCCAACAGATTCTATACATTAGACCAAAATGGTGTATCTGATAGTTGACAGAGCTATGGTAAATTAGAGTTTTTCTGCCTCCAGCTCCCATACCTTCCTTTCCTTTCTCATGCCTTCCTCTGAAGCACTCTGTATGCTTTCTGAAGACTTTAAAAAAAGTTTTAGTTTTCAGGGCTGGCAAGATAGCTCACTTGGATAGTGTACTGCTTTAGCATGTGCATGACCCAGGTTTGAGCCCAATCCCCCTCTCATTAGAGGAAGGTTTTTTGTTTTTTTTTAACATGAGTACCTTTTTTTTTTTTATTTCTTTATTGGGGAATTAACGTTTTACATTCCGCAGTAAATACAATAGTTTGTACATGTATAATGTTTTCCCGTTTTCCATATAATACAACCCTCGCTAGGCCCTCTGTCATCCTTTTTGGACCTGTATTCTCCCCCACCCTACCCCCACCCCAGAGTCTTTTACTTTGGTGCAACATGCCAATTTCAGTTAGAACAACTTTTAGTGCTGTGTTCTCTCTCTGTTTCAAGCAAAAAAAAAAAGTCACCTTGGAATTAAATCCTAGAGATAACAAACAAACAGTGGTCCTAGAGGTGGTGCATTGGATAAAACATTGGACTCTGAAGCACAAGCGTGAGGTCCTGAGTTCAGTCCCCGGCAGCACATGTACCAGAATGATGTCTGGTTCTTCTTCTCTCTCCTATCTTTCTCATTAATAAATAAGCAAAAAATCTTTAAAAACAAACAATAATAAAAAAGGACACATGATAATTTTTTTTCCTCCTAGTTATTAGAACTTAAGAAACAAGGATGGACAGGAAAACACAAAGTGAAACTTAGACTGGGTATGGTGTATCACACCCAAGCAAAGGACTCTGGGGAAGGAAGGGGAGGCAGGGTGTGAAGAGGATGTTGGACACTGGCAAATAATGATGGAATAGCACCTAACTTGGGGGTGAGTGTGCTTTATAGATACCTGTCATTGGGAGATGGAAAATAGTACCCATGTGTCAACAACAGTACTGTAAACCGTTAAGTCTCTAATAAAATGATACAATGTTTTCTAATTATAGATTATTGTATTATAATTGAAAAGATGTAAATTAGAACGTATACTTTTACATTGTTGCCAACTGTATAATTTTGTGTCTTTTTTGTCTCCCATGTAACATTATCATATATAACCTTGCTCCACAGGATTAGAGATTTCCTGTAAAGCTTATTTTCCGTATCCCTCACATGAATATACCGTCATCCACTTAAACCATCCCCGATCATGGAACATTTCAGGGGTTTCCAATATTTCACTGTCAGCCACAGTGCTGTGAAGAAGTTCTTTTTATTCTGAGAGCTTTCTCTGCATGTCCTATTTCCTTCATACAATTTCTCAGAAGTGGAAATACTGGTTCAGAGGCTATTAACATTTTAAGTCTCTTCAGACATATTGCCAGTTTTCTCCTCATGGGGTGACACCCCATCCTTTCTCCCTGCCAGCAGCCTGTGAGAGGATTCTGAGGCCATTTCCTGCTCTAACCAACTTTATCTTCTTTTTCCAAAGCCTCATAAAAAGAATGGCCCAGAGTGTGGTGGAAGTGATGGAAGATGCTAAGGGTAAAGTTCAGGAGAACCTCCTGGCCAATGGAGGTAGGTCACTGAGTGTTCTTATTATTACAGCTTTTTCATCTCATCTTGGTCCATTGGGAACCTTCAGTGTGGCCACACAGTGGTGGCTGGAGTGGTGGTGGCCACACTGACATTCTGAGTTGACAAGTTAGGCAGAAGCTGAACACTGACTGGTCTTTAGCTCAGCAGTGGTACCTGTTTGAAGCCATGTCCCCGGGGCAAGGTTTTAGTCCCAATGTCAGATTTCTTTCTTTCCTTTCTACCTTTCCCCATCCCCTTTTTCCTCCTTCCTTTCCTCCATCCTGTCTTTCTTCCTCCTTTCCTTTCTGTTCCTTCCACTTTCTCAGCAAGTTTTTAGCCCTTCCTTCCTTCCTTCCTTCCTTCCTTCCTTCCTTCCTTCCCTCCTTCCTTCCTTTCTTCTTTCCAAAGTACTGCTCAGCTCTGACTTATGTTGGAGTGCAGGGATAGAACCTGGGACCTTTGGTTCTTCAGGCACGACAGTCTCTTTGCATAAAAAGTATGGTATCCCCACCACCCACATTTATTTTTCTTTCCTTTTTCCCTTCCTTCTTGCCTCCCTCCTTCATCCCTCTCTTCTTCTTTTCTTCCTCTTGGCAAGTTTTTAGTCTAGCTAATGCAGTTCTTTTTTTTTTTTTTTTTTCCTTACTCTCCTCTTCATGTTCCTTCCTCCCTTCCTTTCTTTTTCTTGTGGGTGTGGGGGATGAAGCCAGGATCAAGCCTTGTACATGCAAAGCATGTACTCTACTGCTAAGCTACACGCTCTGCTCTGCTGTCTCACTGCTAAAGCATCTGGCATTTTTTAAAAAATATTTTATTTACTCATTCATTAGAAAGATAGGAGGAGACAGAAAGAACCAGATATTACTCTGGTACATGTGCTGCCGGGGATGGAACTCAGGACCTCATGCTTGAGAGTCCAATGCTTTATCCACTGCGCCACTTCCCAGACCACAGCATCTGGCATTTCTTATTGAGCTGAACTCCTCAGTGATAGCCAATGTGAAAGTGGGTTTGGTGGGACCTAAACCAGACTCTTACTGTTTGATCCAGACTTCTTCTCTGTTAGCCTCCACTGTCTCCAGTGGGAAAATCCCATCCTTTCTATGCAATCGATTTATCCCTGAATGCCTTAATGTGCTGAGAAATGGCTCAGACTTGTCTTAAGTTGTGCCAAAGACACAAGGACAGTGTTGACCAAAACTTTGTAATGTTGGTATGTTGGAATTTCTGTTTTCCTTGCTGTAATAGGATGCATCTTTAGATTCCAATGATATTTTGTTTCATAAATTATGTCTGTATCATTTGACAGTGCATTTAAAAATGTGCAAGACAATCTGGAGAATGTTATGCATGTACAAACTATTGTATTTACTGTTGAATGTAAAACATTAATTCCCCAATAAAGAAATAAATTATAAAAAAAAAATGTGCAAGACAAAAACTTGATTTTGGAAACTTTAGAATTAGGCATTCAAATATCCACCACAATCATCAATTCTATGTCCTGTGTCTCTATGATATGCATATAGATGGGAAATATATATTGTTACTTATATATTACATATTATGTTATTTATTTAACATTTGCATAATTTGTCACAGTTTTTTTTTTCTTTTACTGGGCCATTAATGTTTTACATTTGACAGTGAATACAATAGTTTGTACATGCATAACATTTCTTAGTTTTCTACGTGACAATACAACCCACACTAGGTCTTCTGTCATCCTTTTCCAGGACCCGTACTCTCCCTACTACCCACCCCAGAGATTTTTACTTTGGTGCAAGACACCAACTCCAGTTCAGGTTCTACTTGTGTTTTCTACCAACTCCAGTTCAGGTTCTACTTGTGTTTTCTTTTCTGATCTTGTTTTTCAACTTCTGCCTGAGAGTGAGATCATCCCATATTCATCCTTCTGTTTCTGACTTATTTCACTTAACATGATTTCTTCAAGCTCCATCCAAGATGGGCTGAAAATGGTGAAATCACTATTTTTAATAGCTGAATAGTATTCCATTGTGTATATACACCACAACTTGCTCAGCGACTCATCTGATGTTGGACACCTGGGTTGCTTCCAGGTTTTGGCTATGACAAATTGTGCTGCTATGAACATAGGTATACACAAATATTTTTTTCTTCTTTCTTTCTCTCTCTTTCTTTCTTCCTTTCTTTTTTAATATAGACAGAGAGAAACTCAGAGAGAAGGGAGAGATAAAGAGAGAAAGAAATACCTGCAACACTGCTTCACCACACAAGAAGCTTCCTTCCCTTCAGGTGGGGACCAGGCTCTTAAACCTGGGTGCTTGGACATGACAAAGTGTATGTGCTCTTCTGGGTTTGCCACTGCCTAACTCAGGTGTTTTCATATTTTTTCTTCCTGGGAACATTTAGTGGCTTCTTTTTTAAAAGCGTGTTTGTTTAAAAATGTCATAAAGAAATGTTCACACTCCCAAATCTGAACTTGCCTCTATCTATTCATGTGGTTTGCTAACTCCACCTTTTATTCTATTGCAGGTTTAAAGGAAAAAATGAAATGTTTAAAGAGTAGGTTGTGTGCTGTTTGCCCTGTGTGTGTGCTCAGTGTGACGCCTGCATGTCCCTGGGAAAGTGGAATCTCAGTCTAACTGGGGTGGGGGTAGGGGTACTACAGTGATCTGGTCACGATGCGATAGGTTTCTCAAGTGACAGTTTCATACACCTGACTCACGATATCCACAGGACACAGAGAGCAACTATTTAACTCTTTCCCTTCTCTAGTGTTCCCAGCCTCTCCCAGCTCTAATGTGTCTAGGGCATGGGAATCCTTTGGTTTGCAGTTGAAGTTGAACTTCTGTACCTAATAGCCTGTGGTCTGCTCTTAGTTAATGACTATTAATGGCTAAGCTCTCTGTGAGCCTTGGAAGTGCCCATTCCTCTCACCAGTCTTCTTCTCTTGAGCACCTTTGGGAAGTCCCTTTGCTCAAACAGTTTTTCCTCGCCTTAGAATGAGAAAGCACTATTGGCTTTGCATTTTTTTTTTCTCCCATCTGCTCACAAACTGGTGAAAGTTAAGTCAACAATGCAAATTTTATTAATTTATGTTGACTTTATATGTTATTATTCATTTTTATTGGTGATTTAAAATAGATTTATAAATTGTGAGGTAATAAAGGAATAATTCTTTTTATTATTTTATTAATAAAAAGGAAACACTGACAAAACCATAGGATAAGAGGGGTACAACTCCACACAATTCCCACCACCAGAACTCCATATTCCATCCCCTCCCTTGATAACTTTCCTACTTTTAATCCCTCTGGGAGTATGGACCCAAGGTCATTGTGAGATGCAGAAGGTGGAAGGTCTGGTTTCTGTAATTGCTTCCAGTTAGGGCATAATTCTACAGTATTCCCACCACCAGAGTTCTGTGTCCCCGTTCCCTCCATTGGAAACTGTAGTAGTTCTCCCAAGGTCACAGATATGAGTGGACTATTATTTCTATACCTATCTATATTTAGGTATGTTTTTTCTATTGTCCTGCCCTCTCTTCCTTTCTAAGTCACATCTACACCTATTGCTACTTACAAATGTCCTTCTTTTTTCTTCTTTTCTCTCTGGGTCTTGATGGAACTGGAATTCAGAGCCCTCTGGTCACCATCCCCTAACATTTAATTTAATTAAATGAATTAACTAATCTATTTATTTTAATTTAATTTTTGCCTCCAGGGTTATTGCTGGGGCTCAGTGCCTGCACTACAAATCCATTGTTCCTGGAGGCCATTTTTTCCCATTTTGTTGCCCTTGTTGTTATTGTTGTTAAAGTTGTTGTTGTTGGCTAGGACAGAGAGAAATGGAGAGAGAAGGGGAAGACAGAGAGGGGGAGAGAAAGATAGACACCTGCAGACCTGCTTCACTGCTTGTGAAGTGACCCCCCTGCAGGTGGGAAGCTGGGGACTCGAGCCAGGATTCTTGCACCATGTGCGCTTACCCCGCTGCGCTGCTGCCCAGCCCCCTATTTATTTATTTTTACCAGGCCACCGCTTAGGTCTGACTTACGGTGGTGTGGGGGACTGAACCTGGAACTCAGGCACCTCAAGCATGGGAGTCTCTTTGCATAACCATTATGCTATCTCCCTCTTACAAAATATACAAATCTTTTATTAGAGTGGAGAAAGTTACAAGTTTTTGTTTGTTTGTTAAAGTAAGATTTTTTTTTGCTGGTGTGAATAAAATAATTAATTTGATTACTGATTTTCATTTCCCAGCAAATTATTCATAGGGCTCTTGACTGAAGAACAGATTTAGGCCCAGCAAAATAGCTTACTTGGCTAATGTGTTGCTTTGCTGTGTGTGTGACCCAGGTTGGAGCTCCCACAGCATTGAAGGAAGAAGCTTCTCTGCAGTTCTCTCTCTCCCCCTACTTCTCCCCCCTCTCTTTTCTTCAGTTTAACGCTCTCCCAACTGAGCTATTTCAGCAATACTTCTCTATCTTTTTTCTGTCTCTAAAAACCAAACAAAAACAAAACAAACCCTAAATGATAACAATACTACTACTAATAAGACCAGATTAAAGGTAGAGTGGTTTGCTACACAGAAGCCTGGCCTCTCAGGCAGGAAGAATGGAGTTTATGTTAAAAATGGTGGTGGGGGGGGGCGCTGGGCGGTGGTGTACTGGGTTAAGCGCACATACTACAAAGAGTAAGGACCTGCATAAGAATCCCAGTTCTTCACTTGAAAGGGGTCTCTTCACAAGTGGTGAAGCAGGTCTGCAGGTGTCTAACTCCGTCTCTCCCCCTCCTCTCTCAGTTTCCCTGTCCTATCCAATAAAATGGGAAAAAAAAATGGCCTTCAGGAGCAGTGGACTCATAGTGCTGGCACTAAGCCCAGCAATAACCTTGGAGGCAAAAAAAAAAAGAAAGAAAGAAAGAAAGAAAGAAAGAAAGAAAGAAAGAAAGAAAGAAAGAAAGGAAGGAAGAAAGAAAGAAAGAAGAGAAAAGAAAAAGAGGGAGTCAGGCTGTAGTGCAGTGGGTTAAGCGCACGTAGCACAAAGCACAAGGACCGGCATAAGGATCCCGGTTCGAGCCCCCGGCTCCCCACCTGCAGGGGAGTTGCTTCATAGCCAGTGAAGTAGGTCTGCAGGTGTCTGTCTTTCTCTCCCTCTCTCTATCTCCCCCTCTCCATTTCTCTCTGTCCTATCCAACAACGATGACATCAGTAACAACCACAATAATAACTACAACAATAAAAAAGGGCAACAAAAGGAAATAAATATTAATCAAAAAATTTTAAAAAAAAGAAAAGAAAAAAGAAAGAAAGTTGATATGTTTTCATTCCTTAGTATCCATCCCCAGTCTAGTGATTCCAGATCTAGAGATGGCCTCTTTCTAAAGGGAGGAAATATACTTGATTCTAGTCAGTCATTGTGTCTTGTTATCTTGAAGCTGCCTGCCAGTTGGGTTCTCATGACTTCTTTTTTTTAGTTTTTTATTATTTATTTTATGCTATTTTTTTTATTAATGAAAGAGACAGACCTTCTACCTTCTGCAACCCTCAATGACCCTGGGTCCATGCTCCCAGAGGGATAGAGAATGGGAAAGCTATCGGGGGAGGGGTGGGATATGGAGATTGGGCGGTGGGAATTGTGTGGAGTTGTACCCCTCCTACCCTATGGTTTTGTTAATTAATCCTTTCTTAAATAAAATAAAAAAAAAATAAAAAAAAAAAAGAAAGAGACAGAGGAAGGAGAGGTGAAGAGAACCAGAGTATCACTCTGGCATATGCAGTTCCAGGGAATGAAGTCAATCCTTGATTCACTGTGCCACTTCCCACCCCCATAACTTTTTTTTCATTAATTAATTTTTTCTTCTACCAGAGCACTGTTTAGCTCTGTATTATGGTGATGTTATGGATTGAACTTGTGAACCTAGGACTTAGAAGCCTTAGGCATTAACATCATTTGCGTAAACATTATGCTATTTTCCTACCCCCTTTATTTTAATTTTTTTCTTTATTAGGGAATTAATGTTTTACATTCAACAGTAAATACAATAGTTTGTACATGCATAACATTCCCCAGTTTCCCATTTAACAATACAACCCCCACTATGTCATTTATCATCCTTCATGGACCTGTATTCTCCCCACCCACCCACCCCAGAGTCTTATACTTTGATGCGATACGCCAATTCCATTTCAGGTTCTACTTGTGTTTTCATTTTTAATCTTGTTTTTCAACTTCTGCCTGAGAGTGAGATCATCCCATATTCATCCTTCTGTTTCTGACTTATTTCACTCAACATGATTTTTTCAAGGTCCATCCAAGATCGGCAGAAAACGGTGAAGTCACCATTTTTTACAGCTGAGTAGTATTCCATTGTGTATATATACCACAACTTGCTCAGCCACTCATCTGTTGTTGGACACCTGGGTTGCTTCCAGGTTTTGGCTATTACAAATTGTGCTGCCAAGAACATATGTGTCCACAGGTCTTTTTGGATGGATGTGTTGGGTTCCTTAGGATATATCCCCAGGAGAGGAATTGCAGGGTCATAGGGTAGGTCCATTTCTAGCCTTCTGAGAGTTCTCCAGACTGTTCTCCACAGAGGTTGGACCAATTGACATTCCCACCAGCAGTGCAGGAGGGTTCCTTTGACCCCACACCCTCTCCAGCATTTGCTGCCGTTACCTTTTCTGATGTATGACATTCTCACAGGAGTGAAGTGATATCTCATTGTTGTCTTTATTTGCATTTCTCTGACAATCAGAGATTTGGAGCATTTTTTCATGTGTTTCTCAGCCTTTTGGATCTCTTCTGTAGTGAATATTCTGTCCAAGTCCTCCTTTTATTTTCATTTACTTTGGGTAGAGACAGAGAGAAATTGAGAGGGAATTGGGATATAGAGAGGGAGAGAGAGAAAGACACCTACATCACTGCTTCATCATTCATGAAGTTTCCCACTGGCAGGTGGGGATCAGGAGCTTGAACCTGCATTCTTGTACACTGTAATGTGTGTGCTTAGCTAGGTAAGCCATTGCCCAGCCCCTGCCCCATTAACTTCCAAGACTAGAGGTTCTAGACCTTGTTTGTTATACCAGCCCTTGCAAACAAAAATCCAGAACACTAAACTTATTCATGGGTAATTCCTGAACATTTTTGACACATGTTGGAACAGTAAAGGCTCTGCAGCCCTTAAACCTTTAAATTTTTTATTTAATTTTATTTTAATTATCTATCTAGACACCAGAGCACTGCTCAGCTCTGGTTTATGGTGGTGTGGGGATTGAACTTGGGACCTTGAAGTCTCTGGCTTGAGAGTCTTTTGCATAACCACTGTGCTATTTTCCCAGTCTCAGAGACCTTTTGAAACTAATTTGATGCAAATTTCCCGACAGCATATCCATGGTAGGGGAAGGGTGGATTTCCTTCTGGAGAGCACCCCCATGTTCCTATCATCAGGAGGGCCTAGAGGGACTGTTGTCCCCAGCACATGGGCCTATCCCCATCACCCTCAGGGTACACTAGGACATCTGACAACGCAGGTGCTATCAGACACTGGCCTTTTGGGTAAAGACCTGCATGACCTTGGCAGCTCCCTTTGCATGGCTCTCTTACCTGTCAGTGAGCTTAATCCCTTAAGGGCCTCTTACCTTTGCCTAGACACCTTTGGTTTTGTTTGTTCTTGGTCTGAGCGCTGAGCTCATAGCCTGACAGGACACAGATAGTTTGATTGTAGCAGACTCGGAGCCAGTATGGACAACTGTCTGCTGCAGGCCTTAGGATGTGCACACCTATTGTAAACACATGGCTGTCTGTCTGGTTTGGTCTTTTGCTGGACTGCCAGGAAGGTCTTGTTTTAGTTCTCTGATGAGATAATTGTTGCTCCAGAGGTGCTGGCCTGTGTTCAGCCTTCTCTGATTTGGAGGAAGCCTCGTAGAATGGAACAAAGCTTTTGTTAGTGTCAGACTTTGTGACGGGCACTGAGGCCACAAGAGACTACACCTGCTCTCAAGGTGCCTGACAAGAAAGAACAAGAAAATCAGGGGTGGCCATGCAGTGTCATTGGTATAGGGAGAGCTTGTGTTGCAAGTTAATATGGGATTTTTGCCTCTATTAGAATGGAAATCACTAATTTGAGGCTGTTACATTTTAGGGGCTACTTTGGGGTTCTTGGAAAAGTTATGATGTATTATTTTATGTTTTCTTTTTTTAATGTATTTCTATGCAAAAATGTGTCATGATTTTCTGACAACCAAATAAAACCAACAAACATTTATTAATTGTACCAAAAATGAGGTTTTATTGTCTTAGAGAAAAACACTCAGAAAAGAAACAGTGAAAAACACTCAGAAAAGAAACGTCCATGACAACTGCTACCTTTCCGCCTCCGTTCAAAGAGAAAATGAGAGAGAGAGAGAAAGAGAGAGAGAGTGAGAGAGAGAGAAACACCTACAGCACTAATTCACCACTTATGAAGCCTCCCTTCTGCAGGTGGGGACCAGGGGCTTGAACCTTGGCTCTCGTGCATTGTAATATGTGCACGGAACCAGGTGTGCCATCACATGGCCTCATATGCTCTCAGTTCTAACTGCATCTCCCCATTCTTTCATGCTTCTGCTGCTTCTTGCCTTTCTTCCTCTGCTTCTAGTATTTAAGACCCAGAATCAATCAAGCATTAACATTTGCCTTTTATTCTTCCACTGGGGCACTTTTTTCTTTCTTGGATGCTTGGGACTAAGAATTCTGGGAAATGTAGTTTTCCTTATTGAGTTGTACGCCTTCTTTGTTTAGGATCATGAAGTCTAGTATAACAGAGCAGTTGAATATCCATGGCCTCTGGTTAGTAGGACAAGTGAGGCAGGACTGGTCTTGGTCCTGTTGTGGAAGGACCAAAGTAGCAGTAAAAGACAGAGAATAAGGTGGTGGGTGGTAGCTTGCTGACAGTGTGCTTGTGGGGATCTGGAAGCATTCAGGAGGAGAAGAGAGAGATTCCAAAGCACACAGCTGTTTGGTTCCTTCTGCTGGAGGCTGGCTATTCCCTGTTCTGTGAGCCTGTGACCACATGGTACATGTATGACAAACATGCTTGCCCATTGCTTGGCCCACAAGAGGGACCAGTCAATGGGATTAATGACCATTGCTGAGGCAGGTGTCCCCTGCCACCTCTATGTTCAGCCTCTGACCCTTGCTCTGCTGTTGCCCAGCTAGTAATTACTCCCTTCCAGGCCTGGATCCTCTGTAAAAGTCATTTCCCTGATACTGGGTAGAAATGCCACAATCCCTGCTAATACCAAACCAATTCCAAGATCTATAGATTTGGGCTGCCATATAAAAATCTGTAGATGGGGGTGTTGAAACAACAGACTTTTTAGCTCTCAGAGTTCTGGAGGCTGCAGGAGCAGAATGTCTGCTGGCTTGGTTGTAGGTGAGGGCTCGTAGAAGTCCATCTTCTCACTGTGTATTCATATGGCCTTTTGCTAGTGTGAACATGTGGTGGGTTGAGGAAAAGTAAGCATCTTAGAAGGACATTACATTACTTCTCTCAGGTCAGGGCTCACCCTTGACTCAGAGGCACTCCACTGGGATCTGAAGGACCTTTTCTTGGTTTAATTACTTGAATAATACTGACTTATGGTTCCTGGGAAGGAGATCAGAAATGTGCATACCTCTTTTTAGACTTTTGTTATTTAACTTTTTAAATATTTATTTATTTGACAGTACAGAGAAACATTGAGGGTGAAAGGGAGATATATAGGGAGGTAGAAATAGATAGTTGATTGATTGATTGATTGATTGATTGATTGATAGGAACTTGCAGGACTGCTTTACCACTTGTGAAGCTTTCCCTCTGCAAGTGGGAACTGGGGAATGTTTAAAAAAATTATTTATTCCCTTTTTTTTCCCTTGTTATTTTATTGTTGTAATCATTATTGTTGTTAGTGATATCATTGTTGTTGGATAGAACAGAGAGAAATGAAGAAAGGAGGGGAAGACAGAGAGGGGGAGAGAAAGACACCTGCAGACCTGCTTCACCACTTGTGAAGTGACTCTCCTGCAGGTGGGAAGCCAGGGGCTCAAACTGGGATCCTTCTGCCGGCCCGTGTGCTTTGCGCCTTCACTTAACCCATGGCATTACTGCCCCAGGAACTGGGGAATTTAATTTGGGTCCTTGAATATGGTCATATATGTGCTTAACTGGGTGTGCCACTGCCCAGGCTCCCTTTTAAACATTTTTTGCTTTGTTTTGTTCTTTTTAATTTCCTTATTGGGGGATTAGTGGGTTACAGTCAATAGTAAAATACAATAGTTTGTACATGTGTAACATTTCTCCATTTTCCACATTCCGTTCACCCCCCACTAGGTCCTCCTCTGCCATCATGTTCCAGGACCTGAACCTGCCCCCTCACCCTAGAGTCTTTTACTTTCATGCAATGCACTTTTTAAATTATTTAAGTTATTTTATTTTCTTTTTGATAGGACAGAGAGAAATGGAGAGGGGAGAGGGAGAAAGAGACACCTGCCCTGCTTTACTCTTGTAAAGAGTAAAGAGTCCTCCAGGTGGGGGACTAGGGGCTGGAACCTGGAACCTGGCACATGGGAATATGTATGTATAATCAACCAGATATGCTACCAATTGACTCCCATGTTCCTTTTCTTTTTCTTTTCTTTTCTCTTTCTTTCTTTCTTTTTTTTTTTTTGCTGCAGTGTGCTTGAGTATAGTTGGGTCAGGTAAGAGAGGGTGGGGCGCCCTGTGACTCTTCTGAAGCTTGTGGTCTCATTTTATAGCAGAAGTTACATAACTTTCTATGCCAGAGTTTCTTCATTGCTAAAATGGAAAGAATAATAGCTCTTAATAGGGGTGAAGAGTTAATTAAAGGAAATAATTCATGTGACCTGGCCAAGGTAAATAGTAAATGTTACCATTTTAATGATCATCACCAAACACGACATCCTTATTATTATGTTTTTATTTAATTGCTGGGCTAGCATGAGGGTGCTTCTTCCCCGGGGGGCGTGTTCTCTGGGTTGGAGAGAACTCTACCGGACTCAGCCTGGGCTGCTACTCACTCAGCGACTTGGGAAATAGATCACTCAGGAACTTGTGGCAGCATGGTAATGCAGAAGGATCTATTGATCAGAGAGCCAATGCTTTTATAGGATAAAACCAGAAGTGGCAAGTTGGAAACGGATGGAGCAGGGGGAGTTGGCTTAATTCCTGACATTTTATTAATCTTAATAGTGATTTAATAATGATGAAAAATATTGGAAAAATATTGTAAGATAACATGGGTATTATTCCATACAGTTTCCACCATCAGAATTCCATATCTTATCACCTCCATTGGAAGGTTCCCTATTCTTTATTTCTCTGGGAATATGGACCAAAGTTCTTTTTGGGGTGCAGAAGGTGGAAGTTCTGACTACTGTAATTGCTTCTCCGCTGAACATGGGCTTTGACAGGTGGATCCATATCCCCAGCCTGTGTCTGTCTTTCCCTAGTGGGGTGGGGCTCTGGAGAGGTGAAGTTCCGGGACCCATAGGTGAGGTCATCTACCCAGGGAAGTCAGGATGGATTCATATTGTGTCTGCAACTTGGAGGCTTATGGTGGTACAGGGAATTGCATCTTAGACCATGAAGCCTCAGGCATGAAAGTCTTTTGCAGACTTGCATAAGGATCCTGGTTCGAGCCCCCTGCTCCCCACCTGCAGGGGAGTCACTTCACAAGTGGTGAAGCAAGTCCGTAGGTGTCTATCTTTCTCTCCCCCTCTCTGTCTTCCCCTCCTCTCTCCATTTCTCTCTGTTCTATCCAACAACGACAACATCAATAACAACCACAATAATAACTATAACAATAAAACAAGGGCAACAAAAGGAAAAATAAATATTGAAAAAAAAATTTTTTAAAAGAAAGTTTTTTGCATAATCACTGTGCTTTCTCCTCTGACCCAACAGCAGCATCATTAATTGAAGGCACTTCCTCCAATTCCCCATAGACAGTTCCCCACTCTGAACCCCATTTCCTTTCAAAGGACTTGTCCTCCTACATCTTTTTTTTTTTTTTTTTCCCACCACCCAGCCCCTCCCTGCAAATCTCCTCCTACATCTTAAACTAGGGCTTGTCCCAAGAGGAACACCCCTCCTCTCTCATCCACTTCATCCAATGCTGCCACCTCTGTAGCTGCCCAATGTAGCCAGTGTTCCCTCCTTCCACCTTGGCACTCTGTGGGTCATTGTCCCCACCTCCTGCTGACCCTGCTGGCTCCTCTGTATTCCCAGAGCTTTGGTTACTCTTAGCTTCTTCTTCCTCTACCCTACCCCATCACTGTTTCTCTCTATCAAAGCACCTCATTGCCCCAGCCCCAGAGAAGGTTCCTGTAGTGGATCAATGTCCTTGATCGATGGCACGTGTTGGGAAATGGACCTTTGTACCATACAGTCAAAAGTATGCTCAATGATGCCAGTGTCTTGCTTGTGTTTGAAATGTCTTCTTTAGGAGAGAGCAGGCGTGTGAAGTCAGTCGCCCCCATGGTCCTTGGCAGCAGAAGGTGGGGTCATGGCTTGTCTTTTGAGCAGGTGGCACCCATTACTGCCTGTGGGTTTGTGGGAGCCAGGGGCAACAGAAAAAGGCAAACAATAGCCTTGTGTTGGACTGGGGAAAGAGCATAATAGTTATGTAAACAACTTTAATGCTTGAGACTCAGACCTTCAAGGTTCAGTGTCCAGCACCACTACAAGCCAGAGCTGAGCAGTGCTCTGGTTAAATTCCACTTATAGGTGGGACTTAAACAAAGACAGGGGAGTCGGGTGGTAGTGCAGTGGATTAAGTACAGGTGGCATAAAACGCAAGGACCTGCATAAGGATCCTGATTCGAGCCCCCGGCTCCCCACCGACAGGGGAGTCACTTCACAGGTGGTGAAGCAGGTCTGCAGGTGTCTATCTTTCTCTCCCCTCTCTGTCTTCCCCTCCTCTCTCCATTTCTCTCTGTCCTATCCAAACAATGACGACATCAATAACTACAACAATTTAAAAAAAAAAAAGGGCAACAAAAGGGAATAAGTATTTTTTAAATCTTTAGAAAGAAAGGGAGAGAAAGGAAGGAAGGAAGAAAGAAAGGAAGGAAGGAAGGAAGGAAGGAAGGAAGGAAGGAAGGAAGGAAGGAGAAAACCGAAAGGGAAACTTGGATTGGGTTTGATGTATTGCATCAAAACAAAGGATTATGGGGAAGGAGGACAGAGAGGAAGCTGGTGTCCTGGTCCCTGACTGTGGAGAAGAAGCGAAGTTGGGGGTCAGAGTGTTTGTAGACGCCTATCCTGGGGAGATGAGAAATTGTACCTTGTTCCAACTGCTGTAATATAAACCATTTACCTCCCAATAAAAATATTGAAAGAGAGAGTCAGGCGGTAGCGCAGTGGGTTAAGCGTGTGTGGCGCAAAGCGCAAGGACCAGTATAAGGAGCCCAGTTCAAGCCCCCAGCTCCCCACCTGCAGGGGAGTCACTTCACAGGCAGTGAAGCAGGTTTGCAGGTGTCTATCTTTCTCTTCCCTGCTCTGTTTTCCCCTCCTCTCTCTATTTCTCTCTGTCCTATCCAACAATGATGACATCAATAACAACAATAATAACTACAACAATAAAAAATGAGGGCAACAAAAAGGAAATAAATAAATATTTAAAAAAATATATTAAAAGAGAAAAAAAAAGATAGCCTGGTGTTCCCTGAATATCACACTCCTGGACACCACCTCTTAAGATAGTGGAGTCACCTAAGTACATATTTATGAGGTGGGCAGCTGTCAGAAGGGTGTTTGGGGCACAGAAGTGCACCTGTTACAGCTGGTGGTGTTTTCTGGAGGGGTGTAGAGTGCAGCCCATGGTCAGTCAGGAGTGGCTCAGTACCCTGCTCCCAGGGTCCTGAGCCTATCCTCTGTTCTACATGTTTCTCGGGGGGTGAATGGGTTATCAGGCTTGGTGTTAACAGTCTCATTATCACAGATTGGGGTGTCTGCTCCTTTGCTGAACTGTGTTTGTGTGCTTGCAGTTGACCTGACGTCCTTCGTGACCCACTTTGAATGGGACATGGCCAAATACCCCGTGAAGCAGCCGCTGGTGGGTGTGGTGGACACACTAGCAAAGGTAGGAGAAGGCTCCTTCCGGGGACAAATAGGATTCTGTGACAGGGGACATCTGACTCTTGGGGAGGGTCTCCAGGGCATTTGGAGCCCGGCAGAGTGGGAAGTTGCTTTTCAGGAGCCGGAGGCTGGAGGCTGGGGCACGAGCCTTGTGGAGTGACCTCGGATCAAGTTCCCTTTCCCTCTGTTTCCATCACTCTTACCCACATGGGCCTCTGAGATGGGGCCTTTCACATTTTCCCAATGTTAGGGCAGGTTGGGAAAAGGAGGAAGCCACTCCCTGCCCTCTGGGGCTCCTCTTCTTCTTCTAGCGTTTGCCCTTCTTCCGTAGCCAGTCAACAGCGTCAGGTTGAGCCTGATGTAAAGTTTCGAGACCTCCTTTGAATCTGGATGGGTGGCAGTCGTTGACTATGTGGGTCATAGTCTGGAGCCGCAGGGGCAGTTCGGGTCGTCTCTGGCTCCCCAGCGATGGAACATAGCGGCGCACCGGCCATGGCCTGTTCGATAGTGATTGAGGAGGGCCCAATCATAACGTGCTAGGTCAAAGCCGGGTTGACGCTTGCAGGGGTCTGTGATGGCTCCTCTCATGTTGCCCCATAACCTGATGGGGTGTCTGTACCTCTCCAGACCTTCCCTTGGCAGCTCTCTGAGCTCTCTGTGGGTTCAGACTCTAGGCCATTCAGTGCACTCCACTCATGGGCCTTTAGAAAAGTAGGTGGTGGCTGACCCTGTAGAACACACACATTAACATATGTAAAGAGCCAGGTTCAAGCCTCATCCCCACCTTCAAGGGGAAGCTTCATGAGTGGTGGAACAATGCTGGATAAGTTTCTCTCCTGTGAACCTAGCACTCCCACTCCCAGAGGGAGGATATACTGGATCAAACTCTGTTTCCAAGTCCTAACTCCACCAGACATTGATGGAAGCCACCACCCTAGGACGGGCATGGCTCTGAGGTACCTGGGACAACAGTAAGACCTCCTGAGGGGCAACCCCTTCTCTCTGGCCTCCAGTTCTGCCTTTGTGAGCAAAAACATGAAGGTCCAAATTTTTGAGGGTAGATGTGACTCGCAGAGGGGTGATCCCTGGCTAGAACTCTGAGATTTAGTTCTGCCACTGTCTGTCCTCCCTTCCTGTCACCATACACTAGGTCCTTGACTTGTCACAGCTCCTGTTGGCCTCAGGTGCCTGGGAGGGAGCATCAGCTAGGCAGGGAACAAAGCTTCCCCATTGTCTGGGCAGACAGCAGAACCACCCAGGTGTGGCTGGGCAATTTGGGTGAAGGAGGTGGCCTCTGAGACCCGTCCTCACACAGCCCTGTCTCTGTAGGTCCGGGTGGGGCCCCGAGGCTCTGGAATCTGGGTGCAGCTCTTGGGACACCTCTTACCTCACAGAGGCCCCAGCCTCTCTGGGGACAATCAGCCAGTGACTGTGGAAGGCCCTGTAAAGAGGGGCTGTCCGGAGCCCCTGTGCCAGGTGTGGCAGGCACCCTGGGGGAGAACTGTTGTACTCACAGTGCCCCCAGACACTAGACGCTGTGCCCTGCCCTCCACTAGGCGTGGGGTGCCAGGCAGGGCCCCTGAGCATTCCGAGTCAATCTGGGACAATGCTGGTCTGTCTTGGGGGAGTCTTGCCCAGTGACAAATACCCTCTGGAAAGCATCAGGGTATGGCCCTAAAGGGAACCCAGCAGAAGTGGAGGACAGGACCTGGCTCCTTTCCAGCCCAGGGAATCAACTGAAGGGGGACTTGGGCAGGAAAGTGAGTTCAGGAGAAGGTGCCCATTCTGGTGGTATGGCTATAGGCCTGAAATCCAGATTTATCAGATTGTCAGAATTGCAGCTTCCTCTCCTTTCAGTCTTTTTTTTATTTTCTTCTTCTTCCTCTTGCTGCCTCATTTTGAGACATTTTTAGGCATCAGCAAAATACAACCCCACTCTGGGGGTTATGCAAGAAGACCTGCAACTGGGGCACCAGAGAACCTAGGTTCAGTCCCCAGCACCACCATAAGCCAGAGCTGAGCAGTGTTCTGGAATAATAATAATAATAATAATAATAATAATAATAATAATAATAATAATACAGTTCTTGTTTGTGAACCAAGCTTGAATTATTCCCTTGAACCTTTCTCAATTAGCTTGAGGTGGTGAGAGACTGAGGACCCTAACCCTTTGAACACCTCTGTACAGAAGAGCTCTCATTACTTCTATTTCTTCCACCGTTTCCCCTCCTTATATAGTTTTTCCTCATTGGGGGGATTAGTGTTCTACAGTTGACAGTCAAAGACAGTAATTGGTACATGTGTAACATTTCTCAGTTTTCTACAGAACATTCTAACCCTCCACCTAGGTCCTCCCCATCATGTTCCAGGACCTGAGCACTCCCCTCTGTCCCCTGCCCCAGAGTCTTTTACTTTGGTGGAATATACCAACTCTTTATACTTTTATGTAGACTGTCATTAAGCCACTTCCCTGCCCTGACCCCCTTTTTGTGACAGAGAAGTTAGAGAGAGAGAAAGAGATCACAACACCAAAGCTTCCTTTAATGCAGTGGGGGCCAGACTTTGACCTGGGTCACTCACTGGGTCAGCACCACTCAAGTGAGCTGTTTTACCAGCCCTATATAACCTTTTCTATAGTTACTTTTATTTTTATTTTATTTATTTTTATTTTTTATTATCTTTATTTATTGGATAGAGATAGCCAGAAATCGAGAGGGTAGGGGAAACAGAGGGAGAGAGACAGAGAGATACCTGCAGCCCTACTTCACCACTTGCAAAGCTTTCCCTCTGCAGGTGGGGACTGAGGGCTCGAACCCAGAACCTTGAGCACTGTAACATGTACGCTCAACCAGGTGCGCCACCACCCGGTCCCTTATTTTTTTAACCAGAACACTGCTCAGCTCTGGCTTATGGTGGTGCTGGGGACTGAACCCGGGACGTCAGAACCTCAGGCATGCAAGTCTTGTATAACCACTATGCTGTCTCCCCAGCCCTAATCATTGTTATTTTATTGCTACTGGGGCCTCACATATGTGCAATTTTGCTGTCCCTCGTAGACTTTTCAATTTTTTTTTTTTTTGATGTTAGGCAGAGAGAGAGAGAGAGAGAGAGAGAAAGCAGGAAAGGCACCACAGCACTGCTCACCATTCCATTCATGGAGTTTACCGAGGCTTCCACATGGTGCTGGAGGCTTGAACCCAGGTCTCTACACACAGTGAAGTGTTCGCTGTAGCTGGTGAGCCATCTCCTCCCCCTGCCTATGGGCATTTTGGTAGGTAGTAATCCTCTCCTGTTTGAGATAGGGGTGCTGGTTGAGAAGTTCAGTAGCTGTTCCAGGGTCCATGGGCTCCTCACCCTGTGCTGGAAATGTAGGTCTTGGTTGTACCATCCGTGGGCACCACTACTGCTAAAAGCCTGAGCTATCTCCGTGCAGGGACTTTGTTATCTGAGGCCAGCCGGACAGAGAGTCTGGGTGCTGGCTCCCCACATATCCTGCTCTGGGAATACAAGTGACACGCCAGTCCTGGCTGAGGTCTTATTCTTTCAGTGGAAGGTCTGAGTCTGTTAACTGGAGGCGCGGAGGCACTGCACCATCCATCAGGCTGTGAGGTGTCCAGGCAGGTCTGAATCTGAACAGCCCAGTGCTGACCCCAGGCAGCCCTGGGTCCTTCCAGCAGTCACAGTGAGCCTGCCTGTGTCCCTTAAACAAGAATGCAGGACAAGCAGCCTCTGCACACAGTGTGGCAGCATCTCAGTCTCAGGGGCTAGCTGGTGGTGCATCTGGTAGCACACCCAGTATATATGAGAGGAACATTGGTTCAAGCCCCCCCATTGCCACGTATGGTGGGGGAAGCTTCATGAGTGATGGAGCAGTGTTGGCAGATGTCTCTCTTCTCTCTTTCTCTCTCCCTCTTTTTTTTCTTCCAGGGTTATCACTGGGGTTCAGTGCCTGCACTATGAATCCACTGCTCCTGGAAGCCATGTTTTCCTTTTGTTGCCCTTGTTATTTATCATTGTCATTATTGTTGTTGTTATTGCTGTCGTTGTTGGACAGGACAGAGAAATGGAGAGAGGAGGGGAAAACAGAGAGGGAGAAAGATAGACACCTGCAGACCTGCTTCACCGCTTGTGAAGCTACCCCCCTGCCCCTCTCTCCCTCTCTGTCTTCCATCCTCCATAAAAAAAAAAATATTTTAAAAAGGTGGGGGGCTGCCCAGGCGGTGGCGCACCTGGTTAAGCGCACACATTACAGTGTGCAAGGACCCAGGTCCAAGCCCCTGATCCCTACCTGCAGGGGGAAAAGCTTCAGGAGTGGTGAAGCAGGGCTGCAGTTGTCTGTCTCCATTTCCCCTCTCAATTTCTCTCTCTGTCCAATAGCAAATAAAATAAATAAATAATGGGAGTCGGGCTGTAGCTCAGAGGGTTAAGTGCAGGTGGCACAAAACACAAGGACTGGCATAAGGATCCCGGTTCGAGCCCTGGCTCCCCACCTGCAGGGGAGTTGAAGCACAGGCGGTGAAGCAGGTCTGCAGGTGTCTATCTTTCTCTCCCCCTCTCTGTCTTCCCCTCCTCCCTACATTTCTCTCTGTCCTATCCAACAACGACGACATCAATAACTACAACAATAAAACAACAAGGGCAACAAAAGGGAATAAATAAATAAATATAAAATAAAATTTAAAATAAATAAATAAACGATAAAAAAATTTTAATTGCCCCACCTGCAGAGTGAAAGCTTCACAAGTGGTGAAGCAGTGATGCAGGTATCTTATTTTCCCTCTCCCTCTCTGCCTTTTCCTTCCCTCTCAATTTCTTTCTGTCTCTATCCAACAAAAATAAATAAGTAAATAAGTTATCAAAAAAAGAAATCTATTTCAAAATTTGGCCACCAGCAATGCTGGAGTTGTGCAGACACTGAACTCCAGTGATAATCTTGGTGGCAAAAAGGAAAAAAAGAGAAGAGGAAAGAAAGGCTCCTGGTCTCCCCAGAGGAACAGCCAGAGGTTGGTGGGGACCTGCACCTCTTGGGGGCAGTCTCTCGGGGTGCAGGCCCTCACCTGAAGCAACTCTGAGGGCTGTTGGGGGGCATTCCAGGAGACCTCGGGGCTTCTGTCTGTCACACCCACCTTCAGACATGGGACATGCCAGTAGGTCATGCAATGAGAAGGAGTGGAACCAGGAGGCTTTGGTTCTGGCGAGCCTGTGCCCGTGCTAGTCGCCCTGCCCAGAATCACAGTGGGCTGGTGCCCATGAACAACCAGAAAACTTGACCTTCCTCAACAAAACTTGACCTTCCTAAACACGTCTTGGGTAGCTGTCCTGTCTGGGCTGTGCTAGCTCACAGTACCCACATGGCACAAAGCCCACAAGCCGAGCCTGTCAGGAGCAGAGGCTGGCATTCAGGTCTGAGCCTCCCTCACTGCTTCCAAAGCCCCAGTTTTCACTGGCACCCCAAATCCCCTCTGTGATTTTGTCATTGGCTAGTGGCATAAGGATGGTACAGGATTTTATTTGTTTATGTACTTGATTATGTTTCCTTTTATTTTGGACATGTCCCACTCAAAGTGAATCATAAAGGATGTGTCTCAAGTGGTGAAGCAGTGCTGTGGTGGTGTCCTCTCTCTCTTTCTCTCCCCACCCTCCATCTCCATCTACAAAAAAGTTGTCTTCTGGAAGCAGAAGAATCATTCAAGCTTAGAGCCCCAGTGATAACCAAAACCAAGACAAACTCTCAAGTCGTTCCGATCTTCCAGAATTCCCCTTAATACGTGATCCTTGAAATCTGACTTACCAGCTGCCATGTACTGCTCTGTGCATCACTTGATTTATGAAGCATAAAAATTTCTTCCAGGCCAGTGGTGAGCACTTTAAGATATCTGTGAATGTGGGAACAGAAGAGAAAAATGGGAGGTGTGCTCTTTCTCTCTAGGAGCCTTGGGAACCCCCACTCCCACCATGCAACCCACTGATGCCACATATGAAGCTACAGCAGACCCTCAAATAATATCCTTACTCTCAGTGTCATTTCTCATTTCTGGAGTTGTGTGGAGAAAGTCAGTTCCGCCTAACCTTGGATGAAGTATACTCTAGGGCCTACTTTTTGCATCAAGTTCAAATTTCCGAGGATGTCTGGATGACAGAAACTAGGACTTGCTGTGCTTAGTCCATTTTTCCAGTACCCACAATGGAGGTGTTGTATTTCGCTGAACCAATTTCATGTTTGTGGATTCTGTAATTTTTTCATTAATTTGCAATATTCTAGATAGGGAGAAAGATACTTTGCAGCACTGCTTTACTCCTTGTAAAGCTTCCCCCCAGCAGTTGAAGACTGGGGCCTTGAACCCAGGTCTCTGCACATGGTAATGTGTGTACTCAGTCAGGTACATCACTGCCTGGTCCTGGTTTGCAATATTCTAAGGTTTGAGGAGCATATCTCTGCACTCACATGCACCGGATATCCTCACTACACTCTCCAGAACTCCTATGTCATCACACCAAGACATCTTCTGCCAGTCTCCCTCTGTCCTCCTTGCATCTCCCAATAACCACAGGATTTTTTTCAGAAAGACAGTCTCCAATTAATCCCGGGAGGACCTAGGGAATAGCTCAGTGGTCAAGCACAGGGCTTGCAAGATTGTGTCCCCTAGGCCATCCGACCAGTGAGTTTACAGAGTTGGACAGTGCTCTGATCTTCAAATCATGGAGCACTGAGGGGCTCCTAGGAGAGCCACCGGTGTCTGGGGTGGGGCCTCTGACTTTGCAAGTGGGGGTGTTAGTTCCTTTGCTGCCTCCCATGGGTTTACTGTGGGACTGTGTTGGGGAGCCTGGTGAGCAGGGAGATCTGCAGAGGCTGTCCCTACAAACAGAAGGGGCCCACCGATTGCTCCATGGTATTTAAGGAGCACCTGCAGCCATTGTGGGAAAGGGTGGACCAACTCTTATGACTTCGTGGCTTTCTCAAATAGCAACTGGCACAGATTGAGACAGATCTCAAGTCCCGGACAGCTGCCTACAACACTCTGAAGACCAACCTGGAGAACCTGGAGAAGAGATCCATGTGAGTGTCCGCTCCTGGCCTCTGAGTCCAGCTGGGGCAGGGCTTCCAGCTGGGCTGCCCACATGACTTTCAGTCTGCTGGCTCATCCAGGGCCTGTGTCTTAGAGAGACAGACAGACAGACAGACCCAGTACTCCTGCCTCTGTCCAGGAGCTGTGTGCCATGAGAAGGAGGATCTGGGGCTGGGGATAGATAGCATAATGGTTATGCAAAAGAGAATCTCATGCCTGAGGCTCCAAAGTCCCAGGTTTAATCCTAACCCCCCACCCCCAACCCCCACACACACCACCATAAACCAGAGCTGAGCAATAATTGGTTTAAAAAACAAACAAACAAACAAACAACAACAACAAACCAGGATCTGGAGCAGATAAGTCAGCAGAGGGACAAAGAATGATGTTATTCCTCCCTCCTGCTAGCCTCTCCCTGGCCACTGAGGCCACTTGGGGTGCACCCCAGTCTCCTGTAGAAGCTCTGTCAAGGTTGCTCTCTGCAAAGGCAGCAGGAGGCTGACTATCAGAGACTGGCCCAGCAGAGGGTGGTGGGCTCTGGTAGCCCAGTGGAGAGCACCGTTCAGCTCCAGCTAATGGTGGAGCTTGGGATTGAACCTGGGACCTCAGAGCCTTGGGCATGAAAGTCTTTTTTGCAGAATCATTATTCTATCTCCCCAGTCCTTTTGTTTATTTAAAAAATGTATTTATTATCTATTTACTAGATAGATAGATAGAAAGAGAGAAAGAAAGAAAGAAAGGAAGGAAGGAAGAAAGAAAGAAAGAGAGAAAGAAAGAAGGAAAGAAGGAGACCACAGCACTGAAAACTTCTCCAGTGTGGGTTGTGCACATGGCAAAGCAGTTCACTGTCCAAGTGAGCTATTCTGCCGATGCTGGGTTTCCTTTCTTTCTTTCTTTCTTTCTTTCTTTCTTTCTTTCTTTCTTTCTTTCTTTTTTCTTTCTTTCTTTCTTTCTTTCTTTTAAAATTAAGATTGATGTCTTCAAATTTTAAGTCTCCTTTTCTTCCTCATTGTCCTTACACCTTCTCTCCCCCTCCCCTTCTTCTTTTTCCTTATCTTCTTTTTTCCCCAGAGCACTGCTCAGCTCTAGCTTATGGTGGTGCTGGGGGA
This sequence comes from Erinaceus europaeus, assembly GCF_950295315.1. Lineage (NCBI taxonomy): Eukaryota > Metazoa > Chordata > Mammalia > Eulipotyphla > Erinaceidae > Erinaceus > Erinaceus europaeus. The sequence goes on along the minus strand of NC_080164.1, from coordinate 31,128,485 downwards.
TTGAACCTGGGATTTCAGAGCCTCAGGCAGGAAAGTCTTTTGCAGAACCACTATGCTGTCTCCCCCTCTCCCCCACGTCTTGACCCATTTGCTTGTAGGACAGCCTCGATCCACATGCTAAAGATACTGTGGGTCTCACACGGATGAAAAGGACTCTGAGGAGGGAGGGGAAGAGAGGGGGTTGGGGTGCTCTGGGGTCCTGGTACATGATGGTGAAGAAGGACCTAAGGTGGGGTGAGGATGTTTTGCAGACACCTGTCATGGTAAGATGAGAGAATGCACCCGTGTGCCAACAACTGTATAGTAACCACTGCCTCCCCAATAGAGTGATTTTTTTTTTAAAAAAAGATACTATATCCCCAACACAGGTTCCACTGGGCATGTAGAAAGCTATTTCAGGTCAGTGTCCCCTGGCTGCCAGGCCTGTAAGGTGTCGAGTGAAACAGAACACTATCAGGTCCTCCATGCAGACAGCCACTTGAGCCAGCCGCTTTGTTGACACTTGAGTAACTCAAGTTACCCGCGGCCTGCTGTGTTCCCTCTCAGTAGTCGGTGGCTCTTGGGGCAGCGCAGGGGAGTGAGGTGTTACGTTCGATAGTTCACAGGAGACAGGTGACAGCTCCCGTGGCCCCGCCAGGCCCAGCTATTCCAGTTTCTACACAAAGAGCCTGTCCCAGTGCCACCTCCCTCCTGCCCCTTCTGTCCCAGGACTTGTGTGCTGTGGTGTGCATCCCCCCAGCCCAGGCCCCCTCTGCCTCAGTTTACCTTGCTGCTGCTGCTGCTCACAACCCTTTGTCTCACCTGGGTCCAGGGGAAACCTCTTCACGAGGACACTGAGTGATATTGTGAGCAAAGAAGACTTTGTGTTGGATTCTGAGTACCTCATCACACTTCTGGTCATCGTCCCCAAGTAAGTGGGGTTGGGATCTAGACCTTTGTGGGTGAGCACAGAAGGGAATTGGCCTTGGCAGACAGAAGGAACACGAACCCTATAGGGCAGCTGTGTGGGTGGCAACAGGAGCAGGAGATGGTGCTTGTGGTGGTACCAGCAGTGAGAGGATAGGCCATTTTGTGGGCGATGGCCACCGATAATCATTTATTTCTTATTATCCTTGGTCCCAAGGCTGGAGAAGTCAGCTGGCTTGCCCCAGGGGGAGTTTCCAGGACATCACAGGATGTTTGTAGGTTCTTCCTATTCCCTGCCTTGCTCACCCCATTTTCTTGGGAAAAGGGGTGTCCAACTTCCTCAGCTCTCAGGCTACCCCCACAGACTTTCCTGCAAAAAACACTGAGTGTTTTGTTTTTATTTCCACAGACAGAGCTACACGCAATGGCAAAAAACCTACGAGTCCCTCTCAGACATGGTGGTCCCTCGGTCGACCAAGTAAGTCAACCCCCAGATAGGTCCTGGGGTCCCTGGAGGGCATGTGCAGGTGCTCTGGGTCACTCAAAACCAGATGTGGCCAAGCTGATGTCACCTTCAACCTACACACACACACACACACACACACACACACACACACACACACACGTCCCTCTGAAACCCCTTGTCTAACATAGCCAGGCTCTTAGTCACATGGCTGACTTCCTTCAGCTTCAGAGCTCCACTTCCCTGATGCCTCCTCTGGGAGGCCCACCCTGACCAGCAGGTGGAGGAGATTAAAGGTTAAGAGGAGAATGCCCAAGGGGCCAGGACATAGCTGCACTGTGGTGGCTGCAGAGCTTAGCAGAGGAGCAAGGGTCTCAGCATGTGACCCTGGGGACTAGGTCAGTTGATTAGAGAAGAGATAAAGGCACATATTCCCACCACATCTGGCCCCTGCTGGGAAAACCAGTGCTTCACACAGCGGCAGGAATGAATCTTACTCTGGTGTAGAACAGGAGAAGCACGCTGTGCTAGGAAAACATCATGTAATTGCTTACCTACAGTCCAAAGATGAAGAAACCGAAGCTGGGGAAGCCGCTCAGCTGTGGTGGAGTATCCGACAAGCATGCTGAGATTCCTGTTTCTGTCCCTGTAGTCACATGTATTGGAATGGGGCTCGGGATTCTCTTTCTCATAGGAAACTCTCTCACATATAATAGTAAATCTTAAAACATTTTAAGCAGCCTGGGAGGTGGTGCAGGGGGTAAAGTGTTGAACCCTCAAGCATGAGGTTCCCTATTGTGTGTGTGTGCTTTTTAAATTATACTGCTACTTAATGATTAGAAACAGGGAGAAATTAAGAGGGGTGGAGAAGATAAGAGAGGGAAAGAGACAGAGAGACACCTGCATCCTGCTTTACCATTCATGAAGCTTTCCCCCTGCAGGTGGGACCAGGGGCTTGAACCTGGGTCCTTGCGCACTGTAATGTGTGCGCTTTACTAGGTGTGTCACCGCTGAATCCCCTGAGGCTCCATGTTTAATCCCTGGCATTGAATGTGCCAGAGTGATGTTCTTCTGGTTTGCTCCTCCCACCCTACAAATAAATAAATACATCTTAAAAATTTTAATTATTTATTTTTGTGCTACCAAGGTTATCATTGGGGCTTGGTGTCTGAATGTCTTCACTGATCTCAGTGACCATTTTGTTTCCTTTTAATAGAGGGTGAGAGACAGAGAGAGATAGGAAGAGAGAAGAGAGAAGAGGTGGTTGTGTGCTACTCCACTGCTCATAAAGCTTCTCCCCTGCAAGTGGGGACTTGGATCCTGAACCCAGGTCTGCACATGGGAACTGACCACCATCTGGCCTACCCATATTTTATTTTTTTTTCTGATTTTTTTTTGGATAGGACAGTGAGAAATTAAGAGGGAGAGTGAAAGATAGACACCCACAGACCTGCTTCACTGCTTGTGAAATGCCCCCTTGCAAGTGGGGAGCCAGGGCCTCAAACCAGGATCCTTGTGTGGGTCCTTATGCTTCCTACTATGTGTGCTTAACCTGGTGCACCACCACCCAGTCCCCACCCCCTGATTTTTTTAATGGATGAAATGAATTCCCATATGATTTGGACCTATGTAGGGGTGGGCAGAATAAAATTATAGGGAGCTTGAAGATGACCTCAGGGCAGAGAGGGGGCTGCAGCTCAGGAGGGACCCCTGGGGGGGGGCCTGGTGTCAAGCCTAGCCAACAAATGCTTCTCTCCAACAGACTGATTGCCGAGGACAATGAGGGTGGCCTCTTCACCGTGACTCTGTTTCGGAAAGTGATCAACGATTTCAAAACCAAAGCCAAAGAAAACAAGTATGAGTCGGATCAGGCCAGTCCTGGGTGTTGTTTCTGTCTGCCCTCCTGGGAGGGGTCTTCACTCACATGGAGGCTTTCTTTCAGTGAAAGCCTCCTGTGTGTTTGCTTTCAGGTTTACTGTCCGTGAGTTTTACTATGATGAGAAAGAAATTAAAAGGGAAAGGGAGGAGATGACCCGATTGCTGTCTGATAAGAAGCAACAATATGTGAGTAGATGCCACAATCTTGGGTGGCCTTTATGTGGGACATGGGCTTCACTCCTCCATCCCTACCACACCCCAGGGGCAATAGGGCCCAGCAAGTCCCCACAGGGGCCATTCCCCTGGGTGCTACCATTTAGGACACCTGTTCCCCTGGGGCTGGGGCTGGGGCTGGGGTTGTGCATGGGAGAGGTGGAGGTAGCGCCTGAGCTGGCAGACAGCCTGCAGGATGTGTTTCTATATGACATCTGTCATGTGCCCTGTCCTCCTAGGACAGGGAGGGCCTCTTAGCTCCACTTTGAGTGTGAGAACTTGATTAAATGAACATTTCCAGTAGAAGAGGGCCCTGACTGGCTCCCCAACTGGGCAGACCAGGCTCCATGCAGTTCCACCCCTTCCAGAGAGAAGGACTGGTGTGTCACCGACGTCCCTGGTGGTGTGACTTCCAGGCTGAGGTGACACCCTCCCTCACCTTCACAGTTACTTTAGCAAAGTGTGTGTGCTTGTCCTTGAGACTTCCAACAGCAGCCACTCAGCCACGCCAAACCTCCCCTGTGAAGGCAGCTCAGCCCCAGAATGAACTGACCAGACTTTGAATCCTGAGGTGTAATCCATGGTGTAGCCTGGGGCAGGCCGCTCTGCCGCCCTGGGAAACAGACACATCCAAGATGTAGTGCCCCCAGCTGTGGCTGGGTCAAGCCAGGTGGCTGGGTGGGGTTCTGGGTACTCTTTGCCCCACGCCCTGGGGGAAGGTTGCAGAAGCTCTTGCCAGTACAGCCTCTAGTGATGAAGAGGGTAGGAGGAATGAGTAGAATGTCCTCCAGGCCCTGGTGAGAGACTGTGTAAATACAGAGCTGTAAGTATGTGCTTTTCTGTGGCACTGAGTGCTTCCTGTGGGGTGAGTGTTTGCTCCCCGGCCTCCTCCAGCATCGAACAGGGGTTTCTGCACGTCCAGCTGCACCTCTTGGAGTCAATGGCCTTTTTTTTTTTACAGGGACTCCAGATAAGCTGTACCTGCTTTGGGGTTCTTCAAATGGGCTTCTCAGGGACCCACTGGATTGGCCCATCCCTCCTTAGAGGAGGAAAGGGGAATGGATCATGTGGAAGTGCAGAATGAGGATCTTTTTTTGGGGGGTGGTGGTGGTGGTCAGGGGCTAAGGTGCCTGGGACCAAAGCCATGGTCCCTGGTGGAGATGGTGCACATTCTTTACTATTGGGCTAATAATCTAGCCCTGCCTTCCCCATCAAGGATTTAAGAAAATGATTTACTTATTCATTAAAGAGAGGGTCTGGGGGGTTGTATTGTTATGTGGAAAACTGAGAAATGTTATGTGTGTACAAACTATTGTATTTATTGTCAAATGTAAAACATTAATCCCCCAATAAAGGAAAAAAAAATAAAGAGGGTCTAGAGAGACAGCATAAATGTTATACAAGAAGACTTGCATGCCAGAGGCACCAAAAGTACAGGTTCAATCCCCCGTAGTACCGTTAAGCCAAAGTTGAGCATTGTTCTGTTAAAGAAAGCAAGGAAGGAAGGAAGGAAGGAAGGAAGGAAGGAAGGAAGGAAGGAAGGAAGGAAGGAAGGGAAAGAAAGAAGAGGAAGGGAAGAGAGAAAGAAGAGAGAGAAAAAAAAAAACCAGAAGCAGCAGCACTCTGGTACTTTCTTCTTTTTTTTAAATTTTTTAAAATATTTATTTTCCCTTTTGTTGCCCTTGTTGTTTTATTATTGTAGATATTGTTGTTTTTGATACCGTTGTTGTTGGATAGGACAGACAGAAATGGAGAGAGGAGGGGAAGACAGAGAGGGGGAGAGAAAGACAGACACCTGCAGACCTGCTTCACTGCCTGTGAAGCGACTCCCCAGCAGATGGGGAGCCAGGGGCTCGAACCGGGATCCTTCCGCTGGTCCTTGCACTTTGTGTCACCTGCACTTAACCTGCTGCGCTACCTACTGCCCGATTCCCACTCTAGTACTTTCTATCCCAGGGACTGAACTCAGGACTCATGCTCTTGGGTTCAGTGCTTTAATGGTTGCATCACCTCCAGGTCCACCCCACTGGGGTCTGAACCCTCCCCCTGAGTGTGCATATACACGTGTATACATGTGGACATGTGTCTTTAGATGTTTTCTTTTACTTTTTAAAAATTATTTATTTATTGGATAGAGACAGCCAGAAGTCGAGAGGAAAGAGGGTGATAGGGAGAGAGACAGAGAGAAACCTGCAACACTGCTTCACCACTTGCAAAGCTTTCCCTCTGCAGGTGGGGATCAAATCCTTGAATCTGGGTCCTTACACATTATAACATGTGTGCTTAAACAGGTATGCCACCACCCAGCCCTGGACATGTATACACATATTTCTCAGATCCAAAAATCTGTCAGATTTGGGGGTGGATTCTGAGTGTATTCCTTGACCTGAAAGATTGAGCTGGAGCTGGAGCCTGAAGGCCTCAGAGCAGTGTCCATGGCCCCAGATTCCCTGTGGGAAGAAGCAAGCCTTCACCTCTGCTACCCCAAACTCCTGGCTGCCCAATCCTGTTCCCAAGACTCTGCAGTATCTCTGTATGAGAGCCAGAGAATAATGACTTTTCTTTCTTCCTTTTTTATTATTTAATTAATTTTATTTTTGAGAGAGATGCAGAGAAAGACACAGAGAAACACCAAAGCACTGCTCAGCTCTGGCTTATAGTGGTGTGGGGGGATTGAACCTGGGACTTCGGAGCCTCAGGCATGACAGTCTCTTTGCATAACCACTATGCTATCTACTCCTGCCATATATATTTTTTTCTTTTTTTTTTTTTAATTTAGAGGAGGGAGGTAGAGGGAAGAGAGAGTTGAGAGACCAGAGCACTGCTCAACTCTGATGGTGGCATTGGAGATTGAACCTGGGATACTGGAGCCTCACACAGGAGAGTCTTTTGCACAACCATTATACTGTCTCTCCAGCCCTGGGTGATGGCTTTTCTAAGGGATTTCTCAGGAAGGAGGCCTTGCCCAAGACCAGGTGGGCAGGGAGAGCCTCTGGCACTCAACTCTGCATTGTGTAGGCCCGCTGGATGTTCTTAGAATAAGGGAGCCCCACACCTGCTGCTTTGGGTCTCAGGTTGCCAGCTGGTGTTTTTTACAGAGTGTCAACTTCTACACCCTCTCGTCCTCAGGGCGCACAGCCAGGGGTGCTCTGGGGGAGGGAAATGGAGCTCCGAAGGAGACACACTAATCTGGAACATTTATCTGCTTGTGAGGCTCTCACCTACAGTGAGCCAGAGTGGGGTAGCGGGGGTCAGGTCCAGCCTGGCTTCTTGAGATGCTCTGGCTCCTGTTAGCCTCTGGAGGTAAACCTTGCCTCCTTTCTTTGTTACTTGTTGATCAGAAGACAGGGACTAGATTCTGGAGACCCAGTTCCCATTGAGTGCATAGGATGGGATTTCCCTGTGTTCACAAAGAAAGATGGTGTGTGGGTCAGTCAGTGTCTGATGGCCTGCCTGATGAACTTCCTGCACACTGCTTGCTTCAGTGCACCGCCAAGGTCTAGGACTCTGCTACAGCTGCGCTTAGCTGAGTCCAGACGTACAATTCAGCTAGAGCTATCCTTGCCCTGGTCTATTTTGGGGGTGGGGAGGTTCTGATTAAGGTCAGGCAGAGGAAGGGCATGAAGCATGAAGACTGATGACCTGAACACCCTTTGGGGGCTGACCTATCATCCCAGACACACACACACACACACACACACACACACACACACACACACACACATCTGCAGTCCACCTAGTCCACCAGTCCCTGGGGGGTACACTCATATTCCCTGCTCTCACATGCCTTTCAGGTGATGAGAATTATTTGTTTGTTTGTCATGCATGTTTGCTGAAAGATTAATAAATCATTTCTGTGCCTTTAGCAAAATTCCTGTGTTGCTCTTAAAAAGGGATCATCCACCTTCCCGGACCACAAGGTTAAGGTAACCCCGCTAGGGAACCCTGATAGGCCCACTGCGGGGCTGACCGACAGAGAAAGAGAGAGTGAGGGCGAGGGTGAGGTAAGCAACTCCCCCGGAGTCCCGGGGTTCGCTGGCTCGCATGTCCTTTCCAGCTCAGGTGTCTCTGGGAAAATGGATCCTTGTGTTTCCTGGGATCTCGCGTGGCTTTGGAGGTCTTCAACTCAAGGAGTCTGGAATCATGCCTTTCTCCTACCCTGCAGGGCCTCTTGGAGCTACCCCCCCACCCAGCAGTGACCGGTGCTTGGTGGCCAGGGTGTCTCTGCCCTGCCTGGAGGTGGCTGCAGCTGGTGGCGGGCAAGCCCTCCTGGGGGCGGTGGTTGGGCAGTTCAGCTCCTCTCCCTCCCCGGGCTGCCCTGGCTGGACCTTTGTGGGCACTTGGAGGTTATCAGCTGGGTGTTCAAAGCTTTTGCTGTGAGACTCCTGTGCTCTGCCAGAGGACTGGCCACACTGGCATTCATGATAGCTGCTATGACCCCAAGGAGTTGTGGCCATATGAGGTGGGGCTGAGGAGCCCTCCTGCAAGAGAGAGCTGGTGACAATGTCAGGGCCTGGGCAGAACCTTCTGAGAAGGTGGGCTCCAGGGCAGCTGCCCACTGGACCTGCTGAGGTCAGGAGCTGTTCAGCCTGTGGTGGCCCGACTGACGCAGGTGCCAGGTGGCTGGCCCCCTGAGCTTCCCCGGCACCAGGTACCCTGGAGGACGTGGCCTTGGTCTTCACCCAGGTCGTCCACCTGACTTGCTGCTTCTGCTGGTATCTTCTCGGCTCAGCCCTCCTGGTGGCTACACCTTTCTGGTCAGGTGCGTGGGAGAGTGGTCAGTGGCCTGGGGGAGTCACCAGCTCTCCTGTCTCTGCAGGGTCCACTGTTGCGTTGGCTCAAGGTGAACTTCAGTGAAGCCTTTATTGCCTGGATCCACATCAAGGCACTGAGAGTGTTTGTGGAGTCTGTGCTCAGGTTTGTGGAGGATATGCCCCACCCAGCTTTCCTGTGGGTGGGAGCCAGCTCTGAGAGTGTCTGGGCCCCTTCGACCTCCACTTGACTTACCCTGACCTTTTCTATCTTGACTCCTGGCTCATGGCAACATGCTAAGACTCCCTGGGTCAAACAACCCTTCCCTCTCCCACAAGACTTGGGATAGTATCTTCCTACTCTTTACAGCTGGCTCTGCCTAGACCCTTATGCAGCCTCCCAGGGCCCAGTGACTCCTAAAATGACCAGCAGAGACTCTGTCATAGACCTTGGAGGCCCCATCATTAAGGCAGCACAAGTAAAACTCAAACCACTACCAGCAAAACTTGTTTTGAAAACTATAGAAAAAGCAGAGTGGATTAAAAAAAAAATCAATTTTGACTTAACAAATTACTTATGAGAACGAACCAGGGCATCATCACTCTGGTATACTCAACGCCAGAGATCAAACCCAGGATCTCATCCTTTTAATTTTTTTTGCCTCTAAGGATATCTCTGGGGCTTGCTGCTGCACTGTGATCCCCTGTTCTTGGCAGCCATTTTTCTTCCATTTTACTGGATAGGATAGAAATCGAGGGGGAGATAGGGAGAAAGACACCTGAGGACCTGCTTCACCATGCCCTCCCAGCCATCCAGCACCTGGCTATTTGTCAGTGAACTTCACCCCCAGGTGTTGCCATTTGCCAGTGTCATCAGGCTAGAAAAAGATTAAGACTCCACTAAAAAGCAAATAGAAACAAATTTGTCAAAGTGGTAGGATACAAAATCTTGCATTTTAAAGATGTTCTTCAAAGTAACTTAGCTGCTCTTTTAATACTGTTTGGTTCATGCTTAGTTTCAGCTATGCTGATAGGTTTTATTCTTAATCACTTGTCTGATCCATTTTACTTCTAACTTGTGTGAAGGGTAACCCATTTACACATTTTGTCTGAGAAGGTATGGACTACCAGTGAATTTTCAAGCAGTGCTCCTTCAGCCTCACAAGAAGTCATCCACCAAGCGTTTAAGAGAGGTGCTGAACTCTGTTTTCAGACATCTGGACCAAGTAGCAGCTGCAAGTCTATTAGATGTAGGTATATAACCTAGAAGTAGCTGTTTCTCCATGAGTCACCCTTCTCCCATGTGGGAGATACTCTGTAAAATTAGTGCTTGCTAGACTTGGGGGGAAAATTACATTTCTCACATGTGAAGAGTGGAGTGTGTGCATGAGCATATGAGGGCTGAGGTTCAGGGAGGAGCAGGTCCTTCAAAGAACATACGCTTAACCTCAAAAATATAAACATCAAACAGTAACCTTATTTTGGCCCTTACAAATTGTCTTTTTTTTTTCTTCTTCTTTTTTTGCAGGCATCGGTGGAGATCCCAGGATTACAACTCAGTAACCAAGACTATTTTCCTTATGTTTACTTCCACATTGACCTTAGTCTTCTTGACTAAAAGGAGGAGCTGAGCCCACTACACTTTCATACTCACGCTAACAAGCAGTTGCTTCTCTCCTATAGGCAGAAACGTTTACTATTACCTACCCTACAGGATTTAGATTTCTAAGAGAAATTGCTCAGAAAAGTTAGTTAGATGTATTTATTTTTTTAAGTTACAATAAACACTCTTACTCCTTTAAACTGTCTCTCCTCTTAATGATCTAACATAATTCAAAACTTCATTTCCCTGAATGTTTTACATCAGTGGGGACTGCCTGTAGACTGGTGACCTGCGGCTTTATTTCACATCTCGGACATTTTGTGAGGCTTTGGTAATAACACACACACACACACAAAAAAAAAAAAAAACGATCCCTGAAGAACCTGTTAATTGTAAAGCCAGCTACATTCTTTAAGTTAGTTACTGGTGACAGCCCAGAGGCAACATACTGGGCACAACATGTTAGTCTCAACTGCTTTTCATCCTTTACATTTCACAAAAATGCAACTTGACCTTGCAGAAGAACACAGGCGAACTCTGTTGGAGCAGACATCCAGATAGTGTCATCTGAATCACTAGTTCACAATGAGGAAAAACACCAGGGTCAATCCTCCTCTTGACTTAGCCAGTTTGCTGGCTAAACATCAGATTCTGAATTTATGATATGGACAGTAACTCCATACATTTATTGGCATTGTCCAAAATATTGTTTTATTCTTTAATGGAAAAAGCCATTAATATTCAAATGAAATAATCACATAAAAAAACTTATATAAGAAACAACTTCCAAGGACATCCAAGCAGCAGTCAGAGGAAACGTGTTTCAACTGCCCATTAGTTTCCTTCAAAATCTCACTCAGCAGAATACAACCCAATTCACTGGTTACAATTCATAGAATTTTTCACTGTTTTCTTGAGAGGCAAAAGTTCACTGTTGCAGTGTTCTCAAATGACTGATCACGTGCTACTTCTTGGTTAAAAAGGTCACTGGTAGAGTCATGTCCCTGAAGAATTTTCTGGCACTGCTGGACAAATCCACTCCCAAGAAAAGAAAACTGACATCTATGCTGAGCCTCTTACAACTCATCGTTTTCAAAGTCATCCAGTTCCACATCACTGAGGTCAATGTCATCTTCCACAGGAAGCTGGAAAACAGAAACGACTGTCAGCTTCAGGCCTGCAGGGTCTGCCACAGACTCTGAAAACGCAACTATCACACTTTTTTTTTTTTTAAACCTCTAGAGATACTCTCTGGGTTACAAAACCAGTCTTCCCCTCCCCAGCCCAATCCGGCTCTTAACTTTCTACTATGTAGATGGAAAAAGCTGAGAACAGGAAACACAACGTAAACTTCTTCAAAGCTGGTTAACTATTCAGCTGTCCTAAGGAAGTGAGGCAGAAATGTGCCAGTACAATGCCATAATTGTACATTTCTTTTATTTATTTATCATCATTATTTTTATTGCTACTAGGGTTATTGCTGGGGCTCTATGCTGGCACTACAAAACCACTGTTCCTGGCTGTCAGTTTTTCCTTCTTTTTAATATTTATTTATTCCCTTTTGTTGCCCTAGTTGTTTTATTGTTGTAGTTATTATTGTTGTCGTTGTTGGATAGGACAGAGAGAAATGGAGAGAGGAGGGGAAGACAGAGAGAGGGAGAGAAAGATAGACACCTACAGACCTGCTTCACCGCCTGTGAAGCGATGCCCCTGTAGGTGGGGAGCCAGGGGCTTGAACCTGGATCCTTATGCCGGTCCTTGCACTTTGCGCCACGTGCGCTTAACCCGCTGCGCTACCGCCTGACTCCCAGTTTTTCCTTCTTTTAAAGATAGGCTAAAGAGAAGTTGAGAAAGGACAGGGAGCTAGAGGGAGAGAGAAAGACACTTGCAGACTTGCTTCTCTGCTCATGAAGTAGACCCACTGGAGTGGGAAGTGGGGGGAGCCTGAACCTGAGTCCTTGCGCTTGGTAATATGGACACTTAACCACGTGTGCCACCACCCAGCCACCTATAATTTTACGTTTCTCTAGAGCAAAGCAAATGAATTCCAGGCTAAATGTTTGCCAGTTTTAGGTAAGAATCAGGAAAGCTACCTAAAATTGATCTTGGTGTCTGCCAAAAATATCAAATGTCACGTAGCACTTTTGAATAGGGAATTAAAGTTTTTATTGTTGTTTATGATGCTCGAGTCTTAAGCATGCAAAACGTCACCATTTCAGGGCTTTTTCATTCAATTCAGACATAGTGACAGGGAAGGAGAGATACCACACCACTGCAGCCGCCCTGCATATGCACGTGTGCAAACACCTCTCTCCCCCTGCTATGACACTCCCTCCCGTATGGTACTGAGACTGGAAACCATGTTGCACATGGCAAGGCATGCACCCTACTGGGTGAGCTACACTCAGGCCCTGGATTAAGAAGGGTCTTGAGAGTAAAGAAGCGCTCTCCCCAAATCTAGAACCACTCCAAGTCTATATCTTGGACGACACGCCAAGGGTTAGGTTAGATGGGAAGACCTTACTAAGTAGCACAAACGCACAGGGGTTGGGAAAGTCAAAACAGGATGGGTAAGAGTCCTGTATGGCCTCTGGCTAGTGACTCACCTCGCCATCCTTGCCATCCCAAGGTTCTCTGGTGCTGATGGTAGGGAAAGTCCCACCTCCTACAGGTGCTGTAGATCCACGCCCAAAAGAGAGCTCTCTGAGGGGAATAACCAAAAGAAGCATACATAGTTACAATGGGCTGTTGGCGCAGATGAAGAAACAACTTTAAATACCTTCTAAACAGTATCATCTTTATCATTTTTATTGTTGTAGTTATTATTGATGTCGTTGTTGTTGGATAGGACAGAGAGAAATGGGGGTTGGGGGGAAGATAGACACCTGCAGACCTGCTTCACCACTTGTGAAGCGACTCCCCTGCAGGTGGGGAGCTGGGGCTCGAACCGGGATCCTTATGCGGTCCTTAGCATTTTGTGCCACATGCGCTTCACCCACTGCGCTACCATCTGACTCCCTTTATTATTATTTTTTAAACATAATATATGACAGCGGTTCTTAAATGGGAGCAGCTTTTGTCCTCAGAGGACATTTGGCAATGTCTGGAGGCATTTAACTATCACAGTTCTGTGCATGTGAGCTCTACTGGCATCTAGCGGCAGAGGCCAGGAATACTGCTTAACACCCTTCAGTGTGAATGGGCAAACAGCTATATGGCTCAGACAGAATCCCAGGGCTGAGAATGAGAATTCTATTTTCAGGATCTCACTTCAGGAACATGGTAAGTCATTTTCTTTTCTTTTTTTCTTTTAAAAGATTTTACTTATTAATGAGAAACACAGGAAGAGAGAGAAAGAACCAGGCATCACTCTGCTACATGTGCTGCCGGGGATTGAACTCAGGACCTCATGCTTGAGAGTCCAATGCTTTATCCACTGCGCCACCTCCCGGGACCACAGTAAGGCATTTTCAAAGGAAGACGCAGGAGTCAGGGCAGGGGAGATAGCATAATGGTTATGTAAAAACTTTCATGCCTGAGGCTACAAGGTCCCAGGTTCTATCCCCCACACCACCATAAGCCAGAATGAGCAGTGCTCTGGTAAAAAAAAAAAAAAAAAAAAAAAAGCAGAAATCACTTACTGACTTAGGCTGGCCAGTTTCATGAAACCAAGCAATCATTAATTTAGCTTCATCATTTACACATACTTCTACAGGTTGCTTATGACAAATTCTGCACACTATGCACTAGTGATTTGTGTCTGATTTTCCAGGAGCCAGACCACAGCAGGTCTGTGCACTAGCTCTCAGCGAGGCCCCACCTCCAGGTAGCATTCTTCCTCCTGATGATATGCTTTCTATGCTTTCAATCTCCCTTGCTATAAACAAGTTTACTGTCATGTATATATTTTGCTTCCTTCCCCCATTGATAATGGGCGGGCTCTGAGGTTTTCTACTATTAACATGACACCAAGCTTGAAGTCCACTAGCCGGTAGGGTCTCAAACCCTAGAACCTTCAGCATTCTATTGTCCATAAAGTATTTCTTTCCTCTGTGTATAGCAAATAAGCCTGAAAATAAATGTAAAAAAAAAAAAAAATTAAAGCTGGGATAAGGACATCTAACTTCCAGATGAGTCAAAGGCTGAAGCCCATAGTTTCCTAAGATTGTCTGATACAGAAGTTAGCTGTTGAAACAGAATGAAGTGGGCTGCAGAGACAGCAGAATATTTATGCAAAAAGTCTTTCTTTCATGCCTGAGGTGCCAAAGGTCCCAGGTTCAATCCCCAGCACCACCATTAACCAGAGCTGAGCAGTGCTCTGGTCTTAAAAAAAAAAAAAAAAATCAAGAAAACCAATGAAATACATTTATAAGTAGTCTTCTTGTCTATGTGCAAATTCCTGGAGGGTAAAAAGTCTTTCCTAATTCAAATCATAATTAATATTCAGAAACTATTTACCAAGAAATTAATAGCAGGCTTTCTTCATAGTAGTAATTAGAAATAACATCCTAGGGGTGGGTGGGTAGGGAGAATACAGATCCAAGAAGGATGACAGAGGACCTAGTGGGGGTTGTATTGTTATATGGGAAACTGGGGAATGTTATGCATGTACAAACTATTGTATTTACTGTCAAATGTAAAACATGAATTTTCTTTATAACATCCTATTAAGAGACACCATCATGGAACTTAACTATAGGAATGAGGCACTAATAAAATTTAGCACACATTGAAATCATTTTAGGATGAGAATGAGAAGCATAGAATAGAAACTCTATAAATTAGTTGGATTAAAAAAAAATTTTTTTTTAAAAAACAGAAACAGAATGGTAGAGAGAAAGACCACAGTACAGCATCCGAGCAGGGAGCTACTTCCCTGGCTAAACTGGTCAGCCTTGAAATGACACTCTAAAACCAATTCACAGAAATGGAGCCTTATCATCTGAAGTTCGTGGCTCAAAGAATACCAGGATGAGAGTGAGTAAGAAAGGGCTGCTTCTAGCCAAAGGTGACCTTTAGGAAAACCAGCAAGTGCCCAAATGCCATCTGCACAGAATGGCAAGGGAGCCTGAGGACAAGGAAGGTTAAGCGTCACTCACTATGGAGAACCACCCACCAAAAAGGGCAAAACATAGGAACATGACATAATTATAAACTCCAATCCTCTGCCATGTCAATTAAAAATAATCCCTCCCACCTGCAGGGGGAGTCGCTTCACAGGCAGTGAAGCAGGTCTGCAGGTGTCTATCTTTCTCTCCCCCTGTCTTCCCCTCCTCTCTCCATTTCTCTCTGTCCTATCCAACAATGACAACAATAATAACTACAACAAAACAACAAGGGCAACAAAAGGGAATAAATAAATATTTTTAAAAATAATAATAATCCCACCTGTTGCCTATTCTAGTTTAAACCAGAGACCATATCAAAATAAAGACTCAAGGAATTACCTGAGAAACTCGTTAATGCCTTGCTCACTGAATGAGCCTTTTAGAAGAGCAAATTTCATCTTGCGAGCATTGATGGCAGCCATGGCAGGGTATCCAAAGCCTCCAATGCCCAGCGCATTCTCAAGGTCAGACTGGGCTCCAGCTTCTGTCCACAGCCATCTAGAAAAGCAGAGTATGTGTCAAGGCAAGGATCCCTCTTTTGCTTTCTGTGGCCACTGTTAGGACTTCATAACTGTGGGTGAACTTTAAAAAAATTATTTGTAGAAAATCTATTTCATAAGGCATACAGAGAGAGAGAGAGAGAGATGAAAAACTAGGGCATTATTACAGTAATGATGCTCAGGCTGAATGTGGGACCTCAAGTTTTAATTCCAGAATTCTACTACTATGCTACTCCCTAGGCTGCTGAGTCACCTTGTTCAGACAGAAAGAGACACTACAGCACCAAAGTATCCGTAGTGCAGTGGGGGTCAGGGCTTAAACCAAGGTTTGTGCATGTGTAAAGAGGAGCAATCCCAGGACGACCATCTAGCAGCCACAAAGATCTCACCAGCAGATCTGACAGACAAATATTATACTTAAACACCCATGTCCCAGAGTGATGTGATGGTTCTCTCTCCCCACCCTTCTCTTTTACTGTATATTATTATTATTATTATCATTGTAGCAGAGCACTGCTAAGCTCTGGCTTATGGTGATGCTGGGAGATGAACATGGAACCCTGAACCCTCATGAAAATTATTTACATAACCATTATGCTTGTTATTTTCCCAACAATTGTCTTGTATTATTAAATAAATCTTTAAAAAAATGCACAGTGTATATGCTCTCAAATAACTATAGTTCTTCTCTAAAGTCTAATGCCATTAAACCCCCAAAGTGGATTGGTCTCTCTTTAAGACAGTGTTTCGGGACCAGGCAGTGGCACACCTGACTAAGCACACACACCACACACTACAGTGCTCAAGGACCCAGGTTCAAGCCCCTAGTCCCCACCTGCAGGGAGGAAGCTTCATGAGTGGTGAAGCAGGGCTGCAGGTGTCTGTCTCCTTCCCTCTCTACCTTCCCCCCTCTCAATTTCTCTCCAATAATAAACAGATTAAAATATTAAAAAAAAAAAAAAAAAACAGTTGTCTCTCCAGACCTCAACTACCGACCACTAAACCTAAGTCACTGTGAGAAGGACAGCAGGGGGCATGAAGTATCAGAGACAGGAACAGATTTTTTGTTTTTACTTTTACTTTTTTATATATATTTATTTCCTTTTGTTGCCCCTTTTATTGTTGTGGTTATTATTGTTGCTATTGTTACTGTCATTGGATAGGACAGAGAGAAATGGAGAGGGGAAGACAGAGAGGTGGAGAGAAAGACAGACACCTGCAGACCTGCTTTATCGCCTGTGAAGCGACTCCCCTGCAGGTGAAGAGCCAGGGGCTTGAACCAGGATCCTTATGGCTGGTCCTTGTACTTTGCGCCACGTGCACTTAACCCGCTGCACTACCACCTGACTCCCAGGAACAGATGTTTGAGGGTGAGAATCAGGAGGATCAAGGAGAAGACAGCAGCATATCCTGTTCATAAATCTGCCCAGACCAAGTCCTCACTCAGAAGTGAGCCAAGAAGCTCCTCTAGTTTAATCACTTATCTTCTCTGCACTGTTCTGACTTTTAATACATGTGCTACTAACATAAGTACTCTCTTATACTTCTTGATTTAGCTTTTAAGGTGGTATTAGGATTTAGCTATTTTACTGATTAAGTTGCAGTGTGCTAGCCTGGGGCCCCAACCACCATTTCAAACATCATGCAATTCTCATAAGAAAAAAAAATGCTATTGCATAAATAAGACTCTTGTTTTATAAACAGATCTATATTGTGTCTCCTCTTCCTAGATATTTTTATCCTATTTTGGGGAGAGAACCAGGACAACACTTGGATACATGAAATGCTGGGGATTGAATTTGGAGCCCCAATACCTCTAAGTTCAATGCTTTATCTATTCATTGTGTCTCCTCCTGGCCATGATAATTATCTTTTAAAATTTATTTTGTGTGTGCGAGATTTCACTGCGTTTGTGCCATGTTTTTCATCTAGATACAGACATACACACACACACACACACACACACACAGAGAGAGAGAGAGAGAGAGAGAGAGAGAGGAGCAGATACCACAGCAGAGCTACATGTTATGCTTTGATGCCAGAGCTCAAAGCTCGGCTATGTACATAGTACAGCATGTGCCTTTTCTGGTGAGCTAGCTCCAATTTTTATCTTACACACACACACACACGCACGCACGCACGCACGCATTAAGATGGCATGCCTTAGAGAAACAGGAAACCAGGAGCCTCAAACTTTTAGGAAGCTCTATATTCTCCTACCCAATGGACAGTCAGATAAATTCAGCAACTTACCCCCACATTTTTTTCTTGTATTTGTCTGCTAACTTCAGAAGAACTTCCAAATAAGAATTTCTGCCTGTAGCTCCTGATTTAGACATACAAAAATAGAATAAGAATCAAGGTGAAATAAAGGAAGTCTATAATATCAATTCATTTAGAAAGTCTTTTCAGAGCAAGTACTGCTGACCACGTAAAGGAAGGTGGGTCTGTGCCATCTTACCAGTATCGAGAATATGAGGCAGCACAGCCACAACACAGAGCTGGTGTTCCTCACATGTCTTCTTGGCTATGTCCTCATTGACGATCTGTGGGACCCAGAAGACAAGAGGTGGTTGGAAGGTCACATGCCACAAAGCATAAAGGTAAGCTTGGAAAAAAAAATTAGCATCGGAATTTTCATTAAGACCAAAGTATTTGAAGAGAGGGAAAAAAAGACTTCTTCCTAATACTACTTCTTTGTAATCATTATAGAAACACCAACTATAAAACTGTAGAGGGCTTCTACTATTTATTCCTGCGCTGTCTTTTTGGTTGTGTGAAGCTCTTGTATGCAGTCTTTGAAATCAGAACTCCTAGGTTTAGCTTGACTGATGTGTATG
This sequence comes from Erinaceus europaeus, assembly GCF_950295315.1. Taxonomy (NCBI): domain Eukaryota; kingdom Metazoa; phylum Chordata; class Mammalia; order Eulipotyphla; family Erinaceidae; genus Erinaceus; species Erinaceus europaeus. The sequence continues at coordinate 31,110,223 of NC_080164.1, read as the reverse complement.
TGTACAATCACATCAATTCAAGGCTCATTTGGCCTGCTTCCTCATATGTAAGTTAGAGGGAAAACAGTACATACCTTTAAGTGCTCATACAAGAATGAAATGAGAAATCTATGCAGATGCATCAAAATGGTGCTTTTTACATACTAGTCTACACTATCTTAAAGTGTAGGTACATCTGTTCTCACTGTGCAATTATTTTAGCACCAGAAATTATGAAAAGCAGGATTCTAATCAGTAAAGTTTTGCCCATTTGAAAGCATATAAATCACCTTAAATGGGACATTTTAATAAAGAGAATCAAGACTGCTCTAACATTTCCACCACCAGACTGAACAAACTTCCCTCCACCAGTGACTGATGTACTTTACCTCAAGCAGCTCAGGAGGGGGGGCGTTATCAGAAAACAAATCGAGGGCCCGTGAAACTATGTCAGACTTTGTTCTTCCTCCATCATAATCCATGGGGGACTCGCCTTTCTGAAATATCTTGATTGTAGGAAATCCTCTAATCTGTTTTTAAAAAGCAAATTAATTGCATAAGAAACAGATCACCATGCTTTCTTAAACCATATAGACATCAATTTAACAAGATAATTCCCCAGCCTGCATCAATATCTAAGACATGACAGACATGTCTATCAATTAGGATTTTTTAAAAAAAGAATTTATTTATTCATAGGAAAGATAGGAGGAAAGAGAAAAAAACAGACATCACTCTGGTACATGTGCTGCCGGGGGTTGAACTCAGGACCTCATGCTTGAGAGCCCAATGCTTTATCCACTGCACCACCACCCTGACCACCAATCAGGGTTTTTTTAACAGTCTGATTGTCATGCTGATAGCCAAACTGACTGAAACCTTTGATATCTACTTAACATAATATCTGTTTTTGGAACAAGTGGGTCAATTGTAAAAGATTTATGAGCAACTGGTAAAAATTTGGGAGAGCTAGTGCCTCACACTGAGCACACAGTGTATATTGAAGAGCAAGATAAGAATGGCTCTGAATTCCAGATATTTTAGTTATAACAATAAAGTTATTCAATTTATTCACTACAATATGTCTAAACGTCTCTTCCTCCTCACAGGGCGGCCAGGAGTTGTGGGTGAAGTACCAGTTTAGATGCTGTACATTTCCCAAAGCAATGAGCCCCATCAGTATACTCACCCCATATCGGCTGGCTAGAACCTGATTAACTGTAGCATCCACAGCGGCTAGTTTCACTTTTCCTTTTGTCTGGTCTTTTACTTCAGTAGCTGCAGCAGCCCATTCTGGCTCCAGGCTATTGAAACAGATTTTAACATATTGTAAACATTTTTTTTTCCCATGCAGCACTGGGGATAAACACATGGCCTCACCCGTGAGAGATATTACTGAGCAGTCTCCTCAGCCTGGCTTGTTATTTGTTGTTTTCAAGACAAAGAGATATCACTGGCAGTACTCCGTCTGCCAGGATGCTCCTAGGCACTAGGGGTTCGCCCAGGCATGGGATGCACTGAGGGAGTTGCTGCCCAGTCCCTAAAACTGAATTTTAACTTTCAGTATATTTTAATTGATGCATTTAGTTCTGTCCAGTACAGTTATAACTTATAGGATTTTTTTGTTTATATTTTAACCAGAGTACTGTTCCACTCTGGCTTATGTTGTTGCTAGGGACTGAACCTGGGCTCAGATCCTCAGCCATGAAAGTTTTTTGCGATGGGTCCTGATATTGGGGCAGCTTGGAATGTTCCTACTCATGACCACAGAATGTGAGCTCAGATCTACAGGGATGCAGAGGTCACATAGACTCCTAAGCTGAATATGGGCCCCAGACCAAATCAAATAGATGGGGTTTATAGTCAACAATATTTATACCCTTTTCCCATATTAGGGAGCTACTCTCTTCCCAGATCCAGCTTTCTGTCCCTTTTCCAGCCATGACATCATTTCCCTAGACAATAACTTGGATCCACCTGCATATCAGATTTCAGGCTCAGGGAGAAAAAACAAAACCAAACAAACAAACAAACAAAAAAACTAGTATAGCCACAGACCCTTTGGAATTTAACTAGAATATGCCTACTAGCTATCTAAAAAATGGAGACACCCCCCACTCATCTGCACTATTCCAGCCTTTAGGTTCATGATTGGTCAATAATTTGTTTGGCTTTGTATGTTAACTCTCTTTTCAGCCACCAGGTTCCAGATGCTAGCATGATGCTGACCAGACTTCCCTGGACAGACAATCCCACCAATGTGTCCTGGAGCCCTGCTTCCCCAGAGCCCCACCCTACTAGGGAAAGAGAGAGACAGGCTGGGAGTATGGATCAACCTGTCAATGCCCATGTTCAGTGGGGAAGCAATTACAGAAGCCTTCCACCTTCTGCATCCCACAATAACCTTGGGTCCATACTCCCAGGGGGTAAAGAATAGGAAAGCTATCGGGGAGGGGATGGGATATGGAGATCTGGTGGTGGGAATTATGTGGAGTTGTACCCCTCTTATCCTATGGTTTTGTCAATGTTTCCTTTTTATAAAATATATATATATATAATACCTCTCACATGTACATCTCAGTCCTTTGTCACTCCCTCCAAATTTGGATGCCATCTGTTAATCTTTGAAAATATGATAGGGAAACACTCATTTACAGTCAGAGCTTTTTGGGGCCGAGCTGTGGCACATAGGGTGAGTGCACATGTCACCCACCGTGCACTAGGACTTGGGTTCAAGCCCTCAATCCCTACCAGTGTGCGTGGGGACTTCATAAGTGATGAAACAGTAATGTAGGTCTCTATCCCTATCTCTCTCCTCTCAATCTCTCTGTCCTACCAACAAACAAAAAAAACAAACAAACAAAAACTAGTCAATGGGAGAAGTTGACTTGCTGTTCAGGCACCAAGCCCCAGTAATAACCCTGTTGACAATTTTTTAAAAATTGCAATAGAAAAAAAAATTACAATAAAAAATAAGAGTCAGCACTTTTCCAGAAATCTTAGTGATGACATTATCTGGTTTGGCTTTTTAAACAAGAGTTACATACAATTCACTTATATATGGACTCTAACAACAATCAAAATAAAACCAAATTTACAAAGAACAGACTGTTCCTTGCCAGAGAGAAGGAATAAAATGGACAAACGTCCAAAACCAAGCTAGAAAGATGCACTAAAATCACAGTGGCTTAAAAAGGTACTTGGTGAAAAGCACTTACTTCTTGCAGTGTCCACACCATGGAGCATAAAACTCAACCATCCAAACATCTTCACTGTCAAGAACATTCGTATCAAAGTTGTCATCTGTCAGCTCAATCACATCTTTCTTACTTGAACTTTCACTTCTTCCCTATGATTTGTAACATGAAACATTAAATTACAACTTGGCCAAAAGAACACAGTTCTTATTCTTATTTTACACATGTATATTTTCCCCACACATAAACAAAAATCATTTCTACATTTTAACAAAGTCTTTATTCCAAGTTAAAATTATTTTACTCAAAGTGAGGTTACTGCTTAATATCTGTTTTTAATAAGATGAGAATATATCATTTAAAACAAAATAGGTGGAACTGGAGATGATTAAGCTAAGTAAAATAAGAAGTTAAGGACAACTACCCAGTGGTTTTGCTCAAGTATGGAATATAAATGAATAAAAGAAATGAACTTCTCTCCCCTCCCATTAAAAAAAAAAAACTCAAGATGTTTCCTGGACTCTGTGAGAACTATGGTGGTTGGTGTGTGTGTGTGTGTGTGTGTGTGTGTGTGTGTGTGTGTGTTGTGTGTGTGTGTGTGTGTGTACACAACTTTGGCAAAGTGTGTGAGATTATAACCCTGAAGTCTTATAATTTTGTAGAACACTGTTAAATCATTGATAAAAAGGGGCCAGGTGGTGGCAAACCTGGTTAAGTGCACACAATACAGTGCGCCAGGACCCTGGTTCAAGCCTGGTCCCCACCCTACCTGCAGAGGGAAAGCTTCATGAGTGGTAAAGCAGGACTGCAAGTGTCTCTCTGTCTCTCTCCCTATCTCCCCACCCCCTCACAATTTTTCTCTGTATCTAATAAATAAAAAATAAAAATATTTAAGAGACTTTCAAAAATTGTTGATAAAAAGAAAACTTTTGCTTTACATAGTATTTACTTTCAATTACTAGTATTTTCAATATGATAACAAGGATCTGAATTCTATCATTACTACTTATTTTATAAAACAAACGCAACATGGTTCAATGAATCACTTATAATACAAGTACTTCTTCTTAGGGCTTTGGTGGGGCCCTAAGAAGAAGTACTAAGCAGAGTGCACATGTTACCAAGCATGAGGACCTGAGTTTGAGCACACAGGGGACAAGTTTCACAAGCAGTGGAGTAGTACTGAACTGTCTCTCCTGCCTTCTCTTGCTATCACCCTCCTCTAAAAAAAAAAATAGAAAAAAAGACCACCAAAGTGGAGGAATCATGCAGGTACTGAGCTCCAGTGATAATTCTGGTGACAATAAATAAATTTCAACCATTTGTGAGAGAGATCAGAGGACCATGTTGGCATTTCTTTTCTTTTTTTTTTTTAAAGGATAAAATGCTGATCTACTGGGTGGGGTAGAGATGGTACACTCTGTGGCCTCATGTAGGAGAGTCTCTTTGCATAATCACCGTGCTATCTGCCCCTACCACATTTCTATGTCACCCCACCCTCCCAATACCACCCTTGTTTGTTAGGTGGTGCTGGAAATCAGGGTCTTAGGATGTGTGCTTCAGACCACCGAACCCCTTACTAACCCACACTATATTCTTCTGGGTTGTCAAAAGTCATGATACATTTTTACATAGAAAAAAATGTCATGACTTTTCTGACAACTTGCTATTTCAGACTCAAATATAGCACCTGATTCATTCCCAAGACCTCACACATAACTAGAGTTACTGTTTGCCATAAAGCTTCAATCATTCTTGGAAGGTAATAGTAATAGTCAACTCTCCTTATGGAATTAGCCTCCCACTGTCTAGACCAAATGCTACAGGAGTAGGGGAAGATGAATGAATGCATCATTCAATGTCTATCTGAAATAAAAGAGCATGGGTAGGCTTTAAATGTGCAGAAGGTAATTAGTTTTACTAGCCTTTTAAAAGAGTGAAGGGGCATCTGTACTTATCCCCGAGATGCCTTTTCATAAGAAAAAAATACATCACAGTTAAATTTCATATTTCATATGAGGGCACTTAAGATAGCAATCCACAGAATAGGAACTTTTATGTCTTCCAAGTGAATTCACACAGACTTGTCCATGGATTTGCATTTGACCCCCACAAATAGGTCAAGAGCTCATCCAAGCTTTATCCCTATTGGACCAATGTCACTCTGGAGGGGAGGTGGTTTCATTCTCCTCTTTGGAAGTGAATTCAATGAGAAAGCTCCTGTCTCACTTGGCAGTACAAATTCCTAATTCATGCCTGTGCCCAAGGAGCTTAGCTGGGGGCCTGATTCTTGTCCTGCAACTGTGGTGAGATGCTCTGGGACCGACTGGCTCTGGTGACAAGTGATTCAGGAGGTAAAGTGAGATCGCCGGCTGCCTCACTGGAGGGCAGTTGGTCCCAACACCTGTTCTTTTAATTGAAAGGTAACCAAATTAAGTTATTAGAAAAAATCATTTGGGGGCTAAGGAGACAGCATAATAGTTATGCCAAAGGCTTTTTCTGCCTGAGCTCTCAGGTTTAATCCCCAGCACCACCATAAGTCACAGCTAAGCAGTGCTCAGACTCTACCTCCCCATACTCATTAAAATAAATAAGTATTTAAAAACATGATTTTCTACAATGAGTTCTACATTCAGGCTTCAAAATCATCACACACGTTAAAAAATGTAATAATTATTAATCCTTACTTGTTTTCCAGAACTGTACCCACCATCCCTGCCAGCAAGGCGATCTTTCACCAGTTGGCGCAAAGCAGTGAGAGCAGCATCGACTATGGCTTCACTAGTCCTGCCACCTATAGGAAGACAGGGGATGTCAGATAAACAGGAAATGGGTGGGCTCTGTAAAAAGACTTGCACCTTCAGATTTGTTGGCTTCATCTGCAGCTCAAATTTACCACCCGCAATTTTAGTATAGAGGCATTTTCTCCCTAGAATGCATTCTGCATGTGAAAAACCAGTTTTCTCTTAATAGATTTTCTCACTTACAAATGCCATTTACCATGAGAGTTAGCCACAAATGTTTACTGAACATATATTCAAATTAACAAGAAGCTTACTATCTAGTTAAGAAAATAGGGAAGTTTCTAAACACCATTTCCCAAATGATAAAAGCCGCCACAACAAAAGTATCTCTTTGAGATAACAAAAAAACAGAAAAGATATACAGGAAAGTAACTCAAATCTCCCCAGGTTCAATCCCCCGCACCACCATAACAGTGCTCTTGGTAAAACAGAGCTGAACAGTGCTCTTGGTAAAAAAAAAAAAAAAAAAAAAAAAAAAGAAAAGAAAAACAAATCTCCGTCTTGCTTACAATGCTATCATGTCAAATTTTCGGATTCTGTGGCTGAACTTACTACTAATAAGTTACAAACCTTGTACTAAAACAGAACAATGAAGGACTGGGAAGTAGCTAAGTGGCGAGAGGACTGGACTTGACTCACATGGGGAGATGGAATCCCAACCCGTGACTGCATGCACCAGAGCGACGCTTTGGCTTGTCACTCGACCGTGTCTCATGTGAAACTCTCTCATATGTTTATAAAAATGTGATAATGATAAGAGTCTCCCCAAATCTTTCTGTTCAAGACTTAGGGGGCTATGTTTCAAAAGTGTAAGGAGAATATATTCCAGGAGATCTTCAAAGCAGAAAGACAAAACTCCAAAAAAAAAAAAATTCCTTCAGCTTTGTAGAATTTCATCTTTCACTCAGTCTTTTTTCTTGAGATTTTTCTAACCAAACTGCTCAGAAAGAGGAAAACTGAGATCATAGTAGACTTAGTGGCACACAGAATGTGTTTACATCATCACATACTACACCTTGGACAATAGCAAGTGTGTTACCTTTTATTGTTTGTTTTACTGATTTATTATTGGATAGAGACAGAGAGAAATTGAGAGGGAAGGGGAATATAGAGGGAGAGAGAGGGTGGGGATAGATAGGATAATGGCTATGGAAACATATTCTCATGCTTGAGGCTCCAAAGTTGCAGGTTCAGTCCCCTGCACCACCATAATCTGGTTGAGGGGGAGGAGGGGGAGAGGGAAAAGGAGGGACAGAGGGGGGGAGGGGACAGAGAGATACCTGCATCCCTGATTCCCCACTTGTGAAGCTTTATCCTGCAGGTGGGAAACAGGGGCTTGAACTTTGATCTGATCCTTGTGAACTGTAATGTGTGTGCTTAAGCAGGTGCGCCAATGCCTGGCCCCATGTTCTAATACAAAAACCAGCAATTCCTTCTGTACAGGGTCAGGCAGCCATTATCTTTTAGGCTTTGTAGGCCTTACTGTCTGCTGCAGCTACACAATTTTGCTGGGCTTAAGTGATGAGGCCAGCAGTTCACACTCCACAGATTCAACATTCCTATTCACTTTCCTTTTTTTTTCTTCTAGAACATTTTCTTGATCAGTGCGATACAAGGCAAAATACAATGTGCAAAATACAAAAAGTACAAACTACAATGTTTTGCTATATTGTGATGTAGAATCTCCTTCCTACCACCCCCAACCATAGAAGCTCATTCTCTTCATATAGAGCATTTAAAAACAAGCAAATGTTAGACACTAAAATTAGTACCTTAAATGTCCCATATAATGAAATCTTAAACACAGAACCAGTCAACTGGCTCATGTTGGTGCCAGGGACTAAACTTGGGGCCTTGCAGACTCAGGCATAACCTATGCACTATCTTCTTTGTCCCTAATTACCTTTGTGGTTTATCTTAATTAAAATAGGATTACTCCATAAAAGAACAGGGTAACTAAAAAGTTAGCTTTGAGACTCTAGAGTCAGAATTCTCTTTTTACCTCACTAATCCACATCAGATACTTTACATTTTTACAACACGGGATAATTTTGTGGTACTTATTTATCATAACAGTTTAGAAGATTAAAACCAACTGTAATAATTAACTATGTGTTTATGTAAGGTGTAAATTTATGGGAAGAATACCACAAATTAACGTCAGAAGACAATTTACACTACTTTCAAATTCCAGAGTCTTTTTTTTCCCCCCACATGGATACGCTAAGACCCTTTTTGTAGAACAGAGGAAAGAGAAATTAGAACAAAATACTTGTATAACTTTACTAAGTAAATGGCATTTAGAAAATTACAACAAGACAAGAAGGCAGCAGAACATAATGCATAACAAAAGATATTTTACCTGTTATAATGTTTATTCAATTTTTGGAATCCAGAAGAGGGAGGAATATTCTATCCCATGTTATAAATGAAGAAATTTGGAGACAAAGGAACTGAGAAACGTGTTGAAAGTAGAGGTAACAAGTTACAGTATCTTGGGAGTTAGGAAAAGTCCTCACCCTGATAATCCTCTGCTCTATTTTTGTTGGATCCAAAAATCTTGATGGTAGGAAATCCCTGGACACCGTACTGACCTCCCAGGGACTGGTGCTTATCTGCATTCACTGCGCCAACTTTCACAACACCCTGTGGAAAAAGAACAGAAATGTTCACTTTTCTTTAAAAAAAAAAAATTGTATTTATTTCACGAGAGCAGCCAGTACACCAAACCAGTACAAGAGAGGGGAGGACCGAACTGGGAGTCTCAGGCACCTTAGTCATGTTTTCTGCTATGCTGAGCTATTTCCCTAGCCGTATTCCTCAACTGAAGCAGAAACTGGTCATCTGATTCATGCCAGTTCAGAGAGGAGATAAGTTAAGGATAGGCTTAGGTATAGAAACAGAATCACTGAGGACTTAATTCCCAACTGAAATGATGGCTGACAAGCAAGTTAGTCCCATAAAGGAAACACTACAGCTTCTGGAATCATCAGGACTTGATGACATAACAACTGCCCAAGAAACAAAATTAAGAAAGCCCAACATAAACACTACAGTGTAGGGCCCGAGAGGTGGCACACAGAGCGGGACACTGGACTTGGAAGCATGGGTTCTCAAGTCTAGTATCTGGCATCCCATGTGTTTATGTGTTAATGTTATGTTTATGTCAGTGTGATGCACTGGTTCTAATAAACAAAATCTTTAAAAAAAAATTCCTGCACAACTATCCCAGTTCGAGCCCTCGGCTCCCTACCTGCAGGGGAATCGCTTCACAAACGGTGAAGCAGGTCTGCATGTGTCTATCTTTCTCTCCCCCTCTCTGTCTTCTCTCTCCATTTCTCTGTCCCATTCAACAATGACATTAGTAATAATAACTACAACAATAAAAAAAAATCATAGTGTAGGGTTGAGAGATAGCACAACAGTAACATACATGTTACATCCCCAGCACCACTAACAGGGAACACTGAGTCCTGCTCTGGTCATAAAAATAAACCAAACCAAAACAAAAAATATACTGTTTATTAACCTGTTGTTTCTACATGATTTCAGCACTAGAACAGGGTTTTGGACAACAATACGTCAACTGGCTTTTTATCAGACACCAAGCCCATTTGTACACTTATTTAAACAGGTACAGACCAATGATGGTGGGCACAGAGACTTACTTTTAAAGCACTAGCTGCTTTCTTCCACTCTGGTGTTAACCTCTGACAGTGGCCACACCTTTTAGGAGATGAAAACACAAAGTGTCAGTTAGTCTGTTATCTCCCATTCAAAAAAAAGCATCCAAGAAGACCACAGACACTAAGAGAGAGATCCGGAAGGAGAGACCACAGTACTGAAACCCCTCCCCCCCACACCACAACCCCGCTCATGGTGGTGGTGGTGTCAAGACTTGAACTCAGGTTGTCTATGGTGAAGCATGTATACTTCCAGGTGAGCTATATCACTGGCCTGAAAATAACTTTCAACATCAATGTCAAGCAGTATAAAGTCAGATAAAAGTGTCACAGATATAAAAGTATAGAATACCCTCTATCTGACTCAGAAGTCTTCAAACAAAAGTTTGCTCCAAACCAAAAGTTTGGAGCTCTGTGACTTCTGATGGCAAAAAAACACCCTCTATTTTCATTAGTCAGCATGTCAAATTTATGATTCCATTAACTATAAATATTAACAACATAATTTAGTCATACTTCTAATTATTTCAGGAATAAAAGTCACAGCCATTTGCTTAGCGCCATGTGCAGTAGCTTCAAGAATCATTCAGGGAGTCGGGCTGTAGCGCAGAGGGTTAAGCACAGGTGGCGCAAAGCACAAGGACCGGCATAAGGATCCCGGTTCGAACCCTGGCTCCCCACCTGCAGGGGAGTCGCTTCACAGGCGGTGAAGCAGGTCTGCAGGTGTCTATCTTTCTCTCCTCCTCTCTGTCTTCCCCTCCTCTCTCCATTTCTCTCTGTCCTATCCAACAATGACAACAACAATAATAACCACAACAATAAAACAACAAGGGCAACAAAAGGGAATAAATAAATAAAAATATTTAAAAAAAAAGAATAATTCAAACTCATTACTAACTTCAGAATTATGGGTGGCTAGGTGCTAGAACTGCTGCTGGATCTTGTAGTTATGTAAGTACATATAGATGTACTTCAATATTTTGTTGATTTTTTTCAATATTTTAGGTTTCCTTTGTGATGCTATATGCTCTACTTTACCCTACATGCTATTTTATTCTAGGAAGGGATTCTAAGGCCTTCACACCAAACTGCTAAAGTCCAAGCACAAAAAGTTTAGGGGAGTTGGGCGGTAGTGCGGCAGGTTAAGCGCAGGTGGTGAGAAGCACATGGACCAGCCATAAGGATCCTGGTTCGAGCCCCCGGCTCCCCACCTGCAGGGGAGTTGCTTCACAGGTGGTGAAGCAGGTCTGAAGGTGTCTTTTTCTCCCCCTCCTCGTTCCATTTCTCTCTGTCCTATCCAACAACAAAGACATCAATAATAATAACAGTAACTACAACAATAAAAAACCAATAAAGGCAACAAAAAAATAAGTATTAAAAGAGAGAGCTCTTTCCTGCTTGTCTTTAGAAGTCTCATAAAGAACTCTTAAAAAAAAAAAAAAGTTTAGGGGTCCGGGCAGTAGTGCAGCGGGTTAAGTGCACATGGCACAAAGCGCAAGGACTGGCTTAAGGATCCCGGTCCGAGTACCCAACTCCTCACCTGTAGGGGCATCGCTTCACAAGTGGTGAAGCAGGTCTACAGGTGTCTTATCTTTCTCTCCCCCTCCTCTCTCCATTTCTCTCTGTCCTACCCATCAACAACAGCTATAATAACAATAAATGAACAAATGCAACAAGGGCAACAAAAATGGGAAAAATGGCCTCCAGGAGCAGAGGATTTGTGGTGTAGGCACCAAGCCACAGAAATACCGGATTCGTGGTGTAGGCACCAAGCCACAGAAATACCCCTGGAGGCAAAAAAAAAAAAAAAAGAAGTTTAAAAGTGTCTGTTCTAAGTAGACATTCTCATCAAGAACAATGAAGCACAACTCTACCTGTGTGACAGCAGACATTCTCATCAAGAACAATGAAGCACAACTCTACCTGTGTGACAGTAACAATTATCTACCAGGTCCCAATCCTGTCTTATCAATTATGCTGTCAAGTGTAGCTTTGTAGTGCCCCCCAAACAACGTGAATGACTCATGCCATGGATGATAAGAATCTTGATGTATAAAAACTATGCATTAAGAAAGCAGAAGAAAAAAACTACACAAAAAGATCTAACAGTTTAACAGTTTGCACACTACAATTTGTACATTTAGTACTGTGAACTCTCATTTGGATTTGGCAAACAAAAACCAAATAGATTAAAAAAAAAAATCTCAAAACAAATAGTATTCACAGTGTGAACACATAAATGCTTAAAGTAAAAGGTTTTGCTTTAATTTGCTACACAATGTTAAGTGCAAGAGTCCATGAGGACTGGTATTAAGTTTCCAAAACTCAGTAGCAGGTCTTCCAAAAAGAAAAAAGTAATAGGGGAAAACCCTTCATCAGGCATACCCTAAAATGAGCCCACTTAGGTAAGAAAATTACGCAGAGACTATCACGCCTGAGGCTCCAAAATCCTGGCACCACCCTAAGTAAAGAAAATCTTTATGTGAGGCCAGGAGGCATGGTCGACACCTAAAAAGACTATTCTGGGGGTGGTGGCGCCCCTGGTTAAGCACACAAGCTCCAATGTGCAAAAACCTAGGTTTGAGACCCCACTCCCCATCTGCAGGAGGGGAAGCTTCATGAGCAATGAAGCAAATGCTGCAGGTGTCTCTCCCTCTCTCCTCTCAATTTAACTGTCCTAGCAAAAAAAAAAAAAAAAAGAAAAAGAAAAAAGCTACCAGTAGAGGTGAAACCCCTTCCCTTTTTTTTAGGCCAGGGATAGACAGCATAATGGTTATGCAAAGAGACTCTCATGCCTGAGGTTCCAAAGTCCCAGGGTTCAATCCCCTGTACCATCACAAACCAGAGCTGCTTAGTGCTCCAGGGAGGAAAAAAAAAAATTATGAGAAAGATAGGAAGAGAGAGAAAAAGAACCAGACATCACTCTGGCACGTGTGCTACCAGGGGGACTGAACTCGGAACCTCATGGCTGATAGCCTACCAGACCACCAGAGGTGAATTCCTTGTGCAGGTACAGAGCCCCATGAATGATGCTGGTGGCAAAAAAAGCAACCAACCAAACAAGACTATTGTGGATCTCAGATCACCATGCAGCTCCTGTAAGACACACACAGCTGGCTGGTGCTAGGTGGCTTCTCTGAGTACCGAGGGCCTCCAATCAATGTTTATAGCAGGGACTGTCTCTTGCATAGTCTGCTCCACTTCCACCAATCTTCTATTTGTTGGGTTTTTGTTTTATTTGGTGTCAAAAATATTTTATCCACATGAACAATGCAATTATATTCTGACTATATACCTCCACGTACTACTAATTTCAATGGGAATTACACTGCTTCCCCACCCCACCCACAGTGAATATAAAGAAATAGAATGTATTCCAAACTAAACTACCTTTTAAGATGACACTGATTGTTTCTGGAATCAACCCTCTTTTATACATACATATATCTATTTATTTTCCCTTTTTGTTGACCTTGTTGTTTTTTATTGTTGTTATTGATGTCGTCATTGTTAGATAGGACAGAGAGAAATGGAGAGAGGAGGGGAAGACAGAGGGGGAGAGAAAGATAGACACCTGCAGACCTGCTTCATCACCTGTGAAACGACTCCCCTGCAGGTGGGGAGCCAGAGGTTCAAACCAGGATCCTTATGCTGGTCCTTAAGCTTCACGACACCTGTGCTTAACCTGCTGTGCTACCATCCGACTCCCCCTAATCTTTAATTTAAGGAGAGACATACACGCAGGAGTGCACTGCTGCATGATAAGCAGCATGGAATATCATATCCAAAGCCTTATAGATATAAATCCTGAGCTCTAATATTAAGTCACCTCCCTGGTGACTCCTCTCTAATTCTTTAATGTGAGTGTTTAACCAGGTGGACCACTGCCTGGCCCCTCTCTAACTCTTTTAACCAAGTACACTAGGTAAATCCAGGTGGATGAATGAAGTCACACTTTCATAGAGCATTCCGCCAAATTTTATAAAGTATCATAAAGGTCTAGCAACTATTTTATAATACTTACCATGGAGCATAGAATTCTACAAGCCACAAACTATTACTCTGAATAACTTCTTGGTTGAAATTCGATGGAGTTAATTCAATGACATCATCACTAGAGGAATACAGCCCATTCACCGATAGAAAGAAGGTACAGGCCACCAGACCTGAAGTGACAACAAAAAGCACACCATTAGTGGCAGTTTATGCTCTGACGGCAAAGAGGGCAGCTAGTGTTTCCTTCAACTAGCCATGGCCCTTCACACAGGAGGGTCAGGATCCTCCACATCTTCCTACAGCTGTTGGAATCCCTAGAGTTTAATTCCTGCCTGCATTGCTAAGCAAGGCTAACAAGACAGTCTGCCCACTCAACTCGAGTTATTAATTATAAAAAAAAAAAAAAAAAAGTCGTCGGGCGGTAGCATAACGGGTTAAGCGCACATGGCAAAAAAAAAAAAAAAAATCAGTACTTTGGAAACACATTGAAAAACTGGAACTTGACATCTAGCTTTGTGACTGGGTAATCCACACTATTTATTCCTTCCACGACTTTACAAGAACTTTGCCTAACTAAACATCGGAACTTTTAGTCATTCAGCAAAACAAATGGTTGTTAAATTGTTATACGCAGTATGTGAGACCAGTGTTTTTCTAAGGTAGGTGTCTGTGCATGTCATCTTAAATCACAATTTAAATGCTTACTTAATAAATAGAATCTGGAAGATCTCAAATGGAAAGTTTCTAAGCACCACCTCCCCCCACCCCCAGAGGACTTCTTTTTGAAGGCGTGTGCACCAACAGCATTCTGATTTGTGAAATCCTCCACCTGGACTCGCACAGAACTTTCACCTATACTACGTCACTTGATATTTCACAGCGTTACTGACTAGACGACAGAAATAATCTGTATTTTGTAAAGAAAGAAGCCAAGACAGAATGAGGTCAAGTGGCCAGTCTATGGTCAGATCGTGTTGGTGGCTCTCTAAGCTGCATTTCCAAGTTTCCTCCATTCACCCATGTTGTTTTCTCAGTGCTCAAGAGAAAAAGGTATAGGATGCCAGGAACATGAAGAAATAATCACACTCTTCAAGTATACTGTGTTTGAATTATATTGTTAAGACTGTAAGAAAACCATGGTTTTAATAAAAGGTAATGGTGCCCAGGGTGGAGGGGGGTAGCTCACCCTATAGGTGAGTCTGAACAAAGTCCCAGCACAACATGAGAGCAACAGGGGGGAGAGCGGGGTTGGGGGATGCAAAGGGGAGAACCCCAGGGACAGTGGAGGGGTGCTGGTGGAATAGCTCCCTCTCCAAAAGATTTAAAACATGCCATTTTGGTAGCATGCATGTACATGATCTAGACCATGCCACCCCACAAAATACTATGACACAATACTACTAAAGGATTAACGCGGGGGCAGTCCGGCGGTAGTGCAGCCGGTTAAGCGCACGTGGCACAAAGCGAGCACAAGGACTGGCCTAAGGATCCTGGTTTGAGCCCCTCCCCACCTGCAGGGGAGTCCCTTCACAAGTGGTGAAGCAGGTCTGTAGCTGTCTGTCTTTCTGTCCCCCTGTCTTCCCTTCCTCTCTCCATTTCTCTCTGTCCTATCCAACAACGACAACAATAACTACAATAAAAAAACAAGGACAACAAAAGGGAATAAGTAAATATATTTTAAAAAGGACGCAGGGCATGTGATCAGATTTGCTTTTGACAAAGTGTCTTCTGGCTACAACGTGGGCAGTGTCCCGTAAACCAAGGGAAAGAATAGGTGGCAGTAACACATGCCATAGGAAAGTCAGGCAGGAAAGACTGTGATCAGATATAATGACAGGTCACTAGGACCCCTGAAAGTGAAAACAAGCAGGAGGCAGTTTACAAAGAGTAGAGTAAGAGCTATACTGACCATTCTTTACACAAGTTTATTTTTTCCCCTTTTGTTGCCCTTGTTGTTTATCATTGTTATTGTTGTTGGATAGGACAGAGAGAAATGGAGAGAGGAGGGGAAGACAGAGAAGGGGAGAGAAAGATAGACACCTGCTTCACCGCCTGTGAAGTGACCTCCCTGCAGGTGGGGAGCCGGGGGCTCGAATCGGGATCCTTACGCCGGTCCTTGTGCATCACACCGTGAGTGCTTAACCCGCTGCACTACTGCCCAGCCCCTACAAGTTTATTATAAATGAGAGGGAGCAAGAGAATAAAGGGTAGAAGGAAGTTTTATTTTATTTTTATTTATTTGTTTGTTTATTTCAGTCTCTAGGGATATCACTGAGGCTCAGTGCCTGCACTACGAATCCACTGCTCCTGGAGGCCATTTTTTCCCTTTGTTGCTCATTATTATTACTGTTGTTGTCACTGGATAGGACAGAGAAATCAAGAGAGGAGGGGAAAACAGAGAGGGGTAAGAAAGACAGTCACCTGCAGACCTGCTTCAGTGCTGGTGAAGTAACCCCCCTGCAGGTGGGGGCCTAAGACTCGAACTGTCCTTTTGCCAGTCCTTGCACTTCATGCCAAGTGCGCTTAATCCGCTGCGCTACCTACCATCTGGCTCCCCTAGCAAGTTTTATTTTTTAAGATGGGAGTGATTTGAATATGAAAAAGAAGAAATAGCATGCCAAGCTGGAGAGGTTAATGATAAAGCAGAGGGAATAGCAAAACAAAGTAACAGAGTTAGGAGGGGAGGGAGCCCAGAAGCAGTGATAGGATGACCTCCTCCATTCTGCAGGATGGGAAAAGGTGAATGCGATAGAGTAAGGCCAACCACGGGGGTTCCCAGTGAGTGCTGGTCAACATGGCATCATCACTCACATGGACCACCCCCCACAACTTTTACACTGACAGATGTACTGTAAGTATAAAGTATATCAAAACAAATTTTACTTTTTTTTTCCTTTTATAAATGTATCTACTAGAAAAATTTAAATTACAGCTATGGTTACCAGCAGTGCTGGTGACTGAACTTGAGACCTCTTGCATTCTAGTCCTGTGTGCTACTAATGCATATATTTCCCTGGTCCCAAATCTTATTTCTATTGGATGGTGTCCCTCAATAATCTTTTCATTGCTGCAAAAAACATTTACAGTTTGATATATTTATCAAAGCAAGTTAGTAAGATCCTATGCAGATATGGTCCTAATTCTTAATAAGTTTGGTCCTGGATAGTCCTCTAGGGAGACCCACTACTTAGAAGTTCTTTGGTTTTTGGTTGTTGTTGTTTTTTTGCAAAACTTGATACAACTCCAATACACGGCACTCACTGGAAATTTTCGGTAACAGAAAAGTCAAATGCAGCCCCAGAGGTGGCACAGTAGTTACAGTGCTGGACTTGGATGCATGAGATATGGAGTTCAATCCCCAGCAGAGCATATGCCAGAGTGATGTTTTGGTCTTTCTCTCCCTTTGTCTCTTTTGTGAAATAAATAATAAAATAAATTTTAAAAAGTGAAAGAGATATCTATTTAAAAGAAAGAATGACAACAACAATAATAATTACAACAACAATAAAAAAACAGCAAGGGCAACAAAAGGTAAAATACAGAAAAATATAAAAATTAAAAAAAGAATGACCTATTAATATTTTGGTGAATTTTTTTTACTTCTGTATGCAATATGAAATTTTAAAAACTTCACTATGTTTATACATGACACTTTATTATAGATTTCCCTTTATAACTTCTCAAACTCAAATTAAGTTCTTTCCCTTCTCTTGCCAATCAGGGATGGGAATAGGGATATTTTCTCTTCTTCAGGTGGTTACAAGAAAGCTTAAGTCACCATAGGGATGGATTGTTACTTTTACTTCAAGAATATACTTCCATTCCATGCAAATGTCATGTCTTCGAACATGGGTTGCAGTGGTGAGGAGGATGGAACCTGGAACTTTGGAGCCTCCGCATGACAGTCTCTTTGCATAACCATTACGCTATCTACCTCCCGCCCTTTGGCCAACTTTTTTAAGTAGAGAGGGAAAGATACCACAGCACCAAAGTCACCTCCATCCCTCAAGGTGGGAGCCTGACTTGAACCCAGGTTACCAGTGTGGCAAAACAAGTAAACTATCTTATCAGTCTGCTTGCTTCTATTAATGATGGTGAACTTCTGATTGCCTTTGCATGGTTCTCCCAAGAGATATATAGCTCTTGAATAGAAGTGTCTTCATACAACAATGAGATATCACTTCACTCCTGTGAGAATGTCATACATCAGAAAAGGTAACAGCAGCAAATGCTGGAGAGGGTGTGGGGTCAAAGAAACCCTCCTGCACTGCTGGTGGGAATGTCAATTGGTCCAGCCTCTGTGGAGAACAGTCTGGAGAACTCTCAGAAGGCTAGAAATGGACCTACCCTATGACCCTGCAATTCCTCTCCTGGGGATATATCCTAAGGAACCCAACACATCCATCCAAAAAGATCTGTGTACACATATGTTCTTGGCAGCACAATTTGTAATAGCCAAAACCTGGAAGCAACCCAGGTGTCCAACAACAGATGAGTGGCTGAACAAGTTGTGGTATATATACACAATGGAATACTACTCAGCTGTAAAAAATGGTGACTTCACCGTTTTCAGCCGATCTTGGATAGACCTTGAAAAAATAATGTTGAGTGAAATAAGTCAGAAACAGAAGGATGAATATGGGATGATCTCATTCTCAGGCAGAAGTTGAAAAAAAGATCAGAAAAGAAAACACAAGTAGAACCTAAAATGGAATTGGCGTATTGCACTAAAGTAAAAGACTCTGGGGGTGGGTGTGGGGAGGAAAAAAAAAAGAAAGAAATGTCTTCATAAACGTTCCAGATGACAACTCCTTAAAGGGGAATATAAACTAGTACAGATAGAAGGAAATCAAACACAACTTAGAAAAAGATTGAAAAAGATGTGTAGGGGCCAGGTGGTGGTGCAACTGGTTAAGTGCACACATTACAGTGAACAAGGTCTCAGGTTCAAGCCCCTGGTCCCCACCTGCAGGGAGAAAGCTACACAGGTATTGAAGCAGGGTTGCAGGTATCTCTTTCTCTTTCCCTCCCTACCTCCCTCTCCTTTCAATTTCTCTCTATCCAATTAAAAAAATAAAAGTTGTGTGAAATTCAGGCACATAAATGCACCTCTCCTCAAAAACCAAACCAAACAAAACAAACAAAAACCAACCTCAACGGAACAGAAAACCCTGGACCCACATAAGACTAAAGTAGGTCAGTGGCGACCAATAATGCTGTTCCTGAAATTCCCATCGACAGCCCACTCACTGATAATGAGGACCAATGGGAAACTGGAACATCCAAGCGTCTACAATCTCTGGAAGCAGATGGTTTGGCCATCTGTGGCTGCCCATTATTCCTTCACAGTCGTTAAGGATGCTATAAATCCACAGCCATAATATCTCTGTCCCACATCTACTAGCAAGAGTACAGGATCCCAAAGCGGCCATCGAGAAACCAGGAGGGCTCCCCCCAAAAGGCTGACAGACTGCATTAAGATCATGAGGGAACTGACACTCTTTTAAAGCTCAGTCTGCTATCACTAGCACCCCAGCCCAGCCCACTACAGCCAGCATGTGTGCCTAGCTCACTCTGTATCAACTCAAGCCCGGAGTCAGTCACTCGCTCCCAGTCCCTGCTAGTCAACGCCGGGGAGGGAAGGCTGGGGTCTGGATGGAGAGCTCACGGCTGGTGGCGAGGTCCTCTCAACTTGACCACCTGTAATTTCTAAAACAGACATCGACATCTTTCGCGGAACACAGTCTGGGTTGGATTTAGTTTTCAGAAGCTCGGTTACAGTTAAAACCCTCCCACCCCACCCCCGCCCTGCACCCTTGCACCCCCAGCCCCGTGGCAGGGGAGGCACTGTGCGTGCTCTTCCTTCCAGAGGCTGGCTTCGGGCTGTGTCTGCACGTTTCCCGCTGCCCCCTCTAAGCGGGGGGCTTGGAGGGTTCTCTGTACACGCTCAGGCCTGGCAACCAGCCCACACTGAGCCCGGCGCCCCCTTTTTAGGTTGCACCCCCAATGCCCGTAACCTCCTCCGGGACTGTGCCCTAAGTGGTCTGCCTCCGCGGCTCCTCCGCGGCTCTCCATCCCCGGGCCTGGCGGCCAGCCCGCCCGGGTGGTCCCCGCAGCCCCGGGTTCGAGCACCGCCTCCGCCCCAGCTCCTCGCGCACCCACTACCGTGCCCTCTCCCCCCCCCCAAGCCTGAAATCCCGCAGGGCCGCTTCCACCAAGGGCTGCTCCCCCTCAGCTGCCTTTCCCCTTGGGGGTCTCCCGACTACCCTCAGAGCTCTCCCCGTCGTCGCCCTCGTGGGCCGGGCCCGCACGCCCCTAGTCCAGCGCGGGCTCCGCGAAGGCCCCGCGCGCACCCACCCGCTACCGGACCGAAGCCCCGCAGTGGAAGATCACGGCCTCCCAGGCTGCTCCCCCGCAGCAGGAGCCCCGCGCCTACCGATCACGGGGAGAGCCATGCCGAGCGTCCGAGCAGCCGCACACTCAGCCCTCGCCTCAGCTCCGTCGCCGCGCCGCGCCCCCGCCACCGCCCCAAGTCCCGCCTTCAGTCCGCGAGGCAGGTTCGGGTCGGCGCGGCGGAGGCGGGCCGGAAGACGGTCGCCAAGCCGTGGCCGCGTTTCATTGGTTCTGGAAGATGTCTCTCATTTACATGCCCAATGGGAGACGGCCGGGTAGAGGTTACCGGTTTGGTTTTTTTTTTTCTTTCTCTGGGGAGGGCGAGAGGCGGAAGGAGGGACTTGGGGGGGGGGGCGGGACTGACCAGCCTCTACTTCCCAAGTGTCGCGCAAATCATCCCTCTCTGTCTTGGGCTGTTGCTGCTTTTCTTGCTGCAGAGTTCAGATTGGTTTTCCTTATCACTGTAGAGGGGGTCACTTACTCTCTCTCTTCCCCTTTCCTCTCACTTTAATCCCCTATTCCATCACCCCAGGCCCCCACTCTCTTTATCCCCAGGGATCATAACTTTCTTTGGGCCCATCAGTGCATCTGCTAATTTATTAGATGACATGTTTTTGTGCCCAGACAAGTATGCAGTTACAAGCAACAACACAAACACGCGCTTGCTAAGCACATACTGTTTATAACAATGTCACGATTTATTTTGCTGAATTACTTTATTGCTTTATTTTTATGTTAGATTTATTTTATTCTTCTTACGAGAGCACTGCTCAGCTCTGATTTATGGTGGTACTGGGGATTGAATCTGGGGCCTTTTCTGCCTCAGGCTTGAAAGTCTTTTTACATAATCATTATGCTATCTCCCCAGCCCCTGTACTGAACTACATTAAAAGCTCCCTCTTCTAGGCACACAACTGGCAGAATCTCTTTGTGGAATTCCCTGGTGCTTCAGCTTTGGGCTTCTCACTTCTACCAGCTTCCTCCTCATCCCAGAAAAGGTTCTGCCAATGCTTCATAGTAGTCTTGTGTTTAGTAAAATGTTTCAAAGGTAAAATATCTGAAGCATGACGTGTTAAGATTACAGTATATATTGAAACACTAAGAATAAGGTATTGAAATAAAAGTGGTTGGCTTAAAGAAGCAGGAAAATATTTTTTGCATAATAATAACCGTAATTATTCAAAGTTCACAGACAATGGAAACCTTCCAGAGACTTGACTTGAAAGGCTTAAGACTTTACTTCATTAAAGAGAATGAAGGCAAGCAGATGATTTCACTCATGTGGAATCTAGAGATCTGATTTACATGAATTGCCAAAAACTAACACACAAACAAAAACAAAATACCCAGATACTAGCAAACTATTTGTAAGATTTATAAGAACTATAATGGTTATTTTTGGAAGGTGGGAAGGTGGGTATACAGAACTTTGGTTGTGGTTGTGGTGGGAACTATACATTGTAATCTTACAATCTTGTAACAAACTATTAATAAATAAAATTCAAAAGAAACATAAAGATTGCCATATCTCTCTGCTCTGATTACCCCTCTTGTGTTTGGAGTGGACTTAAGCATTTTGGTTTTGTCTTAGGAATGTGTTCATGGTTTATTTTTCTGTAGTGTTTAATGCATAAAACAGTTCTGATTCTGATATTTGTGGGTGCACTGGGGTCCAGCTAGGGTTGGTGAATTGGGTAGGTCTTCCCGGTGGAAGGGATACTAAAACAAAGTCTGGAAGATCTGCCCAGCAAACAGGAGAGAATCACTGCAGATACAGGGAACAAAAGTCCTTGAAGAGCACACAACCAGGTGACACTGTCACACACGTTTAACATGACTAAATGTGAGACAAAAGTCCCTGAAGAGAAAGTGGGTGATGGAGTAGTGCTGGGGTGCTGTGTGACATGGTGAGTCACTCACATCCTATGCAGGCTGAGCAGTGGTGAAAGGAAGGGTTTAATGTGTCAGGGTGATCTGTGATGGCCTTTGAAGCAACCCACCCTAAAATCGCAACAGCTGATATGAGAATACTTTCTTCTTCCTTTCTTCTTCCTTTCTTTCTTTCTTTCTTTCTTTCTTTCTTTCTTTCTTCCTTTTCTCTCTTTCTGTCTCTCTTTCTTTCTGTTTATTTACCAGAGCCCTACTTAGCTCTAGCTGATGGTGGTACTGGGGATTGAACCTGGGATTTTGGAGCCTCCGACATGAGAGTCTCTACCACCCAGAAATTAGTAGAAAAGAAACTTTTTTTTTTTCAGAAAGTTTCTTTTTTTTTTAAATTTTTTATTTATAAAAAGGAAACATTGACAAAACCATAGGATAAGAGGGGTTCATCTTCATACAATTCCCACCACCAGAACTCCATATCCCATCCCTTCCCCTGATAGCTTTCCCACTCTTTAACTCTCTGGGAGTATGAACCCAAGGTCATTGTGGGATGCAGAAGGTGGTGGAAGGTCTGGCTTCTGTAATTGCTTCCCCGCTGAACATGGGCATTGACAGGTTGATCCATACTCCCAGCCTGTCTCTCTCTTTACCTAGTGGGGAAGGGCTTTGGGCAAGTGGAGCTCCAGGACACATTGGTGGGATTGTCTGTCCAGGGAAGTCTGGTCGGCATCATGCTAGCATCTGGAACCTGGTGGTTGACAAGAGAGTTAACATACAAAGCCAAACAAATTATTGACCAATCATGGACCTAAGGGCTGGAATAGCGCAGATGAAGTGTTGGGGGGTCCTCTTCATTTTGTAGATAGCTAGTAGGCATATTTTAGTTAAATTCCAAAGGGCCTGTGGCTATACTATTTTTTTTTTTTCCTTTTTCTTTTTGCTCCTGAGCCTGAAATCTGATATGCCAGTGGATCCAAGTTATTGTCTGTGGAGATGATGTCATGGCTGGGAAAAGGACCAGAAAACTGGATCAGGGAAGAAAGTAGCTCCCTAATGTGGGAAAGGGGTATAAATATTATTGACTACAAACCCCATCGATGTGATCTGATCTGGGGCCCATAATTAGCTTCTTTCTCGCTCCCACTGGGGAGAGTTTTCCCTGCTGTGACTCAGGGACTCTGCCTCCTGCATTCTAACAGGACCACCATCTTCTCAGCTCACGATGTCTGTATGGGAGCCACTGCTGTGTCTGTTGACCTCAGACACAAGCAACCAGTTATTCTGATAACAGATAGGGATTATTTGGAAACAAACAGCATGTGAGTAGATAAGAGGACTGGAAAGTTAGTTCCTTCATGGCACTTTCCTGAATCCCCAGGGGGGACTCCCCTCCCCCAGCCTCCCCCTTAGTTTCACTAGAGGGAAACCAGCATCATTTCTTTCTAGGGGATACAAGATACATTGGACCCTGTAGTTTGATGATTTGCACGCGGGGTGACACCAGCAGGAAGGCTAATCCGACTGGCTCTCTCTCTCTCTCTCTCTCTCTCTGTTGTTCAAGGGACGACACGAAGTAGAGACACCAGGGAGAAATGATGTGCTCTCAAATCTCGTTTATTAGCAGGTAGGCAAGAGTTTAAACAGAAAACCAAACAAAGAACATTATTCAAATATGTCAGAAATTACAGGTCTCTTAAAGGTCAGCTTGCCCCTATGGTAGGGGGCTGGTATGACAAGAATTGATGCAGATACATAAAGGTCAAGATAATTAGTCTCCTGACATTTTAATTAGTCTCAGGCATTTAATTACCCAAAGGAATTTGAGGGGAGAATAGGGGTTGAACCAGTTAAGGCGAGATAGAGAGAAGATAAGCAAATTAAGGACATCAAAGGGCACTGCTAGGAGTGTGTGATAAGGTGTGTTCTCTGTGATCAGAAGGTGAGGTGAACTTTGAGTAAATGAACCTTAAAGCAGGCGGCCATGTGGCCTGCAGTTAATGGAGGGAAGTATTGGGGTTTCTGTGGGCTTGAGAGACAAACAAGGCAAGCTTAGTCTGGGAGACTTTTTCCCTCTTGGCTCACCTCTATGACGAGTGAGACTAACAAGCAGGGTGTCTATCCAGACCTCCATCCAAGGATGGGAGAGCTCCCCTCTGCTCTACCAAGCTATCACATAGTCCCACATGAACATTTCCTTTCTAGTCTCCTAACCTTATTTAAATAAGATTCTGAGGGAGCTCAAGCAGTGATCACCTGACTGAGCACATATATTATCATCCACAAGTACCCTGGGTAAAGTCCCTGGTCTCCACCTGCAGAGGGGAAGCTTCATAAGAGGTGAGGCAGTGTTGCAGGCATCTTTCTCTCTTCCTCTATAGCTCATCCCCTTCTCAATTTCTCTGTTCTATCAAATAAAAAATAATAAATGTTAAAAAAATAAATAGGGTTCTGGATATTTTTCATGTACCCCCCAGGGACACGAAATTTATGTAGCATTCATAAATTAAAAAGACAAATTTCCCTCTTCATCCTCAAACTCGCACCATAAAATGTTGGTTGGGGCAAGAGAATAATAATAAATATTCCCTTTCAGAAAAGAGAAAACGCAGGAGTTACACAGAACCTTCTGCCTGGTTCAGGGAAATTCTGATATTCTGATGGACAGATCCTGGGAGGCTCCCACACTGGGAGCGTCAGAATCTTTATTGGGTTGTGCTTCTCACTCTCTGAGGTCCTCTCCCCATCCTCTCAAGGTGCCTCTTGGTGACTGTCTTTAGCCTGCATCTGAAGTGGGAACTAGGATGCCTGTTTGGGAGCGGGGGGGGGGGGGGGGGGGGGTATGCAGTCAGCCTTCAAAGCTGGACCATTGAGAGTCTTTGACTAAGGAGACAACATAATGGTTATGCAGCAAGGTTATGCCTGAGGCTCTGAGATCCCAGATTCAACACACAGCAGTACCATAAACCAAAGCTGAGCAGTTAAAATCAATAAATGTTCTGTAATTTATCATCTCCCCAATAAAATAAAATAAAATAAAAATAAATCAAAACAAAAATAACAAAAGAGAAGGAGCAGAAGTACAAGGACATTTTCACTGTGTCACTGCCTCTAGTTTTGTCTTATGTAAACTTTTAATGGAAATAAAACATTGTTCTGGACTGAGTCATGTCACTTGTAGATGCATCATGCTGAAGCCTTAACTCCCCAGTAGGACTGTATTAGGAAGTAGAACATTTAAGGAGGTAATTAAGGTTAAAAGACATTGGAGGAGTGGAGCTTTAATCCTACAGGACTGGTGTCCTCATCAGAAGAGGAAGAGTTAGAGACAGCAGGAGTTGATGTGTACAGAGAAGAAGTCATGTAAGAACCCACAGAAGGGGATATCTGCAAGCCAGGAAAGAGATCTCGCTAGAAACCAACCCTTGATTTTGGACTTGCAGCCTCCAAGACTGAGACAACAGATGTCTGTTTTTTTCAGCTATCCAGTCTGTGATACTATGTCATACAGCCTGAGCCTACTTATCCAAACATACTCACTTAGAAAGAGTACACATAAAGAAGAAAGATACATTTATTAACACAAGAGGGAAGTAGAGAGATGAGAAGAGAGAACTAAAGCACCAATCTGGCACATGCAATGCTGGGAGATGGATCTTGTGCTTATAAATTCCAGTGCTCTAGCCGCTGCGCAACCTCCTGGGCCATGAAAGCATTTTTCCCCCATCAGGATTATTGCTTGGGGCTCGGTGCCTGCATGATATATCCACCACTCCTGGAGGCCATTTTTCTCCTCCTCCTCTTCTTCTCCTTCTCTCTTTCCCTCTCTCTCTCTCTCTCTCTCGCTCTCCTTTTCTTTCTCTTTCCCTTCCCTCCTTTCTCCCTTCCTTTCTTTTTTAGATAGGACAGAGAGAAATTGAGAGGGAAGTGGAAGACAGGAAGAGAGAAAGAGAAACACCTGTAGACATGCACTCATGAAGCTTTCCCATATTGGTAGGAGTGGGGTCTCAAACCCAGATCCTTGAGCATGCTAACATGTGTGCTCAACTGGGTGTGCCACCATTCAGCCCCCAAGAGCACACATTTTTAAGGGTACAGATCCCTAATATTTTCAGAGTGAACATGCCACAAAATCAGCACCTCAGAATAGCCCCTTTAAAAGATAGTTAGAAACATGAACGATCATCCCAGATTGGTCTGTCTATTTGGATACGTTGTAAAAGTGAATCCATCAGCATGGACTATTTTTTAATTTTTTTATTTATTAATGCAAGTGAAAGAAAGAGAACCAGAGCATTATTCTGGCACATGAGATGCCAAGGATTGAACTCAGGATGTCATTCTTCCAGGTCCAGCTCTCTAGCCGCTGTCCTATGCTGCTATATTATCTTGTAGTTAGCTCCCCCCCACCCCCCCGCAATACCCCACTCAGTTATACTGGCAGCTGCAGCACACTACCCTGCTGTATAAACATCCTGCAGTCTGTGTTCTCCACTTGATGGACACTTGGGATGCTTCCCCATTCCATTGGGAAGCTGGCACAGTGCAGTGTGTGAAAGATCAGACTCACACCTTTCCATCAATGCCACAGGCTGTTTTCAAGTATAGCCAAGTATGTGAGGGCATGTTTGTATTACAGTTTAAATCTCAGCTCCAGCAAATCTCACACAAGCACACATGATTTACTAGGCATGAGATAATTTATTACGTAGAACTCAGGACAAAAGAACTGTGTTAAATCATGAAGAAAGAATGGACTGGGAGTTAGGTATGACTGGCAACAGCTATTCACTGGACCTCCATTGTTTTTTATAATAAATGCGGTGTGGGTAGGGCAAGACAGGAAAGAAATAAACACACAAAGGCGTTGGTGCTCCTGGTTAATTGCTCACATTATAGTGTATAAGGACCCAGGTTCAAGCCCCTGGTCCCCACCTGCAGGGGGGGAAGCATCGTTAGTGGTGAAGCAGGACTGCAGGTGTCTCTTGTTATCTCTCTCCCTCTCTATCTCCCTTTCCTCTCTCAATTTCTCTCTGTCTCTATCCAATACTAAATAAATAGTTTTTTTTTCCTACTTCACAGGCTGTGAAGCGACTCCTTTGCAGGTGGGGAGCCGGGGGCTCGAACCAGCATCCTCATACCCACCAGTCCTTGCACTTTGCGCCATGTGCACTTAACCCGCTGTGCTACCGCCAGGCTCCCAATAAATACAAATTTTAAGAAATGCTTAAAAAATTAAATAAATACACATACCTTTCACCATCAAAAGGTAAATTGATAATATGTATTTCTATAATCTAGTATACCATTATTATTATTTTAAATATTTATTTATTTATTTTCCCTTTTTTGTTGCCCTTGTAGATATTGTTGTTGATGTCATCATTGTTGAATAGGACAGAGAGAAATGGAGAGAGGAGGGGAAGACAGAGCGGGAGAGAAAGATAGATACCTGCAGACCTGCTTCACCGCCTGTGAAGTGACTACCCTGCAGGTGGGGAGCGGGGGGCTCGGACCAGGATCTTTCTGCCGGTCCTTGTGCTTTGCACCATGGGTGCTTAACCCACTGCACCACTGCCCGACTCCCTATTCTTATTTTTTTTTAATTTAACCAAAGCACTGTCCAACTGTGGCTTATGGTAGTGCTGTCTCCCTAACCTTACCAAGACTATTTTTAAACAAGTATTGACTCAAAAACTCTCCTCTCCCTCTCTCCCTCTCTCCCAGAACACTGATCATCCCTGGATCATTGTGGTGTGGGGGATTGAACCTGGGCCTTCAAAGCATCAGGCATGAAAGTCTTGCATAATCATTATACTATCTCCCCCACCAAAAAGTTAAAATCCTCTTTTAAAAAAAATCTTATTTGCTATTATTGAACAGAGACAGAGAGAAATTGAGAGGGGATGGGGAGATAGAGAGGGGAAGAGGCAGAGAGACACCTGCAGCCCTACTTCACCACTCATGAAGCTCTCCCCCTGCAGGTGGGATTCAGGGGCTGAACTCGGGGCATTGTGCACTGTAATCTATGCGCTTAACCAGGTGCACCACCACCTGGCCTCTAAAAAGTTAAAACTAATGACAAATCTGGCTACAGATGTAAATGAGAGCATCACTGTTGACTCAGTCATTCACTGGTTCCTTCACTGATTTTTTGGGATACATCTTAACTGATTGTCAATTTCAGGTGCAGGGGAGACCAAGATGATGATTCAGAGATTTTTCCCTGTCCATTAGAGCTCAGTTCACTGGAGGGGATGGGGGCAAGTTAAGGTAAAGCTACAATGAAGGTGAATCCTGAAAGTTCTTGCAATCGTGGAATAAGCAAGCAGCTCACTCTGCCTGGGGGAGTCAGATTCTGAAGAGGGCCCCTGGCTTAGGCAGGTAGAAGGGAAAATAGTTCTGACCCAAAAGTGAGGTCACAGAAGTAGAGTCATGAACAGCCAAAGCTGAGTGGTCCCCAGGACAGCAACCCCAGCCGGCCACTTTGAACACTGTGAATACTAAGAGCATTTGACATGACTAAGTTTCCATGGGCTTTAAAACTGGAGGCCCATGTTGGCCATGGGTGCTCAGTAAAGAAGGCGGGACTGTCCCAGGGCTTGGTGACAAAGTTTGGAGGCCTTTTGAGGTAGTTCACTGGCCTCAGCTAGGAGCTGTGCTGTTTCAGTGTAACCAGCTCCCAGCCATTGTTCCTGGAAAGGCAAGATGGACAGCAGTCATGCATTTCAAAGTACATTGGGCTCCTCTCTTGATCTACCCTCAAAGACTTTATCACTAACCAGAAAAGGGCAAATCAGATGATTTGGGGAGGAGGAGAGGACAGTCAAGGAACCTTGGTTTTTGTTTTTGTTTTTTGTTCCCTTTTGTTTCCCTTCTTGTTTTATTGTTGTAGTTATTATTGTTGTCGTCATTGTTGGATAGGACAGAGAGAAATGGAGAGAGGAGGGGAAGGCAGAGAAGGGGGAGATAAAGATAGACACCTGCAGACCTGCTTCACCACTTGTGAAGTGACTCCCCTGCAGGTGGGGAGCCAGGGCTCGAACCGGAATCCTTCCACCGGTCCTTGCACTTTGCACCACCTGCACATAACCCGCTGCGCTACAGCCCAACTCCCTGAAACCTTGGTTTGTATATGTATTTTAAAGCATTTTGTTTATTATTTATTTATTTTTAATGAAAGAGAGAAGCAGAGAGACCAAAGCACAGCTCAGCTCTGACTTATGGTGGTGCTGGGATTTGAATCTGGGACCTTGAACCTCAAGCATGAGAGACTTTACATAAGCATTATATATGTCTCCCCAGCTGCAACCTTGATTTTTTTACTAGGACAATAAACAGAATTAGTATCTCAAATTCCCACTATATAGCTATTGCTAGAGATAGATATACAATGTAGTTATACATATCAGTATAATATATATTGTATATTATAATATGCAATGTAGTAATATATCCTATTATATTATACTTTGATGTATTAGTCACATATTATTATATATAGTTAATGATAATGATGACAATAGTATTAGTAATAACATGATAAATTATAATGGGCCTTTTATGAACTTCTCCCGTGTTATTACTTTTAATTTTATTGGGGGGTTGGCCAATATTTATGAGTAAAGTAGATATTTTCTTTATATTGTTGTTGCCACAGTGGCTTCATTGCCCAGGCCAACTTTATCAGATGGAAAGAGAGACGAAAAGAGAGAGGGAAAGGTATTACAGCTCATTAAAAATAAAAATATTTTTAAAGGTTTATTATATTGACTTAGATAGGAGAGAGAGAGAGAGACTAGAGCATGACTATGGCTGTGTGTAGTGCCAAGGATCACAACTATAGTCTCAAGTTTGCAAAGCACACATTCTACCCCCTGAGCTGTCTCCACAACAGCCTATGCCAGCCATGGCTAAGTGTACAGCGCAGTGGCATTGAGTCTGTTCCTATCATGTCGCCACCACTGACATCCGACTCCAGAAGATGGCATACATTGAAATCTAGACCCACAGCCACTGAGTGTGGGTTTGGATGTTGCCTATCTGCCAGCAGGATCTGAACTGAGCTAGCAGGAAGTGGAGTCAGTGCCAGGTTGCTCAGCATGCTTGGTCCTGTTTCCTGTCTGCAGGAGTCTAGTTAAGGACAATCAGAACTGATTTTTCCTGGAGCTGAGCTAACAGAGATAACAGGGTCTATGTACTTTATCTAGACACTTTTTAAAAAAAGATTTTAAATATTTATTTATTTATTCCTTTTTGTTGCCCTTGTTGTGTTTATTGTTGTAGTTATTGTTGTTATTGATGTCATTGTTGTTGGATAGGACAGAGAGAAATGGAGAGAGGAGGGGAAGACAGAGGGGGGAGTGAAAGATAGACACCTGCAGACCTGCTTCACCACTTGTGAAGCGACTCCCCTACAGGTGGGAAGCCGGGAGCTCGAACCCGGATCCTTACACTGGGCCTTGCTGTTTTGCACCACCTGCACTTAACCCGCTGAACTACCACCTGACTCCCTATCTTTGTTGGGAGGATTAATGGTTTATAGTTGCATTAAAATACAGTAGGTGGTGAATGTGTCTCAGTTTTCCACATAAGACTCTAAGCCCTACTTAGGTCCTCTTCTGCCATCATGTTCTAGGACCCGAACAGCCCCCACTTCTCCCCAAAATCCATTACTTTGGTGCAATACACCAAACTCTGGAAACCTTTTGTAAGGAAGTGTCGTATAGAACAATCCACCCCACCCTCCCTGCCACATAACAGGTCAAATACAAGGCTCAGGTAGTGACCAGTTGGCACTTGGTGCATGTTCTGACCCACCTAGCATTCAGATGCAGCTTGCAGTCTTCTGGGCAAAGAAGACACAAGAAGCATGGAGGTCAGTCCCAAAAAGGGCTGGAGTCTTTGCCATTATTATTATTATTATTTTGAAGAGAGAGAGAGAGGGAGAGAGAACGAGAGAAGCCAAAGCACTGCTCTAGCATATAAAGTGCTAGGAATCAAACCTGGGTCCTCACACATATAAACCCTGTGCGCCATCACTGAATAACCCTCCCAGTCATACAAATAGTTATATATATATATATATGCTTTTTGCCTCCAGGGTTATTGCTGTGGCTTGGTGCCTATACTACGAATCCACTGCTCCTAGAGGACTTTTTTCCCCCGTTTTGTTGCCCTTGTTGATGTCATTATTGTTATTGTTGCCGTTGATGTTGTTGTTGGGTAGGACAGAGAGAAATGGAGAGAGGAGGGGAAGATGGGGGGGAAGAAAGACACCTGCAGACTTGCTTCACCGCTTGTGAGGGGAACTGTTGGTATGCATGAGACCCCTTCTGTTTCATTTGGTTTAA
This sequence comes from Erinaceus europaeus, assembly GCF_950295315.1. Classification (NCBI taxonomy): domain Eukaryota; kingdom Metazoa; phylum Chordata; class Mammalia; order Eulipotyphla; family Erinaceidae; genus Erinaceus; species Erinaceus europaeus. The sequence goes on along the minus strand of NC_080164.1, from coordinate 31,078,937 downwards.
ATACCCCCTGCTTAACACTATTCTATTTACATAACCACTTCATTCTATTTACATAACCACTGTTAACAAGTTCCACCCTCCCTCCAGGGCATTTGTGGTTCAGTGATAGGATTCTCGCCTAATCTGCCCCTTCTTTGTCACACTCTGATTTTCACCAGTCACTTTTCTCTCCACCCTCTCTATGTCACATCCTGTTTCCACCCTACTTGGGAAGTATATATAAAGACAGCATTGTGAGTTTTACTGTACCTTGAGTTTAGCTTAGCTCGTCTTAGGTTGTGCTGCGCCCTGCATGAATAAAGAGATACTGCCTACAGCTCAACCATGAGTCCCTGGTCGTCTGTTACCCGCCCGTGAAGCCAGCCCGGCGAAAACAACATAACCCATCGAAAACAACATATGGCGCCCAACGTGGGGCCGGACTTGTGCAACTCCCAGATAAGTGAAGACTTTGCCTACCTATGCACTATGGTCTTCTCTTCTACTTATGAAGAGGTTTGCCAAAGCCTCTACTGTTTCATCATGAGACAGTTACTCTGTCTCTGGAACATTTTGCTCTGGGCCAAACTTTGTTTCCCTGACCGGGAACTTTGGTTTCTTATGACTGAGATCATAGAGCTTGGGAGATGCATTGAGATTTCTCCTTGGACTTTCTGGATTCCCTCTCCCATGTTTCCTGAGGAAAAGGAGTACATTTTGCTCCAGGCCACAATTTGGTTCTTTATGACCGTGATCGTAGACCTTGGGACATGCGTGGGGATTTCCCCTGGGACTTTCTGGACTTCTTCTCGAATGTTTCCCATGGAGAAGGACTACTCTAGTTTGAGGAGCATTCTCCAGTACCCTGGCAGTTCCCAAGTATGGAGACACGTGGTTAGTTCTACTCTCCTGATTAGATTCTTTCTTCGATGGGAAGACGCTTTTAAAAATGGGTGCCTGAAGCAATCCAGCAGGAACAGTCAGAAGCACCCTAAATGGAATTTCGAGGAGCTTTTTGGACTAGGACGCCCTCCGGGGACTCTTAATCCTACATGGTGAGATCTTGATAATCTGGTTCAAGTTGCATTTCCTAAGAGAATGATTTGAATGACTGAATTTTTGTTTGACATTGACTTAAAAAAAAATGCTGGACGCAGCCATGATTTCTAGAGACATCCAGAAACAATCCAAAAAATTGTTTTTTCCCTCCTTTGATTTCTCTTTTACGTCTTGATATGAATCTGAAACGTTTAATCCTGAAAACTGTATGAGTTATGGGTGGGGCAGATAGTGCAATGATTATGTTAATTATTCTCATGCCTGAGGCTTTTAACCGTGGTTCTTCTGTTTACCTTTCCACATTTTATTGAGTTTAAACTGTTTAAACAACCTTAAAATCATACTAGAAAGGACTTCCAATTATAATGGAATTATCAATTATAGTAAACTTCTAATCTGCTACAAGTTTTGTTCAACAAGTAAGTGAATTTCAGCTGTCAAGTCTTCACATGGAAAAGCATCTACTCAAATGAAATTCCCGGAAATCCATTTGGACCCCTGTTCTCTGACATCGCCCACAAGATGGAATGACTACAATACACCCCCGGAAACCAATGATGAGACCTGGCACGACCTGAAGAAACAGATTCACAGACTCCAAAGATCACTCTCTACAGAAAAGCAGAATTCTGGTGGCCGACATTCCCCATCAAGACAGACGTACAGCGTTTCATCCCTTGGCATTTTCTTCTGCGGTCAGCTACTTTGGACTGACACCTCCATCGGACTTACTGGTACACGCTGCTGTGTTTCTCAAAGACTAACTTCAGCCAATTGCCTTGAGACTTTATAGACCATGTCCCCTCGCCTGCAGGCTCTGTCCCAGAGGCAGAAAACTCCCCCTCCTTATTAGGTTATGCCCAAAGAGGCATGAAGCGCCCCAAGAGGCAAGAGATGCCCACAGAGGCAGGAAACGCCCTTTGAGGCAAGAGATGCCCCCAGAGGCATGAAGCGTTCCCAGAGGCAAGAAATGCCCTTTCGCCTGCTAGGCCTTGCCCTTTGAGGCAAGAAAAGCTCCCCTTGGCATCACGCTGGTTATTGCTGCTCGCCTATTTTGTTTTCCATGTCTTATGCCAGTTCTTTTGAAAACGCCTGTACGATATACGTTTCTGTTCACCCCACAATGGCCATTAGTTAAAAAGAAAGGGGGAATTGTTGGTATGCATGAGACCCCTTCTGTTTCATTTGGTTTAAATCCCCCCTGCTTAACACTATTCTATTTACATAACCACTTCATTTTATTTACATAACCACTGTTAACAAGTTCCACCCTCCCTCCAGGGCATTTGTGGTTCAGTGATAGGATTCTCGCCTAATCTGCCCCCTCTTTGTCACACTCTGATTTTCACCAGTCACTTTTCTCTCCACCCTCTCTATGTCACATCCTGTTTCCAGTATATATAAAGACAGCATTGTGGGTTTTACTGTACCTTGAGTTTAGCTTAGCTCGTCTTGGGTTGTGCTGCGCCCTGCATGAATAAAGAGATACTGCCTACAGCTCAACCATGAGTCCCTGGTCGTCTGTTACCCGCCCGTGAAGCCAGCCCGGCGAAAACAACATAACCCATCGAAAACAACAGGGAACCCCCCTGCAGGGGCTGGAAACGGGATCCTTTTGCCAGTCCTTGCACTTTGCACCACGTACATTTAACCTGCTGCGCTACTGCCCGACCCCCAGTTTTTCTAAATTCTTAAACATGTATCTGTTTAGAGAGAGGGAGGGAGGGAGCAAGAGAGAGAGAGAGAGACAGACAGGCAAACATGAGATAAATAGATAGATAGATAGATAGATAGATAGATAGGTAGGTAGATAGATAGATAGATAGATAGATAGATAGATAGATAGATAGATGATAGAAAGAGAGAGAAATGTATATATAGAGATCAGAGCCCCCAGCCAGCTCTGGCATAGGTGGTATTGGGGCATTGAACCTGGGACCATATGCCTCTACTCCTGTGCTATGTGGAAGCCTGTCTGACAGCGTGCCAAGATCTAGCAGTTCTCAAGAAAGCAGCAATGAGCCAAGTTTCTCCCAGAACAGATGATACCTCACCTTTCTCAGTCTCCTTCCACACCTAGTCTCCAGCTAACAATAGGGTAGGCAGTGGGAAATGTTCATATACAACAATAACAGAGCTGTTTTCAGAAGATTCCAGAGTTGTGGGTTGCTTTGTATTACTCTGCCCTGGACCTAGGTTCTGGTGGGTGGTCTGTGGGGACTGTCTGCTCCAGAAGGCGAGATGGTCTGTAGAAATAGTCTTGTTCATTTTTTTTTGTTGTTGTTGTTTGTTCATTTGTTTGTTTTTTCTTCAGAGGTCAGAATTCACATGCTTTTGGTCTGTCTGAACCATCCTCTCCAGTTGACATCCAGGGCCCGTTTCCAGACCCCAGGCAATTCCCAGACCTTCGAGGTCCTAGTTCTAGTCCGTCTGGAACTTCTGCTTCTCCCTCTCCAAGCCCTGAACCTACAAGTCCATTCCTCACCTCCCTGACCTGCTATTGTTGTTGTTAGCAAGCACAGGGGATGATAAGCAAGGGTTTTCTTTTCACAGACTCCCTCACCAGATTCCATCAAACTTGAACTTGCCATAGAGTTGTTTCTTCTTTCTGTCCACAGAGATGCTGGCCTGTCCCCTGATTTTACTATTCCTGGACCTTAACTGTAATTTCAGGAGCCTCCCTGCTTCACTTTTTTTTTGTTTGTTTCTGTTTCATTCCTTCCACCCTCCAGAACTTTCCAGAGCTTTTCAGAGGTTGAGGGAGAGGATCAGTTCAGTGTTTTATTTCATTTTATAATATTATTATTATTGCTTTTTTTTTTTTTTTTACAAACTGAAGTCTTACAGTGAATTTTACACTTATAACATAATCATTGCTTTCAACAGAGAAACAGACAAGGCTTTCCAGTTGTATTAGGACAAGATAGCTGTAGAATTTTAGAAGTTAATTGAGTTACCTTCCACATGGTGTCCCATCCCCTCCAGTGGAAGCTTCCCTAGTCTTTACCCTTCTGGGAATATGGACGGAAATTCTTTATGGAGTGCAGAAGGTAGAAGGTCTGGCTTCTGTAATTGCTTCTCCACTGGAAATGGATGTTGGCAGGTCGCACACCTCCAGCCTGTTTGTATCTATCCCTAGTGGGGTAGAGCACTGGGTCTCTCTCATCTTTCTCTCTGCTTCTAAAATAAGGAGCAGAGAAATCATGCTTGTACAGAGCTTCAGTCTTAACCCTGGCGACAAAAATATGTGCTAAATTCAGTGTGGAACTATCCCCCTATAATTTTCTAATCTTGTAAATGACTACTAACAACAAAATGTTCATATATACGAAAATTAGAAAGGTGACATTAAAATTGAAGTGTTTTAAAGGTGGGATTTCTGGTCACTGTGCATATATTTTACTGTATCTACCCATTGAAAGCTTGTCCTCAGATCATGCTGTGACATCAGATGTGCCATCATGATACTCTGGCTCTCTCACTCTCTATTATCTCTCTATGTCTGTCTCATAAAACAATATAAATAAAATCCTGAAAAGACTACATAAAATTAATATACCTCTGAAAAAAAAAGAAGAGAGAAAAACATATGTTGCTACAGTAATGGAGGCACAAAGCTTTGGTGGTGGTTGTGGAGTGGAGCTATATACCTGTTATCTTATAATGTTGTAAATCACTAATACATTTTTTAATTTAAAAAAGAAAACAAACTACCACAATTCAAGTATGTAAATGTATATGTATAAAACTTACAGTGGTGCAGGGGACCGAAGTGGGGTCATGGAGCCTCAGGCACAGAGATTTGGCATAACCATTATGTGGCCTCCTCTCCCCTCTCTCTCCTACTCTATCTCAAGTCCTCTTCCCTATAAATAAAGAAACATTAAGTAAAAAAAGAAGGTGGCAGTGGGGTTGCTCTGTGCTAGAACACAAGAGTTTCATAACACTGGGTTAGAATTTTGCCTACAGCAAACAAAGTCTCATACCTGAGAACCGGACTTTGTATTCTCTCTGTCTGTCTCTCTCCTCTCTGTGTCTATGCTCACTGTCCTAGGGAAATGACTAAATAAACAAGCAATTTGAAGTGAACTGTGAGAAGATCTTGACGCAGCAGGCTCAAAATACTAGAGACTCGTGTCCTCAGATTCTTGACCGTAGAAAGAAATGATACTGTCTCCTCCAGGGAGAGGCAAAGAAGAGGAAGCACTCTGTAAAGGCGGGGAAGTGGGTCCTCAGAGACAAGAAAACTTCTAGCATCTGGACTGAGCACTTGCCAGGCTCCACAGCCCTGACAAATTCCAACTTGTGATTTCAGGCTAGAAGTAGGAGCAGGCCATTTCCAAAGTATCCCAGTTGTTTTGCTCACCCTGACATTGGAGCAGCATTGCTTCTGAATAAGATTTAGCTTTCTGGTGTGATCTTTGCAGCAGAGTCTAAGCTGTCCCCAGAGAACAGCAAAACTGCCCAGGATGTGGGGGCTACTGCTCTCTGTTCTTCTGTCTCCCTGCCCAAGATCTCTGCACTTAGATCACATAGCAAAGGGAAGTGTGAAGTGTTCTCCTTTATCTTCCTCATTGTGGAGGTTGTGCCTTCCACACAGTGCAAGAATTTAATTTTACAATAAAACATTCTGTTTAGCCAAGGAGGTATGGAGAGGCCACAGGAACAGTCAGGCATAGGAAGGGTAGGGAAGAAAATCTCCCTGGCACTTCAGACATACAAGATTTCCTGCCCACTGCTGAGCCACCTCCCCAGCAGCTTCACTTCTTGACAATGAATTTATGAGTATATACTGACTAATCAATATCTAAAGAAGACCCTTGAATTTGATGATGCTCCTGAGCTGCATTCTACTCTTTGACCACATGGAGGCGACATAACACCATAGTGCCCATTATTTGCAGGCCTCCCTGCCAATGCAACAGACCTTCTCTCATTGCTCATTTTGTCTCGGCGGTGCTGAGTAGTTGACATATACAATGTGTTTTTGAAGATTTCTCCCATTTCTGTATCTACAGAGAAGCAGTTGCAATATCTCACAGGACTGAGTGCAGGGCTTGTGTTGCTGTGGCTTCAGGTCCCCTGGGGGGCACACAGCCTGCAAGCCTGAGCCCCCTCTCAGGGAACTCCGGATCTACAGGCTGTTGACCCAGCTGTGTTCTCAATTGTCGGCCTCACTCAAACAAATGACTGGGGTGGGGGGGCAGGAGGTTGTGCAGTGTGTAAGTCCTTGGACTCTCAAGAATGAGTCACAGGTTCGTACTCTGGCATTCCGTGTGCCAGTGCGTTGCTCTCCTTCTCTCCCTCTCTCTCTCTTTCTCTCTGCCTCATAAACTAATAAAATCAGTAAGATTTCATCATAATTTGATGTAAGTTAGAAAAAAAAGAGAAGAAGAAGACGGGGGCCAAGTAATGGTGGCCCTGGTTAAGCACTCACTGCAGGGGGAAAGCTTCACAAGTGGTGAGGCTCTAGCTGCAGGTGTCTCGTCTCTTTCCTTCTTCCCCCTCCCTCTCCCTTCTCAGTTTCGGTCCAATAATAAATAAATAAATACTTAAAAGTGAAAAGAAATTCTAAATTTTCTGCTAAACACTCATCTCTAACCTTGGCCTTCCTCCACCATCACGCCCCAGGACCTGAAAGCTCTCCCCCCCCCCCCAAAGTTCTTTACTCTGGTGCAATACACCAAATCCAGTCCAGGTTCTGCTTTGTGTTGCCCCCTTTCTCTGTTTTTATTTCTCAGCTTCTCTCTATGAGTGAGATCACCCCATAGTCATCTTTCTCTTTCTGGCTTAACTCACTTAACATGATCCTTCAAGCTCCATCCAAGATGGGGTGAAGAAGGTGGGTTCACCCTTTTTAGTAGCCGAGTCCCCTTGTGTCTATAGACCGCAATTTACTCAGCTGCTCATCTGTAGCTGGACGCCTGGGTCGCTTCCAGGTTTTGGAATTTTACAAATTGTGCTGCTATGAACAAAGTTCTACACAGATCTCTTTGGATGAGTGTGTTTAATTCCTTAGGAACTGTTTACTATCTGGATTGAGGCTTGGCTTCAGAGCTCTGACAAATACAAGACTGTGATTTCAGGTAAAAAGAAGAAACAGGGAGTCAGGTGGTAGCGCAGCGGGTTAAGCGCAGGCGGTGCAAAGTGAAAGGACCCGTGTAAGGATCCCCGTTCGAGCCCCTGACTCCCCACCTGCAGGGGAGTCGCTTCACAGGCGGTGAAGCAGGCCTGCAGGTGTCTATCTTTCTCTCCCCCTCTCTGTCTTCCCCTCCTCTCTCCATTTCTCTCTGTCCTATCCAACAAGGACGGCGACATCGTCAACAACTACAACAATAAAACAACAAGGGCAACAAAAGGGAATAAATAAATTTTTTTTTTTTTTAAAAAAAGAAGAAGCAGTTCAATTCCAAGTCATGTCAGTTGCTCAGTTTATCCTGAGACACTGGAGCAACAATGCTTGAGAGGAAGCTTTGCACTTACTTTTGTAGCCAAGAGCATGCTGTGCTCAAGATAACAGCAAAGCTACCTGGGAGATAGAAACTACTGCTCTGTTCTTCTGTCTCCCTGACCAAGATCTCTAAATGCATAGTCTAAGGCAAAGGGAGGGATGCTGTGTTTTCCACTCTTTCCACATTTTCCTCTTTTCTACATTTCTGAGGCATCTGACTATTCCACACTGCACATGAAATTCACTCTTTCTTATTAAAATAAGATATTTAAAAGTAATTATAAAAGGTAAAAAACAATGAATTTAATTTTGGTATTTTTTTATTTATGAAAAGGAAACATTGACTATGCCATAGGATAAGAGAGGTACAACTCTACACAATTCCTACCACCAGAACTCCGTATCCCATACCTTCCCCTGATAGCTTTCCTATTTTTTTTTTTATTTAAGAAAGGATTAATTAACAAAACCATAGGGTAGGAGGAGTACAACTCCACACAATTTCCACCACCCAATCTCCATATCCTACCCCCTCCCCTGATAGCTTTCCCATTCTCCATCCCTCTGGGAGCATGGACCCAGGGTCATTGAGGGTTGCAGAAGGTGGAAGGTCTGGCTTCTGTAATTGCTTCCCCGCTGAACATGGGCGTTGACTGGTCGGTCCATACTCCCAGTCTGCCTCTCTCTTTCCCTAGTAGGGTGTGTCTCTGGGGAAGCGGAGCTCCAGGACACATTGGTGGGGTCTTCAGTCCAGGGAAGCCTGGCCAGCATCCTGATGGCATCTGGAACCTGGTGACTAAAAAGAGAGTTAACATACGAAGCCAAACAAATTGTTGAGCAATCATGGACCCAAAGCTTGGAATAGTGGAGAGGAAGTGTTAGGGGGGTACTCACTGCAAACTCTAGTGTACTTCTGCTTTCAGGTATATATTTTGCAGTAGTTTATGGATATGTGTGAACATATGCTCTCTCTCTCACAGAAACTGGTGTATATCTAGGTTTTGGGACTTTGTTAGAAAGTGTCCTGTTTTTTTTTAATTTCTTTATTGGGGAATTAATGTTTTACATTCGTCAGTAAATACAATAGTTTGTACCTGCATAAAATTTCCCAGTTTTCCATATAACAATACAACTCCCACTAGGTCCAGCTTTCCTATTCTTTAACCCTCTGTGAGTATGGACTCAAGGTCATTGTGGGATGCAGAAGGTAGAAGGTCTGGCTTCTGCAATTGCTTCCTCACTGAACATGAATGTTGACAGGTCGATCCATACTCCCAGCCTGTCGCTCTCTTTACCTTGTGGGGCAGGGTTGTGGGGAATCGGAGCTCCAGCACACATTGGTGGCGTTGTCTGTCCAGGGAAGTCTGGCTGGCATCCTGCTAGCATCTGGAACCTGGTGGCTGAAAAGAGAGCCAACATACAAAGCTAAACAAATTGTTGACCAATCATGAACCTAAAGGCTGGAATAGTGCAGATGAAGTGTTGGGGAGTCCTCCATTTTGTAGATAGCTAGTAGGCATATTTTAGTTATATTCCAAAGGGTCTGTGGCTATACTAGTTTTTTTTTCTTTTTCTTTTTTCCCTTGAGCGTTAAATCTGATATGCAGGTGGATCCAAGTTATTGTCTGGGGAGATGATGTCATGGTTGAAAAAGGATCAGGAAGCTGGATCAGGTAAGAGAGTAGCTCCCTAATATGGGAAGGGGGTGTAAATACTGTTTACTGTAAAAAAAATTTGGTATTTCTGTATTAAGCCAAGGAGGCAAAGAGAGGCCACAGCAGCAGTCAGGCATAGGAGAGGAAATCACACATCACAAGACTGGATGTCCAAAACTGAGCCATATCCCTGCCAGGTCCATTTATTGACAATGAACAGCAATGTATATATTCACTAATATAAAAAGACCTTTAGATTGATGCAGTCTTATTCGAGATGCATTCTACTTCACATCCACAAGGAGGCAACGTGACAGCAGTGCCCCTTGTTTGCAAAACCCCCTCCCAATGGACTAAACTTTTTTTTTTTTTTTAACCACAGCACTGCTCAGCTCTGGTTTATGGTGTTGTAGGGGATTGAACCTGGGACTTTGGAGCCTCAGGCATTAGAGTCTCTTTGCATAACCATTATGCTATCTACTCCCTCAACTGATCTTTTTATTTAAGTTTCCTTCATTTCAGGGGCTAGGGAAAGGAATAAAAAATAGCTCAATATACTAGCTTTTTCCAAAACAGAGACCCCAAATCTTCATCCACAATAGTATTGCCTTGAGGTTCATGATTAGTCAACAGTTTGTTCTGCTTTATATGTTAACTATTTTCCAGCCACTAGGTTCCAGATGCTACCATGATGCCAGCTCCCTAGGCAGATGACCCCACCAATGTGTCCTGGAGCTCCGCCTCCCCAGACTGCTGCCCCACTAGGGAAAGAGAGTGACAGGCTGGGAGTATGGATCGACCTCACAACAATCATGTTCAGCAGGGAAGCAATTACAGAAGCCAAACCTTCCACTTTCTGCACCCCAGTGACTCTGGGTCCATACTCCCAGAGGGCTAAAGAATGGGAAAGCTATCAGGGGAGAGGATGGGATGCAGAGTTCTGGTGGTGGGAGTTGTGTGGAGTTGTACCCCTCTTATTCTATGGTTTTGTCAGTGTTTCCTTTTTAGAAATAAAAATTAAAAAAATAGCTCAATATGCAGAATTCAAGATGTGTATGGACAAAGCTTCTTGTTCATTTGACGGTGGTCACAAGTGCAGAAGGTGTTCTCTCTCTCTCTCTGTCTCTCTCTGTCTCTCTCTCTCTATATATATATATATGTATATATCTTAAATCTCTCTGTCTCATGCACAAGTCAAACCTCCTTCAATCAAAAAAAAAAAAAATAGTGGTCCGGGAGGTGGTGCAGTGGTTAAAGCACTGGGTTCTCAAGCATGAGGTCCCAAGTTCAATCCCTGGCAGCACATGCACCAGAGTAATGTCTGGTTCTTTCTCTCTCTTCTCCTTTCTCATTAATAAATAAATAAAATATTTTTTAAAAAAGGGAGTTGGGCAGTAACGCTGTGTGTTAAGTGCAAGTGGTGCAAAGCGCAAGGACCGGCATATGGATCCCAGTTTGAGCCCCTGGTTCCCCACCTGCAGGGGAGTCGATTAAAAGGCGGTGAAGCAGGTCTGCAGGTGTCTTTCTCTCTCCCTCTCTGTCTTCTCCTCCTCTCTCCATTTCTCTCTGTCCTATCCAACAACAGGACATCAGTAACAATAATAATAACTACAACAATAAAAAACATATATATAAAGAACTAATATATAAAGAAGTCCTTAAAGTTGGTGCATTGCACCAAAGTAAAAGACTCTGAGGTGGGGGTGGGGAAGTAGAGTACAGGTCCTGGAAAAGGATGACAGAGGACCTAGTGGTGTTGTTTTCGATGGGTTATGTTGTTTTCTCCGGGCTGGCTTCACGGGCGGGTAACAGACGACCAGGGACTCATGGTTGAGCTGTAGGCAGTGTCTCTTTATTCAAGCAGGACGCAGCACAATCTAAGACGAGCTAAGCTAAACTCAAAGTACAGTACTCTAAAACTCACAATGCTGTCTTTATATATACTTCCCAAGTAGGGTGGAAACAGGATGTGACATAGAGAGGGTGGAGAGAAAAGTGACTGGTGAAAATCAGGGTGTGATACAGAAGGGATCAGGGTGTGACAAGGAGGCGGGGTGGAGCAAAAACATATCATGAAACAGTGGGGACTGAACCAATGCCCTGGAGGGAGGTGCTTGTTAACAGCGGTTATGTAAATAGAATGAAGTGGTTATGTAAATAGAATAGTGTTAAGCAGGGGGGATTTAAACCAAATGAAACAGAAGGGGTCTCATGCATACCAACATAGTGGGGGTTGTATTGTTATGTGGAAAACTGAGAAATGTTATGCATGTACAAACTATTGCATTTACTGTCGACTGTAAAGCTTTAATCCCCCAATAAAGAAATTTAAATGCAGCTATCAAGAACAATGAACCCACCCTCTCTGACCCATCTTGGTCAGAGCTAGAAGGAATTATGTTAAGTGAGCTAAGTCAGAAAGATAAAGATGAGTATGGGATGATCCCACTCATCAACAGAAGTTGAGGAAGAAGATCTGAAAGGGAAACTAAAAGCAGGACCTGACCAAATTGTAAGTAGGGCACCAAAGTAAAAACCCTGTGGTGAGGGGTAGACATGCAGCTTCCTGGGCCAGTGGGGGGTGGGAGTGGGTGGGAGGGATGGGTCACAGTCTTTTGGTGGTGGGAATGGTGTTTATGTACACTCCTAGTAAAATGTAGTCATATAAATCACTAGTTAATTAATACGAGAGGGGGAAAATTAATTGTATGTCTCGAAGTTTTTCAAAACACAAACTGAATCTTTTTTAATATATAGGCTATGTAATTGATATGCAGACTCTCGCAAAAGCCTAGACCAAGTAGATCAGAAGCAACCAATAGCACAGCTATATACAAGATACTGGGTACTGTACAGCAAACCCTAACAAAAGGACTTTTCAAAGTTAACCCAATTACCAAATAATGTGATGATAACATTAACTATTAATTGTCTTTTGGAACCCTAAGACAGCAGGAACCTCACATCTCCACTATACAGCCTCTACTTCCCCCAGTCCTAGAACCATTGTATAGGGCCCACTTTCCCGTATGCCTCTCCCAATCCATATCAAATTATATTGCATCTGCGGATCACAACCTAACCAACACAAGGATTGCCACCGCAACATGCTTCACTTCATACTGTGTCCAGAGACTTCAGGTGTGGAATGACAACCCTTCAGCTTCATTACTCAGGTGAGACCTTTCCTTTCATAGTATATTCTAATTTCATCTCAGGTGGTTCACTTTCTAACAAAGTCCCAAAACCTAGATATATACCAGTTTCTGTGAGAGAGAGAGCATATGTTCACACGTATCCGTAAACTACTGCAAAATATATACCTGAAAGCAGAAGTACACTAGAGTTTGCAGTGAGTACCCCCCTAACACTTCCTCTCCACTATTCCAAGCTTTGGGTCCATGATTGCTCAACAATTTGTTTGGCTTCGTATGTTAACTCTCTTTTTAGTCACCAGGTTCCAGATGCCATCAGGATGCTGGCCAGGCTTCCCTGGACTGAAGACCCCACCAATGTGTCCTGGAGCTCCGTTTCCCCAGAGACCCACCCTACTAGGGAAAGAGAGAGGCAGACTGGGAGTATGGACCGACCAGTCAACGCCCATGTTCAGTGGGGAAGCAATTATAGAAGCCAGACCTTCTACCTTCTGCAACTCACAATGACCCTGGGTCCATGCTCCAAGAGGGATGGAGAATGGGAAAGCTATCAGGGGAGGGGGTAGGATATGGAGATTGGGTGGTGGGAATTGTGTGGGATTGTACCCCTCCTACCCTATGGTTTTGTTAATTAATCCTTTCTTAAAAGAAAAAGAAAAAAAATTTTTAAAAAAGAAGTCCTTGAATTGGTAATTAGCATAATCAATAAGCAAAAGGCTAATTAGTAAGCTCCAAACCCCCAGGATTAATCCCTATCCCCATCATGTACCAAAGCTGAGCAGTGCTTTGGTGGTTTTGTCTTTCTGTATCTCTTTCATTAAAGTAAAATAAAATATACAGAAAAATAAAATAGAGGAGACCTTTGGATTGATATAGTCTTATATAAGATGCATCCACAAGGCAGTGTCCTGGTCCATTCACAGTTTCTAGATGTTTAATGTAATCAGCAAGGTCCTAAAACTTGAAAATTACAGAATGAAGCTATAGTGCTTTCCCTAACTCTGTAAAATGTCTTTGCTTTCTTCCTTTGTCTCTATTTTGAAAGTATAGCTTTATTATTATTATTAGAACATTGCTCACTTTGGTTTATGGTGGTGTGGGGGATTGAACCTGGGAATTCAGAAACTCAGGCATTAGAAGCATCATTTTTATAAGCAATGGCACAAAGGAACCCTCTAGACCCGCTGAAACAACAGACCTTGATTATCCAGCTGAAGGTAACTTCCATGCCAGGGGCTGATGAGTGATAATCCAGAAGGGACCATGAGGACTTCTGGGACAGACAACATTTTCACCAGAAGTTCTGACAGTTTGGAAATAGAAAATGGTTCACAAATCTTTTAGACAAAATGGTCCAGAGATACTGAGTCTCCAGCAGACCAGTGTCATTAGAAAGAAAAGGATTTCCATATGCCAAGTGCACTTACACAGGTCTCTTCAGCATCTCAGAGCTTGAGCAGCTCCCCATGCTGGCTCAGTGGTTCTTAGCATTAGCTATTGGGGCAGTCCTGTGTCTTTTGAAGCCCAGTTCCTTGGAGCCCCTGTCCCACTCACCCATTCCCTGCAGACACGCACATGTCTGGATTTCTGGCTGTGTCTTCATATTGAAGGAATTTGCTTACGTTAGAATGTGCTCTTTCTTGGGGACTTTAGTTTTTGACATCTGGGCCACTATGGATTTTCTGCCTGGACCAAGAAACACATTGTGTGACGAGGGCCAGTACTCTGTAAGCACCCCTGGGTGACTGACATGCAACATGGGGCAGGGAGCCCAGAGCTGACAGGAAAGGTGTTCTTCACATCCCCACCCATCTGGAGAAAGCATTGGCTTCTCCTCACTCACTGCAAAGCAACAGGCATGTGCAGTCTTGAAATGCACTTAAGAGGCTGCAAGAAGATATTTTGAATGCAGATGCCTTAATATTTTCTTTATTGCAGGGGCTGGGCAGTGGCACACAGGTTAAGTGCACATAGCACTAAGCACGAGGAGTCTCGCGAGAATTCATGTTCGAGTCCCCAGCTCCCCACCTGCAGCAGGGATGCTGCACAAGCTGTGAAGCAGGTCTGCAGGTGTCTGTCTGTCTCTATCTCACCCTCCTCTCTCAGTTTCTCTCTGTCCTAGCCAATTAAAAAATGGGGAAAAAATGGCCGCCAGGAGCTGATTTGTGGTGCTGGCACAGCAATAACGCTGGAGGAAAAAAATTTTTTTTTCTTTATTGCTGAAAAAAAAAAATCACAAACCCAAAGATGCAAATCTTCTAGGACTTCAGTATAATTCAAAGCTCTTCTTCTTCCTTTAACAATGATGGCATTTCCTATTCCCAGCATGCTTTTTTGACGTGATCTAACTCTAGAGTGTTTTGCCAGCTCTGGATGCCTCAGCCACTGAGGCAGTGACCTGTGGAGACTCTCCATTCCTCTCCAGGGGCATTCATGCCACAACCACAGGCGATCTCCAATGCAGCAGTTGCCCGAGGGTCCAGCAAGTTGTCCTAGGAGTTCTGAATCCTTCCAGCAATTCATTCGTCTCTGATTTTCTCTTTACTCATATATATATTTTTCCCCACCGGAGTTATTGTTGGGGCTCTGTGTCTGCATGACTCCACCACCATTTCCTGGCAAGTTTTTTTTTTTCTATATCTATATTTTGTTGATAAAGGGTGAGAGACAGAGAGAAGTAGAGATACCTGTAACACTGTTGAAGTTTGCCCCTAGTAGGTGGAGGCTTGGGACTTGAACCTTATGCCCAGAAGTTCGAGTCCTGATCTCACGCAAGGATCAGAATCACATGAAATAGCAAGAGCCTTTATTAGGAAGCTTAAGCTTAGGCCGCCAACACCCTTCCAAGCAAGGGGAGAGTCTGTGACCCCAACCATTTTTCATCCCACCTTTTTATAGTTATCATAAGATGGATACAGGTGGAAATATTTATGCAGAACAAGGAATTGTTGGTTTTGGGTTAATGGCTGTTCTCAATATTCGGGGCTTTTCTCTAACCTTATAAACCCAGTTCCTCTGGCATGAAAGCACTAGTGCTCTACCAGGTGCACCACCACCCAGCCCCTCTTTATCCCTATTTTAGAAACATATGTCCTACCCCAGATCATCAGAATGAACTCAGGCATTATATGACTATTTGCATGAAGCTCTGAGACTTCTCAGCAGGAGATGGGTGGGGCAGCCGCACCTGCCTGAGGCAGCAGATGGAAATTGGACCATCTGAGGAGTTTGGGAGTGGCACCTGTGGTAGGATTCTGCCTAGGTCTCAACGTGTTGAATCACCCTATGTCCCGGAGAAGTTATGAAACCCTTAAACATCCGGGTTGGCAATTACTTTTGAAATTCAGCCCGGTGCAGACGGGAAGGTGGCAGAGCAGAGTCCACATAGGACCTCCATGTGTGAGGCTATGCATTCAGTTCCTGGTACTGCGCATGTCAAAGTGATGCACTGGTTCTCCCTCCCATTAATGAAAGGAGTAGGGGTGTGTGTGGGGGGGCGGGGTGAGCATAATAGTCATGCAAAAAAGACTTTCAAATCTGAGGCTCCAAGGTCTCAGGTTTAATCCCTAGCACCAAGAAATGTCAAGAGCTGAACAATAATCTGGCTAAAAAATAATATTAAGTAATACAATGAGTAAATAAATGTTTAAACAACAACAATTGGTCTGCTATAGAGAGAAGAAAGGTGATTTCCTGTAAGGATATTTGGGTTTAGACTCTCTCCTCCCACCTCCTTGGCCTGGGTGGGTAATTAATCTCTCCCTCTTCAGCTCCCTTGCAGTTAAAGTGAGGGGCCTCGCAGCTTGTTGTGAGGGTTCATGGAAGAAAGCGCCCACGGCTGAACATGCCCAGGAAGTGTTGGCTTCTTTTCTGACCCAGGGCCACAGATGCCCAGGTGCAGCTGAGCTCTTGACTTTATGTTTCCTCTCTGCCAGAGAGACTTCTCAACTTCTCAGACCTGGTGATAGACCCTTACCCGATTGGCAGCAGACTATTTAAGGTAAGAGGGAATTGCCAGGCTAAGCTCTTACATGCTCAGTGTCCCAGAGATATAACATTTATTTCGCAGAGTGAGGATTAAAGTGAACCTGAGAATTCGTTCTTTAGATGTTTGTGGATCACATCTCTGTATCTGGTGACCAGCCGTCCCAGTTTGCTGGTGGGAGGGACTCTGCGGACGCAGGAAAGCCTGGGGCAAGCAGGACAATTGGTGGTCCCCAAATGCTCTTCTGGGAGGGCGGACTCCAAAGACTAAGTTCCATGCTTGCAGGTCGATTCTAGGCCTCAGTCAAGTGGGTTACTGCAGGAGTTCAAGTCGAGGTGACCTGGGAGATGCCGGGGTAGCACACACGACTTCCGGGTCTACTCCTACCATGTAGCCTGCAACCCTGACCACATGCATCTCTGCCTCCATGGACACCAGTTGAAGTCTCTCATCTGAGGGGGACCATGGGACATCACCCTCACACTTCTAAAGGTGTTTGCTGCACCATGGCTTAAGAAGCAGCTTGGGAAAGACCTTAGTCTGGATAACATCAGCCCCACTTGGCCCAGCCTGGGCCTGTTTGCTTTCTGGGGTGTGTCTGGAGCTGGCTCAGAGGTCACTCCGAGGGTGTGCAGGCCTGCTGTGCAGTGAGTCACCACATACTGCTTCTCTGCCCTTTATCCTTTCTGCCTAACTATAGACTTCCTCTGACGCCCCAGGAAGGCATGCAGCCCCTTACTAACAGCCTGCCCAGACAGACACAGTCCCTGCGGCCCATTTGCAACTATTCTGTTTCCCATGTGGTTTAGACTTCAAAGCTCTAAACTGGCAGGTAGAGAGACTAAAACAGTGAAAAGATGTGCTATTGACATTTGCATGTGTCCTTTCCCTGTTGCTTGATTCCTTTCTAGGGTTTGAACTTTGACTTCCATTTATGGCTCAGAGAGATTGGAAACCAAAACCCCAAAGAATCATAAGAAATTCATGAACTGACTCTTAGTATCACTCACTGCTGCTTCCTCACTCTGCTTCATTCCCCCTACCTCCTTCCTTTCTTTCCATCTGTGACTTACTCACTTTTATCTATTTACTGTTATGTGCGGTCTGTCTGTTTACTGTTATCTATGTATTTATCTACATTTTGCCTATTTATTGTTTTCTATGTATTTACTTTCATCTATGCATTCACCGGCCTCTCATCTATCCTAATTGGTATCTGACTTCCTGCCTAGGATGTAAGCCCATCACAACAGGGAATTCAGCGAGCCACTAGTGCCTTGTGCAGTTTTTGGCTCATGAACAAATGCTTGTGGTTGGATTACTGTTATCAGAGTGTTGACTCTGATTAAACCCATTATTGACTAGGAGCACAATTGTTTGAATATCATTAGATGAACAGCAGATTTTGGTTTAGTAGTTACTATAGTTTTTCTTTTTTAAATTTTTTTGTATGTATTTATATTTATTTTCCCCTTTTGTTGCCCTTGTTGTTGTTGTTGTTGTTTTTATTGTTGTTGTAGTTATTATTAATGTCATTGTTGTTGGATAGGACAGAGAGAAATGGAGAGAGGAGGGGAAGATGGGGAGAGAAAGAGAGACACCTGCAGACCTGCTTCACCACCTGTAAAGTGACTCCCCTGCAGGTGGGGAGCCAGGGGCTCAAACCAGGATCCTTACACTAGTCCTTGTGCTTTGCTCCATGTGCATTTAACCTGCTGCACTACCACCCGACTCCCCAATTTTTCTTTTTTTAACCAGAGCACTGCTTATGGTGGTGCAGGTAATTGAACTTGGGACTTTGGAGCCTCAGGCATGTGAATCTCTTTGCATAACCATTATGCTATCTATCCTTGCCCCATTACTACAACTTCCTGTAACTAAGAGTTCCACATAGGGTTGACTTGTCTAACTGCAGTTCCACTTGACTTGAAACCAAGATCCAAGTCTTTCCATATCTGTTCCAGTGGTTAAAACCATCCCTTTTCTAAGAAAACTAGTACTCCTTTGAATTAATGCTAGTTATTAGTTAAATAACTCTTCCCTTCAGAAAGCATTGTCTCAGGAAACAACACACAGGTAGCAATCAATTGTAGACTCTGGGGTACTGTAACAGAGAGCAAGAGAAATACTGTGGGTCAGGAATACTTACCTGCCATTCCTGTATTTTCTCCCCATCAGCTGCTTCCTGCTAATCCATAATCAAATGTCTAATTTCTTGATTGAGAATCCAATGTCCAGGGTGGGGGTAGATAGCATAATGGTTCTGCAAACAGACTCTTGTGTCTGAGACTCCAAAATCCTATGTTTACTCCCCCACACCACCATAAGCCAGAACTGAGCAGTACTCTGGTATACAGAGAGAGGGAGTGGAGGGGGAGAGGAAGAGAGAGAGAAGGAAGAGGAGGAGGAGGAGGAGGAGATCCAATGTCCTTCCTGCTTCACATTTGCAACCTGGAACTTTTCAGTATTAGGCACATATTTATTTCAGCATTGAAAATGCAAACATCTTCAGTGCAAAGTCAGTGCCTATCATTGCTCCTTGTTTTTACTGGATTTTCAAAAATGTAAGTAAAAGGTCAATATTGTCTTTTCTCTTCTCTGAGCGAAGAGAAAAGACAATATAGTACAAAACCTGGAATGTGTTTTGAAAGGGAGTTTCAGGAGTCGGGCGGTAGTGCAGTGGGTTAAGTGCACGTGGCGCGAAGCACAAGGACCTGCGTAAGGATCCTGGTTTGAACCCCCAGCTCCCCATCTGCAAGGGAGTTGCTTCACAGGTGGTGAAGCACATCTGCAGGTGTCTGTCTTTCTCTCCCCTCTCTGTCTTCCCCTCCTCTCTCCATTTCTTTCTGTCCTATCAAAAAAAAAAAAAAAAGAAAGAAAGAAAAGAAAAAAAAGAAAAGAAAGTCATTTATTAAAAAAAAAAATCTGTGGCACCCAGGGTTCTGGCTATCGCTTCCATGAAAACAGGTTTGCATGTGTTCCTCCAGGATACGTCTCTCTGGATGTGTGCTGAGGTTAGGATGACAGCTGCCCCACATCTGGCCCACCCTTGCTGCCTGTCTCACCCACTACATCTCCAGTCTGAGCTGATACAGCCAGCAAATGTTGACACTTGGAATTGTCTTCACTACTGAGTTAAAACATGTAGGTTTACATGGCGCTTTTGCTTTCATCCTCGTGCCTAATCTCCCATAGTGACATTAATGAGACAAGGAGAAGATCGTTATTTTAAGCAAAAGACTAATGAAGCCATTATAAAATATACTGTGAGAAACTTTCCAAACTGTTTTACTGCCTTCCTCTTCAGAGGAAATTGGAGACTTCTACCATAAGACATGCCTAGGTCAAGTCTTAGGACACTCTCCTCATTTTACTGAGAATCTGATGAGGTGACATCCATGAAGAGAAGGCGACAACAAAAATTATGAGTAATTATAACAGGCATACCCTTGCTCCAATTATTTTTACACTTTATAATTTATAAATTAACATATGCAAATGAAAAATATACTTTATTTCTTTCCTACAAAATACACAGTATTGCACTCCAATTGCAAATAGCACCTAGGAAAAACTCTACTTAGAAACTGCATGAGAGTTGTCTAGACCTAATGTTTTATGGAACCATCAACTAGAACCGTGATTGTGGCCTTCTACTTACTGAGAAGAAGCGGATTTCCATAGAATCTTTTTACCTCAGTGTCAGTGACAATAGTTTAAAAATTGTAAACATATATACATAAGTACCTTTCAGTCTGAGGCTAACTGGTACCCAAATGCTAGTGAAATAGACCACTGTCAAGAGGTTTTCCTAGCTTATTCATATTTTTTTCCACTACATTTATTCATGTTATCTGACATGCTATACTTTCATGAACAAATGAAGCAATTTTGTCACAGTAACTACTGCTCATCCCTGTGAGAAGTAACTGCAAACCTTTTTTAAAAATTCTTTTTGTTTTTAAATTTTTAAAAAAATATTTACTCCCTTTTTTGTTGCCCTTGTTGTTTTATTGTTGTAGTTATTATTGATGCCATTGTTGTTGGATAGGACAGAGAGAAATGGAGAGAGGAGGGGAAGACAGAGAGGAAGAGAGAAAGACAGACACCTGCAGACCTGCTTCACTGCCTGTGAAACGACTCCCCTACAGGTAGGGAGCCAGGGGCTCGAACTGGGATCCTTAAGCCGGTCCTTGCACTTTGCGCCACCTGCACTTAACCCGCTGCGCTACCCCCTGGCTCCCACTGCAAGCCTTTTTACTCAGTCTAAGTGATAGTTTGGTTAAGCAAATCAGGGTATTCTAGGGTGAAGAAAGAGTCTCTCAGCTCCAGCCACACACTCAGTGCCAAAACTGAGTCGGCGTCATCTGGTATTGGAATACGCACATCAGACATCCAGTCCTAGTTCACCACAACTCCACAGAAGTACAAGTTCTCCTGGAGATCTTACTGGCTTTGAACAGAAATCAACTTTTTTTTTCATATTTCTCATCTACTCTGTAATGTGTGCACCATACTGATATAAGACAAATCTGACCTAGGTTTCAGCTTATCCTTTTTTCTTTTTTAAATTTTTTTTATTATCTTTATTTGCTTGTTGGATAGTATAAACAGCCAGAAATTGAGAAGGAATGAGGAGATAGAGAGGGAGAGAGACAGAGAGACACCTGCAGCCCTACTTCATCACTTGTGTAGCTTTCCCTTTACAGGTGGGGACCAGGGGCTTGAACCTGGGTCTTTGCACACTGTAACATGTGTGCTCAACCAGGTGCACCACCACCTGGCCCCAGCTTATCCTCTTCTGTAGTTGTTGCCAGGGCTTCACTGATCCAAGCAGTTTTTCTTTTTTTCAGATAGAAAGAGAAGGACAGAGAGACAGAAGGAAAGATATCACAGTGTCAAAGTTCCCCCCAGGGCGGGGGATCAGGTGGGTGGGTTTGAACCTGGGTTGTACACATGAGCTGCCTCACTAGCCATAGTTTAGCCTTTCCTGGAATGGAAAGGCTGCAAGCAAAGAGCTGGGCATGTAAACAATTTTTTTAAAGCCTACTCTTTTCGATATGGTCTTGGGGTATTCTTTTATTTATTTTTTTTTAGAATTTTTAAATCTTTATTTATTTATTGGTTAGACACAGCCAGAAATTGAGAGGGAAGGGGATATTAGGCAGGGGGAGAGGCAGAGAGATACCTGCAACCCTGCTTCACCACTCGTGAAGCTTTCCCCCTGCAGGTGGGGACTGGGGACTCGAACCTGGGTCCTTGAGCATTGTAACATGTGCGCTCAACCAGGTGCACCACCACCTGGCCCCTTGGGGTATTCTTAAAGAACAGACTCAGTTGTCTCTAAATCGAGTTGATGTTCAGAAAAAAGCACATCTGTGTACAAATAGTACCTCAAAAATGTGCACCTGGGACTTGAAAACAAATCATCATAGCAGTGAGCAGTCTACAGAGAAATAAATGCTTTTTCCTACAGTCAAAGATTGAAAACTCTGCTAAATAATATCCAAAAAGGTAGAAAGGAGAAAATTAGTTGAAGTTATACTGATAAAAACTGAAGCAATATGAAATGAAGAAACATTATTTGAAGACTACTTAAGTATGTGAAAATCAACACTGAAGCAACTCAAAGGTATACTCTCACAGTGACAGTTACAAAAAATAGAATATAACCCTAAACCAACATACGGATATAGTTGTCATCTCAGTAGTCTGTTGCTGAGATGTCTATTTCTCTCCCCTCTATATTTTTCTAATAATTTTATTCTTCAACAGATTTATTTTGATCAAGTCTAGTAAACTATAAAGGAACTGTCTGCTTAACAGTTTTCTTTGGGCGTCATCATTGATACAAAATTTCTCTCAGGAGATTCTACATCTGATATCTGTTGCTTTTGGGTGTCAAGAGATAGTTCAGAATTGGGGTTACCCTAACTCCTTGCCAACACCACTCTTTGCTGGTCTCTGAGATGCCACAGACTCTTCCCTCTCCCAGCTCACCCTTTCAGAGGTGTGTGAAGTGGTACAAGATTGGGATTATTTGTGAATTATATCAGAGGCGGACACCTGCGTGGGAACCTCCCTGCTCTGTCTGTACTGGACTTTCCTTCTTACAAGTGGGAATCAGAGGTCACACTCACAGCCCCTGAGGAAGAAGATGTTGCTGCTGGTGAGACAACAGGAAGTTCCAGGATTCTCTGTCAACTCTAAGAAAAGGGGTTTCAAGTCTTTCAGTACCAATCTCTCTTCATGGTACATGCACATGTCTACAGCCTAACAGGCACGTGTTAAAAGAATAATCTTTTAGCTTTCAAGTTATTTAGTTGTTGTTGTCACCAGGGCTTCACTACTCTGGGCTGACTTTTTTTGGAAGGGGCAGTGGGGAGGGGGATGCATCAGAGCACCAAAGCTTCCCAATGCAGTGGGGACTGGGCTCCAACCTGGGTCAAGAGTGTGGCAAAGCTGTGCACTATCAGAGTGAACTATTTTGCTGGCCCTCTTTGATTTGAAAAGTCCTCTCTGATTCATTAAATAAGACAACTGGCTGGCTACACAGTTTAGGAACTCACTATATTTTATAGTCAGAGTTGCTCAGAAATGAAGATGTGTGTAAAAACAAGTGCACATGTGGTTTCTCTTTGTTATTCTTAGTATTTAAGTAGAGTAAACCTTCTTTTGACCATTATTATTTTTTTCTTTTACCAGAGTGCTACTCAGATCTGGCTTGTAGGAATGTCAGGAATTGAACCTGGGACCTTGGAGCCTCAGGCATGAAAGTGTATTGCATTAATTCTGATGCTATATCCCCAGTCTTGCCCACAAAACTTTGATTAAAATGATAAGCAGAGTTCAAAATGATTAAAAGCAGTCACTACGCAGGCAGTCACACTTGATTTTCATGTTCTTTGCCTTTTTTTGCTTTCAACATCAACTTAGATATTGTCACATGCCCCACGTACATATATGTCAGCTATCCCACCAGAA
Organism: Erinaceus europaeus; assembly: GCF_950295315.1. NCBI lineage: Eukaryota > Metazoa > Chordata > Mammalia > Eulipotyphla > Erinaceidae > Erinaceus > Erinaceus europaeus. The sequence goes on along the minus strand of NC_080164.1, from coordinate 31,055,669 downwards.
AGATGATCAGCAAATATTGCCAGGCAGCCCTTCCCACTATTGCTGCCCTCTGTACAACAAAGGTGGGTCAACCTCACAGAAGAGGATGTGTCTAGGGCCTCAGCTGTATTTCTGTTCCCAGTTATCACTTGGCTAAGTTCTGTGTCCCAATCCATAGCATTTCAGACTTTATGAAATAAGCTTCTTTGATGAGGTGCCTTCTGTGGGGGAAACAGCAATCCTGTGGGCATCTGGAGCCCTGGGCAAACCTTTGGGCTGGCATCCTATGTCACGCCGGTGTGCTTCAGTGAGCCAGTTCCTGGGGAAGCTTACTTTCTGGAGAGCAGGAGAAAGCCATGAATCAGCATCAACCGCGGGAAAAGCTGCCAAATCAAACACATGGCAACATTTGCTCCTTTAAGTCATTAGTTTCCCATTGTCTGCATTTTCCAGCATCATTTTCTTTCTCATTTTAAATTCTGAAAGGAAGTTGATGTATATATTTGTTAATGACTACAACCTCTAACAAATGTGTAGTAAATATTCTCTAGCAGAGCAAATACCCATCTCCCTTAGAATTTTGCCTGGACTTGGGAAATGTACCTGCCTTCAACTACTTATGACAGCTAGGAAAGTTTCTGTGAATGTTGGTAGAGTCAGTGCTACCTGTTCCAGAACAGGATGAGAAGGAATGAAAAAAAAAAAAAGTAGAAAGCCAAGGAAAGGTTTGAAGGTGAACATAGTTCTCCTTTTTCAAACACTGATCTCTCCAAAGGGCCCTCGTGCTGACCAAAGACAGGGAGGCTGATCTCAGGTCACCTTCTGACCTAAATGCAGGCAGTGGTGTATCCAGTAGAGCACACATGTTACCATGCACAAGGATCAAGATTCAATCCTCTTTCCACCTGCATGGAAGAATCTTCACAAGAGGTAGAATAGTACTGCAGGTGTCCCTGTCCCCCTTTTAAGATTTTTATTTATTTATTAATGAGAAAGATAGGAAAGCAGAGGAGAGGAGGGAGAGGAGAGGAGAGGTGAGGAGAGGAGAGGTGAGGAGAGGAGAGGTGAGGAGAGAAGGGAGAGAGAAGAAAGAGAGAGGGGGGGAGAGAGAGAGAGAGGGAGAGGGAGATAGAAAGGGAGAGGGAGAGGGAGAGGGAGAGGGAGAGGGAGAGGGAGAGGGAGGGAGAGAACCAGACATCATTTTGGTACATGTGTTGCTGGGGACTGAACTCAAGACCTCCTGCTTGAGAGTCCAATGCTTTATCCACTGTGCCATCTCCCAGACCACACTCTCTATCATCCCTTTCTATTACTCCTCCCCTCTCAATTTCTTTGTCATATCACATAAAGGGGAAAAAAAAGTCACCAGTAACAGTGGACTCATCATGCTGACACTGAGTTCCAGCCATAACCCTGTGGCAATAAAAAAAAATACACTTGGTGGCTGATTACAGAGCTTCCCCAGCAAGTCAGAGCAAAGGAGCAGAGTGACAGAGTACCCCAGAGTGACAGAGTACCCCAGTCTGTCCGCTCTGTGGGCTCCTCCACCAAACCACAGCTCCAGTGGGCCACCTATCAAACAGAAATGTGAATAGAGCTTCAGAATACCTGAAATTTTTACCTTAAATTGAATGATAGGTATCCCAAATTAGTCCAAGGAACAACTCACCACTGTCACAATATTCACATCAGCAATTTTTACCTTCTATGTAGAAGACAGGAAAGCAGGGAGACCTCAGTTCTGGCAGACCTGCCATCTAATGAACCAAAGAACAGGAAGATGATTAAGTACTAACAGATGAAAGAGCAGTTTTTATGAGATAATTCAGGCGAAGCCATCCCAAAGCTACCCAGGTATAACTGTCTGTTACTTAGTGGTTCCCAGTAGGATGGTGAGCAGAATATAGGAGTCATTCTCCAACTTGATGTGAATTTGGACCTTGAGAGCTTGTTTGGAGGTTCTAGCAGGGGAGCGCAGCTACTCGTATACCCTCGACCGAAGACCGGTCCGTCTCTATTCGGGGAAGGCCGTCCTCTTCGACCGAGCGCGCAGCTTCGGGAGGGACGCACATGGAGCGGTGAGGGAGGAAGGGGACACCCGCCTAGCCAGCCAGATCAGCCGAATCAACCCTGGCGATCAATGGGGTGACAGATGTCGCAGCCAGATCGCCCTCACATCCTTGATGTGAATTTGGAAGCAACATTTTTACCCACCAGACAATGGCCCTTATGAGCTTGTCACTTAATTTGGGATGGTAGAGTATCTCTATCTACCAGGGGAATAAAGATTTCCATATAAAATAAATTTTTCATTTGCAAAGCTTTCTTTTGTTCAGCTCAAAATTTCTTTCTTTCTTTCTTTCTTTCTTTCTTTCTTTCTTTCTTTCTTTTTTTTTCCTTCCTTCCTTTCTTTTTATAATTGCCACCAGGGTTATTGCTAAGGCTTGGTGCCTGTACAATGAATCCACCACTCCCAATGATGATGTGTTTCCTGTTTTTTTTTTTTTTTTTTTAATTTTGTTGCTGTTGATAGAGATGGTGAAAAACTGAGAGGGATGGAGACAGAGACAAAGGGGAGGAGGAAGAGCGAGACTGCAGCACTGCTTCACTGCTTGTGAAGCTTACTTCTGCTGGTGAGAACTGGGAACTTGAGCCAGGTCCTGGGCATGGCAATGCGGTGCTCTACTAGATGTGCCGCTGCTCACTGTCCCTTTTAAAAATATCTTATTTGTTTATTTATTAGATAGAGACACACAGAGAGAAATCTAGAGGGTGGGAGAGATAGAAAGGGAGAGAGAGAAAGAGAGAGGGAGAGAGAGAGACAGAGAGAGAGAAGGAAAGAACGCCATAACATTGCTTCACTGCTTGTGAACATTCCCCCTTGCAGGTGGGGACTGGGGGCTTGAACATGGATCCTTGAACACTGTAGCACGTGTGCTCAACCAGGTGAACCACCGCCCAGCCAAACCACCACCTGAACCCTTGCATCCCATTTTTTTTCCTAATAAAGTATTAAGATGAATCCATATGGGTTCCGATCAAGTGTTCTGATAAACTGGAGCAAAGTTACAGCTTGAATTCTTGCTTCCACAACTTCCAGAAGTTATAGAGCTCACCCAGACAGGCAAGCTCAAGGAATGATTCTTTTTTGTAGAGCTGCCAGATGAGCTCCAACCCTTTGCTCCAGCAGGTTAAGGGTGTCACTGCACTGGCTTTTATTTTATTTTATTTTCAGAGGAAAGAGAACCATTGAGGGGCGGTGGTCAAGAGCAGATATGGTCCTAGTGAGCCACAAAAAAGGGAACTCTTTGCCACCTCAGCCCTCACCACAGTCAGGTATAAGGTCAAAGAACATGCTACATTTTTTTTTTTTTAACATTGTTGTGGTTACTGATGTCATTGTTGTTGGATAAGACAGAAATGGAGAGAGGAGGGGAAGACAGAGAGGGGGAGAGAAAGACACCTACAGACCTGCTTCACCGCCTGTGAAGTGACTCCCTTGCAGGTGGGGAGCCGGGGCTCGAACCAGGATCCTTATGCAGGTTTAGGATCCTTGTACTTTGCGCCACGTGCGCTTAACCTGCTGTGCCACCAAACATGCTACATTTTGAGGCAAGGTGAGTAGATTTGTGAAGTCACCTTACAGTGATAAGGAAAAAGCTGGGTATGTTCTATGCAGCACCAGCGCCCTTTCTCTAAGCAGCACTATGAAAAAGATCAGGAGGTAGGTGGCACAAGTCTCCTAGCAGGCAGAGAAAGGGAAAGAATCCCTGCTCTCTGCTCCATGGATTCACCTCAAAGTTCCCCAGACCTGAGACCCTCTTGTCTCAACTCCTCTCATAGGCTAACCAAACTTAACTTTTCCTAACATAGAGAGGCTCAGAGGCAGAATCCCAAATCTTAAATTGCATTCACCTTGAAATTCAGATCACCAGAAGGGCTGGATGTGAGGAATCAGAGGGGAGTGCAGCTATTTAGTGTTTTGTTTTGTTTTGTTTTAGTTTGGTTTGTTTGCAGCTTGTTACTCAGCACTGTGCACACTAGCAAGTCTATCTGAAATAAGCAAGCAAGTCTGTGCTCCTGAAATAAGCATGCTCTGGCAACATGGCAGGAACTGGCTTCCGGGTTTACTATTCATATACTTCAGTGGATGGGGATTTGTTCACCTTTCCAGGGTTCCCATCATGAAACACAGAGTCTTAAAGTACAGAGGTTGGAAACCACTTGCCTTCATTTCATGGACAATGGATGCCAGCCCCCTCAACACCCCATAGGGGGCTCTAACCTGCTTTGCCAGTGGTCGCTTATCTCCACTTCAGAAGACAATCTGTGAAAAACACAAGTTGTCGAGTTGTCTCATTAACCTTTTGACAGCCTATATGACAGTCTTTGGGAATTAGAACAGTACAAATGCAATGATCTTCATTAGATAATAAATAAGAACTAAGTCATAGTCCTTCTGGGTTCAGGAAAAATCAGAAATTCACCTGTGCTTCTTAAATGCCATGCCTGGACTGTGGCCATGGGCAGGCAAGGGGTTTGCCAGGCTTCCCCGCCCCCTTTTTCTTCTTCTTTTCCCTATCTGTCAGAGACTGACTGCGTTGTGTACAAAGTGTCTGTGGCATCCACCCTGCCACTCTAGAATGTCAGCATTTATGCTAAGGTCAAACAAACTACTTGCACCTACATGCACTATTTTTTAGCCTACACCTAAAGTTGTTGAAGGATAAAGGGGAAAAGCTGCTGCAGCATTTATGCCCTTGGTTGTCAAAGAGCTCTGACAGGACTCCCTCTCTAATCTTTTCACTAGTCTGAGATGCTCCCACCTTTCCTGGAAGGAAGAGCCGAAGGGAAGGAGGACCAGGTGCCTCTGCTTCTCCGAGAAAAGGAATCAGGGGCTTCATGAGCCAGGGACGGTGCACCTTTTCACTAAACGTGCTCTGGCGAAATCCTTACAAAGCTCTCACAGTGAAGTCACTTGTCAGCCAAATCAACGCCAAACTGCAGGCAGCCCGTAGCCGCTCAGGGAGAGGGGCAGGGGGCAGTCTGTCAGGCACTGTGTGGACAGCACAGCGGCTACCTGACCCTCAGCACGACCCCGCAGAGACAGGGCAGACGCCCTCCATGTCCCCCCACCCCCACCCCGCGCACCTGGCTCCCGGGATGGTCACCGGGCCTGCAGGCCCTGGCCCGCAGCCTCCTTGGCCTTCCTGCAGGTGTACAGCCACTTGATGATGCGCGCGTTCCTCTCCACCACCGAAGTGGCGCTGGGCACCCGGCCGGCCAGCTCGTCCTCTTGCAGCCCGTCCACGCTACCGCTGCGCCGGGAGAAACCGCTGTCCGAGGTGGCCACGCTTAGGCTTCGCAGCTGCCTCACCCCGCGCTCCGAGCCGCCGGCCAAGTTGTCGCGGCCCAGCGCGGCCACCACGTCGGGCTCCAGCCCGCAGGACTGGAAGAAGGCGGCCAGTTCCGCCATGGACACCGACTGGCGCGAGCTCAGGTCCGACTGCGAGCGCTGCAACCCCCGCCGCCGCACGCCCCGCAGTTCTGAGCCGGGGGCCGGGGGCGCGGGAGCCGGGGATGCGGGGGCCGGGGGTGCGGGGGCCCGGAGGCTGGTGGGCGGGGCGGGGGGCGGCGACGCCGGGCGCGCAGGCGAGACCGTGGCAGAAGCCACAGAAGTCGCCGGGGTCACAGCCGGGACCTTGGAGGGCACTGCGGGACTCGAAGCTGAGACCCTTGCGGGAGCCACCGGAATAGCAGCCGGGACCCCGGCGGGCGGGGCAGGAGTCGCAGCCAGACTCTTGCTGGGCGCCGCGGGGTCCCGCCTGGCCCGGCCGCCCTCCTCTGCCCCCGGCCTGCGCTCTGCCCCCGCGGCCGGCGTGTTTGGGGTTGCGGCCGGCCGGCCTCTGGCCGGGACCTGCAAGAGCTTCTTTCCGGGGCCGTCCGGGCCGCGCACGAATTCGCATTTCTGCCGGTACATGACCAGCGAGTCTGGCCTCAGCGGCCTCCGCGCGATGACCCTGCGTGCCACCGGGGGCGGGGGCGCCGATTCCCCTTCTTCGGCCCGGGAGCTGCTGCCCGCGGGCGCGGGGCCCCGCACGTACTTGGCGCGGTCAGCCGCCAGCCTGTCCGCCGCGCTCCTGCGCACCGGGGCGGCCTCGGGGTGGCCGGGCGGCTCCCCGGGGGGCGCGTCCAGGGCGGGCCGGGCGCGCATCCTCGCGGGCCCCGGGTCCGCGGAGACCCGCCGGGGTGTCCTCAGGCCGCCGCCAGCCCCCAGGTCTGCGTGGGTGGAGCCGCGCCCAGGGCCCGCAGCCCAGAGTCCGGAGTCTAAGCGCCCGGCTGTAGACGCCCGCCGCAGCTCCTAAGCCGCCTAGCCCTAGGGTACCACCCCTTGCCCGGGCCCGCCCACCTGCCGCGGGGGCTCGTCCCACTGGGCCGGACCAAACCCGTCTCAGCACCCCAGTGCCTTTGGGGACCGCCCGCAGTTTACCCAACAGCGCCCCCCCTTCCCCGCTCCGCCCTGGCACTCCCCTGCTCTCCCCTGCGGTAATCTGTGCTCTGCTGTCTTTCCCAACCCTCACCTGTGCTTCCCAGGATCTCACTGGCCGCCTGAGGAAGGACGGGGTTCCAGCCCGCTGAGCTTTGGGAGAGGGCGACCCAACACCTCAGGCTCCTAGCAGGGCAGTGGAGGGGGAGGGGAGGGGTGGGGCAATTTTCTGCAGGTGTCCTCACCTCCTCCCCACCAGGGGAGCCCGCGGTCGCCTCAGGACCTTGGCATTTCCGGAGGGGGCAGGGCAGAGGGTTAGGTGCCGCTCTGCCCTGCAAGTGTACCTTCGAATGTAACTTAAGCATGTTCAGGAAGCTCTCCACTTGGGCGACTGCTGAGATCAGGAAGGCGACTCGCGGGGAAAGTCACCTACTATGGCCGAGAAGGCCATTGAGGACCCGGAATCCCACTCTTTCGACTGGAGCAAACTGATCTCAGTCAGAGGGGAAATTTGACTTATTTTTAGTGTAGCTGAGGCTTCAAGCATTCACCTTGTCTGCACCATGCCCCCTGCCCCCCAGCCATTTTTATTAGCGATAAACAATGAAATAGAAGACTGTAAGGTTACAGGGTATACTTCCACACCAAACCCACCACCAAAGTTCTGTGTCCCCACCCTCCCAAAAATAACTCACAGTTTTCACAAAGTTTTAGTTTGGTTTCTTTTGTTTCTTTGTTTGTCTTTGCAAGTTCACGTGTATCAGTTCTTTAGAGCCCATGCATGAGTGAAAGCATCTAGTAGTTGTATTGCATCTCTTTATTTTGTTAAGCACAGGCACCTCCAGTTCCATCTATTTTGTCCCAAAGGATACAGTATCATTTTTTTTATAGGAGAATAGTATTCCATGGGGTATATATCCATACTTCCTTTATCCTGTAATAGTGAACTCTGTTTGGAGCTCTTCTTTTTTTTATTTCTTTGTTTGTTTCCTAACTCCTTAGTGAAATGTTCTTTTAATTCCTAAATATGATGCTCCATGCTGTGCTTAAATTCTTTTATAGCCCTCATAATAAGTTTTATTTTTCCTCCCCCAACAGAGCACTGCTCACTTATGGCTTCTGCATCACTTTTTTATTTAGAGTGACAGACAGACACCACAGTACTGGGGCTTCCCTTGGTTCCATGTGGTACTGTGGTTCAACGCTGGACTCTGTGCATGGCAAGACATGCATTCTTCTATTCAGTGAGCTAGTTCTTCAGTCTGTAAAAATGTATTTGGATGCCAAAGCAGAATAAATCCCTCAAGACCCATCTATTTTTCGTAAATTGTAGGATTTCAGGTGTGTTTTTGCATGACGGTGACCTCACGAATGTGTGATCTCACAGTTCTGAACTGTTATTTCATTCAGATAGACACACACAGAGAGAGAGAGAGAGAGAGAGGGTGAGACACCATAGTTCCAGAGCTTCCACTGTGGCCATAGCACCTCTCATGTGTTTTTAGACATTGAACCTGGGTTGCAACCTGGGAAATGCTGGCTCCTTACCCTGTGAACTATCTCTCTGGCCTGTCAATATTTTTAAAGGTAGATAAACATTTCATTGTGAATATACAGAAAATTCATCATAGATATCTTACCTGGGGAGGAAAAACAGGGCAGGGGCTTCAACTGTAGCTGCAATGTTTATTTTTAGGCAAACAGTTGGGACACAGGAAAAACCATGTCAATCACACTCTCTCATACTCTTTTCTTGCTCTTGGAATAAGCCTGCACAATTTACCAGCTTGCTCTCTCCTCTGTCAGTTGCACTTCATGCTGGTGGCTGGTTCACACTTTAGAAGTGTAGTGGGATGTAGCAAGTACTGTGACTCAGGGAGTAGAGCTAGAATGGATGTTATAAATGAAACTACAGCATGAGAGTGGGAACAAGTGTTTGCTGCTACAAGAAACCAGACACTGAGGCTTCCGCTTGAAGCTGCTGTGGGGTCTTCTAGAAATAATCTGGTTACAGCAGAAATGTCAAATGATGGAACTGCTGATAAGACTTGAAAGACTGTCTTCATCTTCGGGCTCTGAGTAAAGTTCCCTCAACATGAGTAGGCCACGTCAGTCAGTTGGAGGCCCAACTCTAACCAAGACTCACCTCTTCAAGTGAGAAGCAACTCTGTCATGTTGGGTCTTCTCAGCTCTCCAGTCATGCTTGGAGATCTTCAGTTCACACCCAGCATCTCTGAAAAGAAACCTTTTTCTTAAGTATATCTGTATGCTCTGTTTCTCTAGTCATAAACTATGGAGTAAGAAACAGGAGGTTGAGTAGAAACTACTATGTCTGTGTGTGCAGAGACGAAAGAGGAAGAACTTGGAAGGTTCTAGCTCAGAGACTCAAAAAATGTAATTCCCTTGGCGTGGGGAGACAGCATAATGGTTCTGCAAAAATACTTTCATGCCTGAGGCTCTGAGGTCCCAGTTTCAGTCCCCAGCACCATCATAAACCAAATTTAAGCAGTGCTCTGCTCTGCTCTTTCACTCTTTGTACCTTTTTCTCTGACGCTGTTGACTGGCTACGGAAGAAGGGCAAACGCTAGAAGAAGAACTAACTAAATAAATAAAATATTAAGAAAAGAGAATGGACCTACTTCAAAGCAGAAAGCCAAATGGAAAGAGTGAATTTAGGAGGAAGAGAAATTAACTGAATTTGAGACGTCTTTGATTTAACTTCAGCTTTAAAGAGAATGGAAAAGCTGGAACCCAAGTGCATCTGTGGACAGTTAGAGGGCTGTCTGAGCAGGAGCAACCTTACACTATGGCGATGGAGAGCTGCCACCAGCAGAAAGAGCCTCAAACCAAGGACACTGCAGCCTGGGTGTGTACTGAGTGTTGTTGTCCTGTGTGTTTTGTGAGGGAGTATGAGCCTGTGTGTGTTTTGGGGTCGATGGGTGGGACTGTGTTTTGTTAGAGTCTGTATGTGTGTGTGTGTAGGATAGGGGGGCTGTATGTGTGTGTGTGTTGTCTGTATTCTGAGCCTGTGTGTTTTGTGAGGGGGTGTGAGCCTGGGTAGAGGGTGGGATTGTGTGTGTGTATATGTATATGTGTATGTGTGTGGTGTGGTGTGAGACTGTATGTTTCATGAGTGAGTGTGAACCTGTGTGTACGGGACTTTGTGTGTAGTTTCACCTGTAAAAATATTTCCGAGTTCCTTAACCAGAGTGCCTGAGACCAAATTAAGTTGAAAAAATCAGGTGTCATCTGTGACTTCATTGTGGGTTATATTAACATGGTTAATGAGGTTTCAATGTTGAATTTCTCCTAAGTTTTAAGGGTTAGTTTCCCCCTTAATTGATCTATTGATAGTTACTGCCTTTATTTTTTATTTATTTATTAGATAGAGACAGTCAGAAATCGAGAGGCAAGGGGTGAGAGGGAGAGAGACAGAGAGACACTTGTAACACTGCTCCACTACTTGAAAAGCTTTCCCCCTGTAGGTAGGAACCGGTCAAACCCAGGTCTTTCTGCACTGTAACATGTGCCTTCAAACAGGTGTGCTACCACCAGTTACAGACCCCAGTTACTGCCTTTAGAAAGAAGCCTGATTCACTTTGTGCTGTAAGATGCAACCTTTAAAATAATGTTTTTCAATTTTATTTATTTATTAATTGTAATGAGAGAGACATAGAGAGAAAAAGGCAGAGAGAGAAAGTAAGACCAGAGCACTGCTCAGCTGTAGCCTATTGTGGTGCTTGGGACTGAACCTGGGGTCTCAGAGCCTTAGGCATGAAGGTTTGCTGTTGTACTTCTCTATACCTAGACCAGGTATTTTCATTATGATGAAAAACAAAAAAAGCTGGATAATGCACATGTGTGTGGACCTAGGTTCAAACCCCTAGTCCCCACTTTCAGGGGGGAAAGCTTCACGAAGTGTGCAGGTGTCTCTATTTTTTTTAAATTAATTTATTTATTTTCCCTTTTGTTGCCCTTGTTGTGGTTATTGATGTCATCGTTGTTGGATAGGACAGAGAGAAATAGAGAGAGGAGGGGAAGACAGAGAAGGGGAGAGAAAGACAGACACCTGCAGACCTGCTTTACCGCCTGCGAAGCGACTCCCCTGCAGGTGGGGAGCCGGGGGCTCGAACCGGGATCCTCACGCCGGTCCTTGCGCTTTGCAACACCCGCGCTTAACCTGCTGCGCTACCGCCCAACTCCCTGGTGTCTCTATTTTACTCCCTTGTTCTTCCTCTCTATTTCTTTTTGTGTCTATCAGAAAGAAAAAAAAAATGGCCACTAGAGATAGTGGAGTTGTATAGACACTGAGTCCCAGTCATAATCCTGGTGGAGAAAAAAAAAAAGCACAGAACTTAAAAGCTTTTTGTCTTTATAAACCTGTTTAGAATTCCTTCCCTTACAGATTTCCAGAACGGGGGACTGTGGAGTGTGTTTATTGGGTGGGAGAGCTGCTGAGGGTTTGCTTTCTTCTGTCCAATTTGGCAGAATCCTGATTTGTACTGGATTAATTAAAACAGGAGGGGGAAGAAGCAAACCCTCATTGATTTTCTTTCTGGAATTATTGATCTCAGATATAGTTCTAACTGCCTCCAATAGAAGTGCACAGGCTAATCTTTTTTTCTTTATTTTTTTAATGAGAACTATACAAAGAAAAACGTACACAGGAAGAGACACAGAGACCAGAATGCTGCTCAGCTCCGGCTTATGGTGGTGCTAGGGACTGAACCTGAGGTCTCAGAGCTTCAGGCATGCGAGTCTTTTGCAGAACCATTATGTTGTCTCCCTAGCCCCACAGGCGGGTCTCACAGGTGCTCAGAGCTGGTTTTTCCGTGTATTACAGTGTACTCTCCTCTTGCCAACAAAGCAGGGTCTCTGTGGAGTTGGTGGCATGGTGAGAGCACACTACCTTTCAAAATGGCCTCTTTCTTTAGACTATCTCTTCAGGCTACTGTACTAGTTTTTGCCACATCCAGATTTCCCACAGTAAATGAACTTTTATACCTTTTGGCTCCTCCTTACCCATTCTTACTGAGTCACTGTAAATCAGCATCCCTGTTGTTAATGTTTCGGGGGGCTCCAGCAGGCCGGGCTAGCTTCGCGGTGGTGAACAGAGACAGACTCGGGGACACACGGCTGGGCGGGGAAGCTGTATATCTTTATTCACGAGCGGGCAAACGTGCTCTCCTGTCTTTCTCCTCTGGCGGCAGAGAGAGACCCTTAAACTAACCACCACACAGAATTCTCCTGCATCCTTCTCCTCACGCGGCGGCGCCAAAAACTCTGGAACTCTGTAGGGGTTCCTTGGGGCCGGGACAAGCGGCCCGCGAAACTAGCAGGGGCCAAACCAATTTTTCTGGCGGGGAGAGAGCTAGACCAAACCAATGTAAAGCATACAACACATTCCCTACCTGTTTCTAAGTTAAAACCCACCCACAGTGCCACCAGACAGAGCACTGCATGGGCATCAGTTCATCAAGCTGACCAGGGTCACCAAGCTGTCATCAAGACTGGCTTTCAGGGCTAGTGGACACAGGTGTTAAGGAATCTGTGAATGACAGCTTCTTCACCCACAAGATGATGAGTCCCAAGTCCGAGGACCAGACTCACTCAGCTGAAGCAGAGGAAGTGAACAGTGTGCTTGGCGCTGCCAGAGCATGATCTGAAGATGATTCCATCACACTGGGTCAACTTCTCCAGGTCAGAAGCCTGGTATTCTGTTCTGGGATCTCTGGTGATAAGCTGCACTCAGCAAGTAACAGCAGGAGTTTGCCGATTGAATTGTGTTTGTCTTTTCTTGTCAATTATTGACATCTTTGCTTCTTCAGAGATGTCTTCAGAACAAACTCACTAAATTGCATCTCTCAGATTTCTTTTGTCATTTCTGGGACATCACTGCCTGGGTCAACTGTCTTGAGAGAGAGAAAGAAAGAAAGAGAGATATAGATAGATAGATAGATAGATAGATAAATAGATAAGTAGAAAATCCATACCACTGAAGCTTTCTTTAGTGCAATGGAGGCCACACTAGTACCCAGGTCACACACACACGGCAAAGTAGCACACTATGCAGGTGATTTATTTTGTGGGCTCTGTGTCTCTCAGATTTTTTTTTTTTTTTCCCCCTCCAGGGTTATTGCTGGGCTCGGTGCCTGCACCATGAATCCACCACTCCTGGAGGCCATTTTTCCCCCCCTTTTGTTGCCCTTGTTGTAGCTTCGTTGTGGTTATTATTATTGCCCTTGTTGACACAATTCGCTGTTGGATAGGATAGAGAGAAATGGAGAGAGGAGGGGAAGACAGAGAAGGGGAGAGAAAGATAGACACCTGCAGACCTGCTTCACCGCCTGTGAAGCGACCCCCCTGCAGGTGGGGAGCCGGGGGCTCGAACCGGGATCCTTACGCCGGTCCCTGCGCTTTGCGCCACATGCGCTTAACCCACTGCGCCACCGCCCGACCCCCCGTGTCTCTCAGATTTTTGACTACAACAGTATGCTTGCATATTCCAGACTCATTCTACATTCAGAAGTTAAATCCCAGTAGTCGTAGTTTACATGTTTATAAAACTTAGCATTTGTTTCCATAACCAGATAATGGAAATCCCTCAGTCCAATGGGAAAGCTAAATTGAAAGCTTAGTCTGATTTTTTTAAATGATAGTGAAGCAGGTAGCGCTTCAGACTTGCATGTATGAGGTCCTGAGTTTGATTCTAAGCATCACATGTTCCAGGGTGATGTTCTGGGTCTCGGTCTCTCTCTCTCTCATTAATAAATCTTTTAAAAAATATCAAGTTTCAATCTCTGATGAATGAGTTATCTCTCACTATTCAACTTGAGGAATTTAAGAATGAAATAATATTTAAATATTTGACTAATAATAATGCAGAGCTATATTAAAGTCATGATAATGAAGAATGAACTCAAGTTATTATATGACATAGCAGCCATGAGATTTGTTACATAAACACTGAATTCTTGTAACTGTAGCTGTGAAACCAAATATAAATATTTTTCCATCAAAGTCATACTAGAGTTTGTACAAAGTGCTTCCTGCTGGTCTTGCAGCAGTTGTCAGGGCCAGAGCATAATGGAGGTTGCAAGAATCAGGACCATAGACCTGTGTTGGATGCAATTGCTTTTATACCTTTATTTTTCTTCTTTTTCTTGTTGCCATTGGAGTTCTGACACTCTGAGCCATCTTTTCTTGCAGGTAGAGAGATAAGCGGGGCGGGGGTGAGGGGGAGAGAGAGAGACAGAGAGAGAGACAAAAAGGGAAAGGCAACTCATCAAAGCTCCCACTTCAGTGGGGGTTGGGCTAGAACTTGTGCACATGGCAAAGCAGGCACCCTTCCAGGTGGGCTATTTCCTCAGTCCTTATGTCTTCATTTCAGACTTTAATACTTCCCTACCTGGGTGCCCAACAACAGATAAGTGGCTGAGGAAGTTGTGGTATATGTACATAATGGAATACTACTCAGCTATTAAAAATGGTGAATTCATCTTCTTCACTTCATCTTGGATGGAGCTTGAAGGAATCATGTTAAGTGAGCTAAGCCAGAAATGAATAGGGGATCATCTCACTCATAGACAGAAGTTGAGAAATAAGAACAGAAGGGGAAACACAAAGCAGAACCTAGACTAGAGTTGGTGCATTGAACCAAAGTAAAGGACTCCGGGTTGGCGGGGAGTGTTCAGGTCCTGGAACATGATGACAGAGGAGGACCTAGGTGGGGGGTTAGAGTGTTATGTGGAAAACCGAGAAATGTTATACAAGTACCAACTACTGTATTTTACTTTCAACTATAAACCGTTAGTCCCCACAATAAAGGAAAAAAAAAAAAAAGACAACCTCTTATTCTCAAACTAAGCCTTTTTTTAAAAAAAAATTGTTTGTTTATTCCCTTTTGTTGCCCTTGTTGTTTCATTGTTGTAGTTATTATTGATGTCATTGTTGTTGGATAGAACAGAGAGAAATGGAGAGAGGAGAGAAAGACAGAGAGGAGGAGAGAAAGAGAGATGCCTGCAGACCTGCTTCCCCGCCTGTGAAGTGACTCCCCTGCAGGTGGGGAGCCGAGGACTTGAACTGGGATCCTTACGCCAGTCCTTGTGCTTTGCACCACCTGCGCTTATCCCGCTGCACTACCACCTGACTCCCCGTCTAAGCCTTTTAAAGAGTCTGAGGGACTGGGGAGAGTGCAGTGGATGTGCACAGAACTTGCTGCTCAGAGGACACCACTGGTAGCTAGAGCTGAGCGATGTTCAGAAACACACACACACACACACACACACAGGAACAGAAAGCAAGAAGTTCTATACTAAAGAAATCCATTTAATTTCACTTGCTACAAAGTTTTCACATGTACTGGAGACCAAACATTGTGTCTGTGTGGCATGTCCCAGCACATCTATCAGTGTTCTGTGGAAATAGCTTGAAAGAGGGAGAAAATCACCACCTGCACAGCACAAGGTGGAATGGGACATGTGGCACATCCTTGCTATGGAGGGGCTGCTTTTCTGCCCACCACACCCTCCCTCCTGACAGCATGACAGTGTGAGGCCCAGCCTAGACTCTGGGAGGGGAAGGTCAGCTCACTGGAAAAGCTCTCAAATACATCTGTTTCTTCTTGTCTGCTTTCTACAACTGTAAGGAAAGTGAATGCTTTCATTAGAATCTGTTTCAATCACAATGAGGAAGTTCATTTTATTAATTCCTTTAAAGTTTTCTCTATTTAATCATCACTTGGAATCACCTTGACAGCCTTCTCATGAACTCTCACTAGATTTCCATTCCTTCTTGTCAACAGTCCAAAGCTGCTTTGAAGTTCACCAGAGCAACAAGGGGAACTGACTTCCTGGTAGGAGAGGGTAGCTGAGTCACCACTCCCACAGCAGAGACCCAGGCTGTGTGGGTCTGGACCTGGGCTGTGAGTGAAGGAGGAGACAGGGGTGTTCTTGCACCAGCCAGGACCCCACACCTTCCCAATGCCCCCCAGAGTTCCCACAGTTACTCCTGGCATTGAAGCAAATACATACAGATCTTCAGAGATGTTGTGGAAAGCCGGTCAAGATGAGAAAGTGACATGATTGCTCTTTCTCTCCTTCTTTCTTTCTTTTTATTTTGTTTTAATTTTTTAAATTAAATTTATAAAATAAAAAATAGGGGCCAGGCAGTGGTGTACCTGGTTAAGTGCTCACATTATAGTGCACAGGGACCTAGTTCAAGCCTCTGATCCCCACTTGCAGGAAGAAAGTTTCATGAGTGGTGAAGCAGGGCTGCAGGTGTCTCTCTATTTGTTTCCCTACTTCTCCCTCCCCCTCAATTTCTCTCTGTCTCCATCTAATAAATAAATAATAAAATAAAGTAAAAAATAGAAAATATCGGCAAACCCATAGGATAAGAGGGGTAAAATTCCACATTCAGGGCTGGGTGGTAGCCCAGTGGGTTAAGCGCACATGGCCCTCCTCAATCGCTATTGATCAGGCCATGGCCGGTGCGCCGCTATGTTCCATCGCTGGGGAGCCAGAGACGACCCGAACTGCCCCTGCGGCTACAGACAGACTATGACCCACATAGTCAACAACTGCCACCTCTCCAGATTCAAAGGAGGTCTCGAAACTTTACATCAGGCTCAACCTGACACTGTTGACTGGCTACGGAAAAAGGGCAAACGCTAGAAGAAGAAGAAGCGCACATGGCACAAAGTGCAATGACTGGCTTAAAGATCCTGGTTCAAGTGCACCGGGCGGTGGCGCACCTGGTTGAGCGCACACACTACATTGCGTAAGGACCCGGGTTCAAGTCCCTGGTCCCACCTGCAGGGGGAAGCTTCACGAGTGGTGAAGTAGATTTGCAGGTGTCTCTCTGTCTCTCTCCTTCTCTATCTACCCTCCCCTCTCAACTTCTCTCTGTCTCTATCCAATGATAAATAAGTAATTTAAAAAAAAGATCCTGGTTCAAGCCCCCGACTCCCTACCTTCAGGGGGTTTGCTTCCTAGGCGGTGAAGCAGGTCTGCAGGTGTCTGTCTTTTTTCTCTCCCTCTCTGTCTTCCCCTTCGATTTCTCTCTGCTCTATCCAACAACAGCAGCAATGGAAACAATAAAAGTAACAACAAAAACAAGGGTAACAAAATGGAAAAACATGGCCTCCAGAAGCAGTGGATTTGTAGTGCAGGCACCGAGCCCCAGCAACAACCCTGGAGGCCACCACAGTTCTATATCCCATCCCCTCCACTGGAAATTTTCCTATCCTTTATCCCTCTGGGAGTATGGACCCAGGCTTATTATGGGATGCAAAAGGTTGAAGGTCTGACTTCTGTAATTGCTTCTCTGCTGAACATGGGCATTGTCAGGTCAATCCATGGCCCCAGCCTGATTCCATCTTTCCCTAGTGGGGCAGGGCTCCAAAGAGATGGGGGTCCCAGGGTACATTGCTGAGGTTGTCTGCCCAGGGCAGTCAGGCTGGCATCATGGCAGCATCTGTACCTTGGTGTCCGAAAAATCATTAAGATATAAAGAAGAACAAATTGTTTAATAATCTGGAACCTAAAGGCAAGAATACAGCAGATGAGATTTGGGGTCTCCATTCTGGAAAAAGTAGGTCTATTTTAGGTGTATTTCAAAGGGCCAATGAGTTTACTAATTTTTGCTTGAGCCTGACAGGTAACATAACATATAAGTAGGATACAGGTATTATCTGGGGAGATGGGGGCAGAGTTGGAAATAGGACTAGAAAGTTGTGTCAGGGAGAAGAGCAGCTCCCAAATCTGGAAAGAGTATATAAATATCATTAACTGTAGAACCCCATCGATTTGATCGGGGGCCCATATTCAGTGCAGGAGTCGGTGTAACCTCTGTATCCCTATAGGTCTGAATTCACATTCTGTGGTCACAGCTAGGAGCCTTCTGGTTGCACCCATTGCCAGACCCATCTTCCTCAAGTGGTAGAGGATTTTGGTCTAACTTCCCTTCCAAGAATGGGGCAGTCTCTAAAGGGATTCGACTTCCGGAGGCGGAGCTACGAGCAGCAGATCTCTTTCTCTCCTCTCCTTTCCTCTCCTCTCCTCTCCTCTCCTCTCCTCTCCTCTCCTTTCCTCTCCTCTCCTCTCCCGGATCAACTAGGAATACCAAAGGAGACCACCCGGACCAAAACAAGACAGGACTAGAATGACCACAGGAACCCAGTAAATCACCCGTGAGTACAAACATGCGTGGCTGATGACAGAGAGGAGAGAGGGGCCTAAGGAGAGATTAAGTGACCGCTAACAGTTCAACAGTTTATCAGTGGAGACGCCACCTCCAGTCTGCTCCACCAACAAGGGGACAGCTGAAGGGAGGAAAGGACTCCCCAGAGACTCACCAAGTGCAACTCTGAGTCTCCATTGCTACTACCCTCAGAATCTGGAGCAGCAACAGGGAGGGACACCAGGGGACAGAGATCTAACTGGGAAACTCAGGAGAAGACCTATACCTCGGTGGCATTGCTGAGGGGCTGTGAAAGTCTCTTTGCATAACCACTGGATTATCTCTGCCACACCCTGCTTTATCTCTTGGTCAGGAGTCAGTGATTAAGCTGAGAAGCCTATTGATAGTTTAAAAGCCCTCAGGCTCCCATAGCCTACAGGGAAGAAAAAAAAAGAGGCTTTTACACCACTGAGCTCCAACTCAGGGATTGAAAAAACTGTTAATTTCCACCACGGTAAAACCTTTAATTAAATTACTTAGACACAAGTCAATCCAGGCAATAGTGATCAATAATTTGAAAATTACTGATAAAGGGAACTCATAACATAATATATAAAATGGTTAAAACAACAAGAAAAAATATTGGAGATTCGAACCAGGACAAGAGTCCAGCTAAAAGTCCTCCAGAGGGTGAAGCACAAAACAACGAGTTCAACATCCAAACATTAGCTAAGGAAATAATAACAGGAGTGAGTAAAGAATTTGAAAAAATTATAATCAGAAATGCAGGAACAACAAATGAGAATATGGAAGAAAATTCTAATTATCTCATGGTTATTAGAGAGCTGAAAGCTGAAATCACTGAGCTAAGAAGGCAACTAGCTGAACAAGCTAAAACAGTATCAGAACAGGGCAACAAAATAGATGAACTCCAGAAAGCAGTAGAGGGCAGAGAGAATAGAATCTATGAGGCCGAAGACAGAATTAGCAAGATTGAGGATGAATTAGAGACAACTAAAGAAGAAGTAAGAGATCTCAAAAAGAGATTAAGAGATGCTGAAAACAACAACAGAGTCCTATGGGATGACTTCAAAAGAAACAATATACGCATTATTGGCTTACCAGAGGAAGAAAGAGAAGGAGAGGAAGAAAGCATTCTCCAGGCCATAATAGCTGAAAATTTCTCTAGTCTAGACAACACCAAAGACATAAAGATTCAAGAAGCCCAGAGGGTCCCAAACAGAATTAATCCAGACCTAAAGACACCAAGACATGTCATACTTAGAATGGAAAGGAATAAGGATAAAGAAAGGATCCTCAAGGCTGCAAGAGAAAAACAGAGAGTCACCTACAAAGGAAAACCCATAAGATTAGCAGCAGACTTCTCCATACAAACACTACAGGCCAGAAGAGAATGGCAAGATATCTATCGAGTGCTCAATGAGAAAGGCTTTCAGCCAAGAATACTATATCTTGCTAGACTGTCATTCAGACTAGATGGAAGCATCAAAATCTTCTCAGACAAGCAACAGTTGAAGGAAGCAACCATCACCAAGCATGCCCTGAAAGAAGTTCTGAAAGGTCTCCTATAAACAACCAGACCACCACAAATAGGACATATATCAAAACACTCTAAAACTCTACAAGAATGGCGTTAAAATATCTTCAATCTTTGATATCAATAAATGTCAATGGCCTGAATTCACCTATTAAAAGACACAGAGTAGGAAGATGGATCAGAAAACACAACCCAACAATATGCTGTCTACAGGAAACTCACCTAACTCAACAAGACAAACACAGACTTAAAGTGAAAGGATGGAAAACTATCATACAAGCCAATGGCCCACAAAAAAGGGCAGGAACAGCTATTCTCATATCTGACATGATAGACTTTAAAATAGATAAGATTAAAAAAGATAGGAATGGACACTACTTAATGCTCAGAGGATCAGTCAATCAAGAGGACTTAACAATTATTAATATCTATGCACCCAATGAGAAGCCATCTAAATACATCAAACTTCTACTGAAAGAGCTACAGCAATATACTAACAGTAACACAATCATAGTAGGGGACTTCAACACCCCACTATCTCAACTTGACAGATCATCCAGGAAGAAAATCAGTAAAGACATAAGGGAGCTAAATGAAGAGATAGATAAACTAGAACTATTGGACATTTTCAGAGTCATTCATCCCAAGAAACTGGAATACACATTTTACTCAAATCCACATGGGTCATTCTCAAGGACAGACCATATGTTAAGCCACAAAGACAGCATCAGCCAATTCAAGAGCACTGAAATCATCCCAAGCATCTTCTCAGACCACAGTGGAATTAAATTAACACTTAACAATCAACAAAAGATTAGTAACAGTGCCAAAATGTGGAAGCTCAACAGTACACTTCTTAACAACTTCTGGGTCAAAGAGGAAATCATGGAAGAAATCAAAATGTTTTGAGAGTTCAATTAAAATGAGGACACAAGCTATCAAAATATTTGGGACACAGCTAAAGCAGTCCTAAGAGGGAAGTTCATAGCTATACAAGCACACATTAGGAAACAAGAAAAAGCACAAATAAACAGCCTGATTGCACATCTTAAAGAGCTAGAAGAAGAACAACAAAGGAATCCTAAAGCAACCAGAAGGACAGAAATCACTAAAGTTAGGGCAGAAATAAATAACATTGAGAATAGGAAAACCATACAAAAGATCAATGAAAGTAAATGTTGGTTCTTCGAAAGAGTAAACAAAATCGACAAGCCTTTAGCCAGACTCACAAAACAAAAAAGGGAGAAGACCCAAATAAATTGGATAGTAAATGAAAGAGGAGATATCACAACAGACACTGCAGAAATTCAACATATCATGCGAGGCTTCTATGAACAACTATATGCCACCAAGCTAGAGAACCTGTAAGAAATGAATGATTTCCTAGATACCTACCAACTTCCAAAACTAAGTAAAGAGGAAGTGGATAACATGAACAGGCCCATCACAGCTAATGAAATTGAAACAGTTATCAAAAATCTTCCCAAAAATAAAAGTCCTGGACCAGATGGTTTTACAAATGAATTCTACAAAACTTTCAAAGAAGAACTAATACCTCTACTTTTAAAAGTCTTCCAGAAGATTGAAGACACTGGAATACTCCCTGCCAGCTTCTATGAAGCCAACATCACCCTGATACCAAAAGCAGACAGGGACACAACCAAAAAAGAAAACTACAGACCAATATCTCTGATGAACATAGATGCAAAAATATTGAACAAAATTCTAGCCAACCGGATACAGCAGTATATCAAAAAGATTGTTCATCATGACCAAGTGGGGTTTATCCCAGGCATGCAAGGTTGGTTTAATATACGTAAATCAATCAATGTGATCCACCACATCAACAAAAGCAAGACCAAAAACCACATGGTCATATCAATAGATGCAGAGAAAGCCTTTGACAAAATACAACATCCCTTTATGATCAAAACACTACAAAAAATGGGAATAGATGGAAAATTCCTGAAGATAGTGGAGTCTATATATAGCAAACCTACAGCCAACATCATACTCAATGGTGAAAAACTGGAAGCATTTCCCCTCAGATCAGGTACTAGACAGGGCTGCCCACTATCACCATTACTATTCAATATAGTGTTGGAAGTTCTTGCCATAGCAATCAGGCAGGAGCAAGGAATTAAAGGCATACAGATGGGAAGAGAAGAAGTCAAACTCTCCCTATTTGCAGATGACATGATAGTATACATGGAAAAACCTCAGGAATCCAGCAAGAAGCTTTTGGAAATCATCAGGCAATACAGTAAGGTGTCAGGCTACAAAATTAACATTCAAAAGTCAGTGGCATTCCTCTATGCAAACACTAAGTTAGAAGAAATTGAAATCCAGAAATCAGTTCCTTTTTCTATAGCAACAAAAACAATAAAATATCTACGAGTAAACCTAACCAAAGAAGTGAAAGACTTGTATACTGAAAATTATGAGTCACTACTCAAAGAAATTGAAAAAGACACAAAGAAGTGGAAAGATATTCCATGTTCATGGGTTGGAAGAATTAACATCATCAAAATGAATATATTACCCAGAGCCATCTACAAATTTAATGCTATCCCCATCAAGATCCCAAGCACATTTTTAAGGAGAATAGAACAAATGCTACAAATGTTTATCTGGAACCAGAAAAGACCTAGAATTGCCAAAACAATCTTGAGAAAAAAGAACAGAACCGGAGGCATCACACTCCAGATCTCAAACTGTATTATAGGGCCATTGTCATCAAAACTGCTTGGTACTGGAACATGAACAGACACACTGACCAGTGGAATAGAATTGAGAGCCCAGAAATGAGGCCCCACATGTATGGACATCTAATCTTTGACAAAGGGGCCCAGACTATTAAATGGGGAGAACAGAGTCTCTTCAACAAATGGTGTTGGAAACAATGGGTTGAAACATGCAGAAGAATGAAACTGAATCACTGTATTTCACCAAATACGAAAGTAAATTCCAAGTGGATCAAGGACTTGGATGTTAGACCAGAAACTACCAGATACTTAGAGGAAAATATTGGCAGAACTTTTTTCCGCATAAATTTTAAAGACATTTTCAATGAAACGAATCCAATTACAAGGAAGACTAAGGCAAGTATAAACCTATGGGACTACATCAAATTAAAAAGCTTCTTCACAGCAAAAGAAACCACTACCCAAACCAAGAGACCCCTCACAGAATGGGAGAAGATCTTTACATGCCATACATCAGACAAGAGGCTAATAACCAACATATATAAAGAGCTTGCCAGACTCAACAACAAGACAACAAATAACCCCATCCAAAAATGGGGGGAGGACTTGGACAGAATATTCACCACAGAAGAGATCCAAAAGGCCAAGAAACACATGAAAAAATGCTCCAAGTCTCTGATTGTCAGAGAAATGCAAATCAAGACAACAATGAGATACCCCTTCACTCCTGTGAGAATGTCATACATCAGAAAAGGTAACAGCAGCAAATGCTGGAGAGGGTGTGGGGTCAAAGGAACCCTCCTGCACTGCTGGTGGGAATGTCAATTGGTCCAACCTCTGTGGAGAACAGTCTGGAGAACTCTCAGAAGGCTAGAAATGGACCTACCCTATGATCCTGCAATTCCCCTCCTGGGGATATATCCTAAGGAACCCAACACATCCATCCAAAAAGATCTGTGTACACATATGTTCTTGGCAGCACAATTTGTAATAGCCAAAACCTGGAAGCAACCCAGGTGTCCAACAACAGATGAGTGGCTGAGCAAGTTGTGGTATATATACACAATGGAATACTACTCAGCTGTAAAAAATGGTGACTTCACTGTTTTCAGCCGATCTTGGATGGACCTTGAAAAAATCATGTTGA
Organism: Erinaceus europaeus; assembly: GCF_950295315.1. Classification (NCBI taxonomy): domain Eukaryota; kingdom Metazoa; phylum Chordata; class Mammalia; order Eulipotyphla; family Erinaceidae; genus Erinaceus; species Erinaceus europaeus. Next base: position 31,032,612 of record NC_080164.1, on the reverse strand, counting down.
GTGAAATAAGTCAGAAACAGAAGGATGAATATGGGATGATCTCACTCTCAGGCCGAAGTTGAAAAACAAGATTAGAAAAGAAAACACAAGTCGAACCTGAAATGGAATTGGAGTATTACACCAAAGTAAAAGACTCTGGGGTGGGTGGGTGGGTGGGGAGAATACAGGTCCATGAAAAATGATGAATGAAATAGTGGGGGTTGTATTGCTAAATGGGAATCTGGGGAATGTTATGCATGTAAAAAAAAAAAAAAGTAGAAACGCAAAGCAGAAATTGAGTTTGGAGTATGGCACCAAAGTAAGAAAGCAGAAGTATACTAGAGTTTGCAGTAAGTACCTCCCTAATACTTCCTCTCCACTTTTCCAAGCTTTGGGTCCATGATTGCTCAACAATTTGTTTGGCTTTGTATGTTAATTCTCTTTTTAGTCACCAGGTTCCAGGTGTCATCAGGATGCCGGCCAGACTTCCCTGGATTGAAGACACCACCAATGTGTCCTGGAGCTCAGCTTCCCCAGAGACCCATCCTACTAGGAAAAGAGAGAGGCAGACTGGGAGTATGGACCGACCAGTCAACGCCCATGTTCAGCGAGGAAGCAATTACAGAAGCCAGACCTTCTACCTTCTGCAACCCTCAATGACCCTGGGTCCATGCTCCCAGAGGGATAGAGAATGGGAAAGCTATCGGGGGAGGGGGTGGGATATGGAGATTGGGCGGTGGGAATTGTGTGGAGTTGTACCCCTCCTAAAATAAAAAAAAAAATAAAAAAAAATAAAAATGGGGAGAACAGAGTCTCTTCAACAAATGGTGTTGGAAACAATGGGTTGAAACATGCAGAAGAATGAAACTGAATCACTGTATTTCACCAAATACGAAAGTAAATTCCAAGTGGATCAAGGACTTGGATGTTAGACCAGAAACTACCAGATACTTAGAGGAAAATATTGGCAGAACTTTTTTCCGCATAAATTTTAAAGACATTTTCAATGAAACGAATCCAATTACAAGGAAGACTAAGGCAAGTATAAACCTATGGGACTACATCAAATTAAAAAGCTTCTTCACAGCAAAAGAAACCACTACCCAAACCAAGAGACCCCTCACAGAATGGGAGAAGATCTTTACATGCCATACATCAGACAAGAGGCTAATAACCAACATATATAAAGAGCTTGCCAGACTCAACAACAAGACAACAAATAACCCCATCCAAAAATGGGGGGAGGACTTGGACAGAATATTCACCACAGAAGAGATCCAAAAGGCCAAGAAACACATGAAAAAATGCTCCAAGTCTCTGATTGTCAGAGAAATGCAAATCAAGACAACAATGAGATACCCCTTCACTCCTGTGAGAATGTCATACATCAGAAAAGGTAACAGCAGCAAATGCTGGAGAGGGTGTGGGGTCAAAGGAACCCTCCTGCACTGCTGGTGGGAATGTCAATTGGTCCAACCTCTGTGGAGAACAGTCTGGAGAACTCTCAGAAGGCTAGAAATGGACCTGCCCTATGACCCTGCAATTCCCCTCCTGGGGATGTATCTTAAGGAACCCAACACATCCATCCAAAAAGATCTGTGTACACATATGTTCTTGGCAGCACAATTTGTAATAGCCAAAACCTGGAAGCAACCCAGGTGTCCAACAACAGATGAGTGGCTGAGCAAGTTGTGGTATATATACACAATGGAATACTACTCAGCTGTAAAAAAATGGTGACTTCACCGTTTTCGGCCGATCTTGGATGGACCTTGAAAAAATCATGTTGAGTGAAATAAGTCAGAAACTGAAGGATGAATATGGGATGATCTCACTCTCAGGCCGAAGTTGAAAAACAAGATTAGAAAAGAAAACACAAGTCGAACCTGAAATGAAATTGGAGTATTACACCAAAGTAAAAGACTCTGGGGTGGGTGGGTGGGTGGGGAGAATACAGATCCATGAAAGATGATGAATGACATAGTGGGGGCTGTATTGTTAAATGGGAATCTGGGGAATGTTATGCATGTACAAACTATTGTATTTACTGTTGAATGTAAAGCATTAATTCCCCAATAAAGATATAAATTATTAAAAAAAGAAAAAAAATTAAAAATAATAAAATATTTCTAATATTTAAAAAGAAAAAAAAAGAATGGGGCAGTCTCTACCACTGTTGATCCACATTGAGGGCAAGGTCCTATGGGGGCACATACAGGGGTTCATTATGTTGTTCCTGATGGAGATGACCAGTGACAGTGGAAAAAGGGATCTATCTATTAGAGGTCTAGGCCCATCATGCCTGTGTGGGAATCCCAGGAATCCTTCCCTGACCAGGGCCCTGGGAGATGCTGGTTACTACAAAAAGCCATCATTGATGTATGCCAGTCTCTTGGCCTTATCCAGCTTTTGTCATCCTTACTTTGTCTGACAAGGTTAGCACTGGAGTGATTGAGGGAAGTGAAATAGGAAGTAGATGAGGAGAGTATCTAGGTCTAAGTAGAAACTAGTTGATTAAGTACTTTATGTTGTCTTTCTTAGGTCTTTCTATTTTCTTGCTGCACTTATTGGGTCACTGAAAACTATTGTGTACTTTTGCTTTAAGGTATATATTGTCCCCTAACTTATGGATACATGTGGACACGTGCTCTGTCTCTTGGGTCCTGGTTCATATCTAGGTGTTGGGGCTTTGTTAGGAAGTGCACTACCCAAAATGGAATTAAGGATTCCTCTGAGCTAGGAAGGGTCTCACCAGAGTACTGGAGCTGAAGGGTTGACATTGCAGGTCTGTCTTCTGTGGACACAGTGCGAAGTAGACACATGTAGAGGTGACACTGGTTGCCTTCATTAGGCTGAGATCAGCAGATGCAGTATCAATTGGTGTGGGTCAAGAGAAGCCTGCTGAAACATGAACCACACCCCAGAGGTTCCAGGACTGGGAGAAATATGGGTTTTATAGAGAATGGGGAGGGTTCTTCCTGTCTTAGGGTTTAAGAAGGCAATAGATTGTTATTATTGTAACCAGGTTATTTGGAAATTTGGTTGACTTTGAAAGTCCCATTGTATTTTCTGTATCTCTGAGGACCTCACCATGATTTATGTCATTTAATACTATTTACATATATTTCTATCTAACATAGTAACTCAGCTAGTTACTTCTGGTTTCTTTGGTGGTTTTGTTTTCTTTGTTCTTTAAGCTGCTTTTTGCTGGTTTATAGATGATTTATAATTTCCCACTTTGGTTCCTTTTTGACCCCTCCTATATAGTTTATCTCCTACAGGTCTGAAAATCCTGTTTCCACTTAGAATTCCCAGGGTTTGAGTCAATTTTTGTCGAGAGTCTGTTTCCTTGCTGCTTTCAGGTCTCCATCTTGACTCCGCCTCTGATTGTTCTTTCTTAACAAGAGCTCTGTGTGTGTAATCTTAAGTTAATACTTCAAATAGTGACACTTTAACCTGGATGAAAGAAAGCACTGGCTTCCAGTTGCAGTTACACGTTTATGATTCTCGGGAAAGCTTTGAAGACATTGCGTGGGTGTTAATGGTTTGACTTCCTACCTGGACTTGTTCTGAGAAGGCATCAGGCAAGGGTTACAGAGACCTCTATGGAGAAAACTGCTTATTTCTCATTCTGTCCTGCACCTCCAACCCCACAAACACCCCCAAGAAAGAAGAAGTTTAGCATCAGGAGGGACATTCATTGCCTCTGATCAAAGGGACTGGGGAGTTTCCAAAACTGGTGACTGAAGCCTAGATAGTAGCTGAACCTGTACAAAGACATCTTTTTTTTTCAGAGATAGTTGCAAAGTTTAATCATTTATTTGTACTTTAGGCAGCTTATTGCATTTGAGATTACTCTTTCTTTAAGGTCTAGACTTGGTCGACTGAAGATACCACATGCTCGTGATTGCTGTGTTTTTGGTCACACAGACTCTGGCGATGAAACAGATTGTGGTTTGGAATTCAGTGGCCTGAGGTCATTTTCACCTCTGTCACCTGTGTGTGAGTTTCCAACTGTCACCAGAACAATGTGCATGTGTGTGCACGTGTGTGTGTGTGTGTGTGTGTGTGTGTGTGTGTGTGTGTGTGTGTGTGTATGTGTGTGAGACACTTCTGTAGAGGTTGCGAATGGCCTGTGCAATGTGTCAATGTGTCTCCTTCTTTGGATGGGTCCTTCTCCCTATCACTAATGCCTCCCCAGTTCTGCAGCCCCAGTTCCTAGTGAAATGTGCTGGTGAGACAGCTGACTGTTTCCATGGCCACCGGGCAGAGACAACTTCAGGAAGGTTTACAGGGATTTGCTCAAGCCATTGATGGGCACTGTGGCTGCTCAGACTGCCAATACCTGCTGCAGTCCCCAAGTATGTCAGCCAATCAGTTCAGTGTTTGAAGGAGGTGGGTTAAATGCATGAACTCCTACAAAGTGCTAGAACCCTGAACCATTCAGATTCTTCAACTCCAGGTTCCATGCCCTCTGCAGGGCCCCTCCCCCCATACTTTGTGCCCTCTGCCTTGCCCCATCAGTCTGTTCTGAAAGCCTTCCTTCAGGCTTTCCTCGGCTTGCAGAGTCTGGGCTGAGCTGGGGTGTGCAGGGTTGTTCTCTTGGGCCTGGCATCTCTTTTGCCATGGGAGTGTGCCCCAGAGGACTTTGTGGAGGGGTGTCGCCTGGAAAATTCAGATAGAGAACTGCAGACCCTGCCAAGGTCCTGGCCAATAGGCCTATATTTGACTGACCCCAGCCAGTGCCCAACTGGTGCTGAGAGATCTCCTCTCCACAAGTGTAAGGTGACAGAACTATGACCGGCATCTGTGAGGGTGGCTGAGCCATGTGCCCACCATGCACCACACAGAGGCTAATAGTGCTGACCACACCATGCCAGTCCCTGAAAAGAACCCCTGAGGCACTGGGTCTGTCCTCCATGTCTGCCACATGGGGTGGCTGTGTGAGCCCTCCATGAGGTCAGGACTGGTCTCCTGATAGTCAGCTGTCACTTTAGAGGCTGCTCTGTGGGCTGTTCTCTTGTCATTCATGTGGACACTCAGCTCAGAGTCATGTCAGCCCCACTGCTTCATGACAAGGGCTCATGAGGAGGAACAGCTTTCTGTACAGAGGCAGATGAACAGCATTTGCGGGGAAATGCTGCCTGATTATGGAACCACAGCCTGGACATGTTTGCTTTGGAAGTGGCTAGCATGTGCCTGCTCTGGTCCTCAGTACCCACTGCTGACTGTGCTATGCATGTGGCACATGGCCTTTGCTGTGGTCTGGAGAGAGGAGAGAGCCAGGCAGCCCTTCTGGGTCTGCAGCTGCACACCTATGAAGAATTTGTTGAGCTCCTTCCTAGGCTGTGGGTCTCTCAACCAGGGGGCTCAAGCCTGTTGATCTGGCAGAAAGGGACTGGCTGTGAAATGCGGTGCCCTTCAGAAAGGGACCAGCTGTGTCTCACCACTGCTTTCCTGAAATGGTGCTTGGATTACAACTTCAACAACCAGACTGCTTAGCAAGAAGGTGGTGAGAGAGTGCCTCAGGTCCCCATGGCCCTTGGGTGTGGCACCAGGGCAGTGGAGAGTGTTGCTGAGGCTCAAAGTTTAGCTCATGCCTAGAAACTACTTCAGTGCTGGTGAGGCTAGGTCACAAGGTATGTGCTAGTGCCAGGCCTCCAAAGCCAGAAGCAAGGAGGGGGCAGCGCTGTGGGGACAAGGCCCACAGGACAAATCCACTGAGGTGGAAAGTACCGGAGCTCTGGGGGCCTAGTCCGAGGAGGCCCACCTGGGGTGTCTAGCCGTGTCCACTGCAGCCTCTCCTGATATCAGCATGTGACAAGCTGCTGAATGGCAGGCTGCATCCAGTGAACAGAGACGTCAGCAGCTGTGTTCACTATGGGAGATGTTCTCTTGGGAGGACGTGAAACCTGGCCCCAGAAGGCATGGGGGAACCACTGTCAGCAAGACCTACCAAAGCTCAGAGCCTCTCACCACAAAAGAGCAATTAGCATTCTTTATCTGACAGCAAAGCAACATGGACCTTGTGCTTGAATACTGTCGCCACCTGTTGTTTCCAGAAAAGGCAGATGCATGCCTGTGGTGTTTATATAGTCATCGCAGGCACTCCAGAAAGAGAGAGGCAGAGAGAGAGCAAGAGAGGGAAAGATCCCCACAACAGTGAAGTATCCCACAATGCAGCGGGGCCTGCATCAAATCTGTGTGCTTGTCAGAGCAGGCACCCTCCCAGGTGAACTACTACCAGCACCCCAAATATTCACTGTCTTAATCCCTCCCTTAGCTGTAAGAAGTTTTTCTTTTTTTCCAGGAAATCAATCTATTTATTTTATCTTGTTAGTTACTGAACAGGAAACAGGTCTTCAGGTTATTTTTGACATGTACAGGATACAACTATTTTTCCAGGTTTATCTTCAAAACACTTCTAAGTTTTTAGCTTACCTGCCGGTTGTAATATACATATAAAATAATATTGTCATATATTGACTAGTACTGAGAGTAAAAGGTCCTCGTAAATTAAACCAAATTAGTATTGCCTTGTAAATTGTATTGATGCTGTCTAGGAAGTTTGGAAAAAAAAACCTTCCCCTAATGCTGATTTTATTTTATTTTATTTCTTGCCTCCAGGGTTATCGCTGGGGCTCGGTGCCTGCACCATGAATCCACTGCTCCTGGAGGCCATTTTTCCCCCCTTTTGTTGCCCTTGTTTTATTGTTGTGGTGGTTATTATTATTGTTGTTATTGATGTTGTTGTTGTTGTTGGATAGGACAGAGAGAAATGGAGAGAGGAGGGGAAGACAGAGATGGGGAGAGAAAGACACCTGCAGACCTGCTTCACCGCTTGCAAAGCGATCCCCTTCCCATCCCTGTGGATGGGGAGCCATGGGCTCAAACCGGCATTCTTAAGCCAGTCCTTGCGCTTCGTGCCATATGCACTTCACCCCACTGCCCTGCCTGCCGCCCGACCCTCGATTTGATTTCTTTGTGCTACAAAGTGCAGGAAACTTGTGCTCTGTACCATGACTGATCCAAAAAATGCCAGCATGTCCCAAAGGAGGAGGAAACTGATCCCCTACAACACCCCAAAGAACTCACAATATTGAATTCTTTTAATCTAACATGTTATTTCTGCAAAAGATTTCTATTGTGTTTTTCTGATTTTTACATGAACATAACAGTACAGCAAGTTGGACGTCTGTCAGCGAACCATAAACTATACATTGTTTTATTTCCTTTGAAATGTGGTTGCATAATGCTGACATCTTTACAGTCTTACTGAGTTTGTGACTTGAGCCACCTGGATAGGATTTCTAAGGAAAACCACTGTAAACTTTTTGCTCTGTGATTCGATTGGGCATGTGACATTTTTAAGAAGTTTTGTTTTCTTTTCTTTTGCTAAGAGAGTATTCACAGAGGAGTAGTGTAAACTTTTCAAGGTTAGTTATGAGCTGACAGAAATCACTGCTGACTGTTCCAAGAAGTTACATTAACAAATTCTTATGGTGATGGGAAATGGTAAAGACTGTTTGTTTGAAAAGCTAGCTGTACACACATGTAATTGGTGTGTACTTAAGAGTAATGACTTAGGAGTGAGCTGTCAACCTTTCCAAATATCAAGACACTCTACACCCCTAATTCATCCTGACTCCCAGACTGAGTTTGGAATGACTAAGAAATTAGCAGTGTTAGTAATTTTTATTATAACTTCCTGACAGCAAATTTAATGTGTTACAAAAATCAATACCACCTGTCAAAGCAGGAGCAACATTGTCAATGCTCCTAACTGATATTACCCATTTACCATTTCTTCATGAGTCCAAAGAGAAGTTCAGTGGTATGGAAACACTGAAATAAATTGCCTCAGACCCGAGAATGTTTCCAAAATGCTGTTTGGATTTTTGTTTGCGAACAAAACATCTAGATACCTGAGTTAAGAAGCTTTTCAACTGTCAACTGTAAAACATCAGTCCCCAATAAATAAATTTAAAAAAAAAAAAGAGAGAGAGGAGCTTTTCAAGTCTTCATTTGTGTTAGGTGAACAGTGGGTTTTGTTTGTTTGTTTGTTTGTTTGTTCTGTTTTTATTTTTGTTTTATGTCCCAAGATTATTAGTGGCTTATCCTCTAGGCCATACTGAAAAAGTTGTAGCACTGTAAGATGCACAGGGACAAACGTGAAACTCAATTGGCTCTAGCATTAAAAAAAAAAAAAACTCCATTTTTCTTTTAAAAACCATGACTTTCAACAAAAGGGAATAAAATAAATTTTAAAAAACATGCCTTTGCAAGAGACTGGCTCACTTAATGATAGCCTTTTAAAATTTTTTTCCTTTTTTTTCATTATTGGGGGGATTAATTGTTTACAGTTGACAGTAAAATGCAATCATTTGTACATGTATAACATTTTGCAGTTTTCCACATAACAATCTAACGCCCACCTCCAGATCCTCTTCTGCCATCATGTTCCAGGATCTGAACACTGCCCCCCACCACCATCTTTTAGTTAATGATGTCCTTTTTGGTCCCTGCCAGGCCTCCCCATCATCTAGCGCCATAGATTTAATGGGCCTAGACCTCTAATAGACCCTCTCTTCACCATCACTGGTCATTTCTGTCAGGAATGTAAATATAAGCCCTCTTGTGGGCTTCTTCAGGACCATACCCTTATTATGAACTACCAAATGGTAGGGACTGCCCCACTCTCTGAAGGGAGGCTGGGTCACCCTACTCTACCACTCAAGGAAAACTGGTCCTGAAATGAGTGTAGCCTAGACTATTCCCAGCTGTGACCATGGACTGCAAACACAGACTGACAGGGACTTGAAAGTTATACGGGCTCCTGTGCTAAATATGAACATATATGAGTCCTAGGTCAGATAGATGCAGTAAACAGTTAATTGTATTTATATATTTTCTTCAAGATTGGGAGCTACTCTCTGCTATAATCCAGCTTTCTTTTTTTTTTTTTTTTTCTTTTTTTGCCTCCAGGGTTATCATGGGGGCTCAGTGCCTGGACTATAAAACTATTGCTCCTGTGGCCTTTTTTGACTTTTAAAAAAAAAATTGTTGGATACAGAGAGAAATTGAGAGAGGAGGGGAATATAGAGAGGGGAGAGAGAAAGATAGACATTGGAAGGCCTGCTTCATTGCTTGTGAAGTGACCACCCTGCAGGTGGGGAGCCAGGCGCTTGAACCAGGATCCTGGTGCTGGTCCTTGCACTTCTAGAATCTAGCTTACTGGTCTTATTCTCAACTTTGATATCATCTACCCAGAAAATATTTTCAGTCCATCTCTATGTTAGGTATCACACTCCAGAAAAAATTAACAAAGTCATAGCCCCCTAGAAACATACCTAAAATAGACTTTCTAGCTTCTTTTCACCCCTCCCAATCCCTATTCCCATCTGCTCTATTCCTACTTTTTGGTTCCTGTTTATTAAACATTTTGTCCTTCTTTATGTCTTACTTCCTTTTAACCACCAAGCTGTAGATGCTGCCATGATTTCATCCTGAACTCTCTGGGCAGATGACCTCACCAGTGTGTCCTGGAACCTCACCTCTCCAGATCCCTACCCCACTAGGGAAAGATAGAAACAGGCTGGGGGTATGGATCAATCTGCCAATGTCCATGTCCAGCAGAGAAATAATTATAGAAACCAGACCTTTCACCTTCTGCACCCCCCAAAATTTTGATCCATATGCCCAGTGAGGGAGAAATGATAGGGGAAGATGACCAGAGGGCTCTAAGCTCCAACTCTATCAGGACCTGGAGAGAGATGAGGAAAAAGGAAGGGACATTTGGATGTAGTAATAGGTGTATGTGTGACTTGGAAAGGAAGAGAAGATGGGACCATAGGGAAAACAATGGACAGATATATACAAATATAGACAGAATATATATATATATATATATATATATAGAAATAATAGCTAACCCATATCTGCAACCTTAGGAAAACTGCAGTAGTTTACAGTAGAGGAAATGAGGATACAGAACTCTGGTGGTGGGAACAGTGGGGAGTTGTACCCTTGTTATCTTATAATTTTGTAAATCAATATTAAATCACTAATAACAAATAGAGAAAGACAGATAAATTTCCTGTTTAGGCACCTTATCTGAGCTGCTGGCTCACTAAGCTGCTGGGTTGTGTGACTCAGTCTTCACCCAGTGTGTATTCAGACCAGCACCCACAGGCAAAGCTTATGCTTGTCCTTGCCTGTATCCCTTCCTGGGAACTGTCACCCAAGTGGTGACTTGAACTGACTCACTGGTCCACTTGATCAAGATTTGGAGTTTCATTGAATCTCAGTTCCCTTGAGTGGAAGGTTAGTTGCATGTCACTTGATATAAGTTACTTATATTTGGGTCAGTTGTGCTAAAGAACTCCTTTTTCTTTTAAATTCACCATACTTTTTGTAAGATAAAAACAAAGAAGAGGTGTTACCATGAATTTTATTTTACATATATTCTTAGCACAGAAATGGTAACATCAGTCTAAGATGTGGCTTTAGGAGCACCAATGAGAGGCAACCAACTTTTCTTTTATTAGTAATTTAATAATGACTGACAAGACTGTGAGATAAGAGGATACAATTCCATACAATTCCCACCACCAGAGTTCCATATCCCATCCCCTCCATTGGAAGGCTCCATATTCTTTATCCCTATGGGATTATGGACCAAAAAGATCTTTATGGGGTGCAGAAGGTGGATGGTCTGGCTTCTATAATTGCTTCTCTGCTGGACATGGGCATTGATGGGCCTATTCATACCCTCAGCCTGTTTCTATCTTTCCCTAGTGGGGGAGGGCTCTGGGGAGATGGGATTTCAGGACACATTGGTGAGGTCATCTTCCTAGGGAAGTCAGGTTGGTGTCATGGTAGTGTCTTTACCTTGGTGGCTGAAAAGCATTAAGATATAAAGCAAGACAAATTGTTTAATAATCAGGAACCTAAAGGTGAGAATATAGCAGATGAAATTTGGGGTCTTCATGTTGGAAGAAGCTAGGAAGTCTGTTCTAGGTATATTCCAAGGGACCCATGGCATTAGTAATTTTTGCCTGAGCCTGACAGCTACCATGCAGGTGGGCTAAAAGTATTGTCTGAGAAGATGGTGTTAGAATTGGGACTAGGACTAGAAAGCTGGATCAGGGGAGAGAGTAGCTCCCAAATATGGGAAAAGTATAGAAATTCTGTTAACTTTAAACCCCATCCATCTGACCTAGGGCCCATGTCTATTCATATTTAGTGCAGGACCTGTGAAATCTCTGCATCCCTGTCAGTCTGAGCTCGTATTCCATGGTCACAGCTAGGAACACCCTAGGCTGCATTCATTTCAGGCCCAGTCTTCCTCGAGTGGCAGAGTATGTTGAACAAGCCTCCCTTCAGAGAGAGGGGCAGTCCCTACCATTGTTGTTCTGCACTGAGGGAAAGGTCCTGTAGAGGCCCACAAGAGGGTTTATGATGTTGTTCCTGGAGATGACCAGTGATGGTGAAGAGAGGGATGTGTTAGAGGTCTAGGCCCATCATATCTATGTGGGAATCCTAGGATTCCCTGACTAGGGCCCAGGATGATGCAGTAGTCACCAGGCCTGGGATGTCAACCCTCTAGCTCCAATACTCTAGAGAGACCTTTCCTAGCTCATAGGACTCTAGTTCCACTTCGGGTGGCGTACTTCCTAACAAAGTTACAGAACCTAAATATAGACCAGATATCATGGGATAGGGCACATGTGCACATGTATCCATAAGTTAAGAGAAAATATATACCTTACAGTAAAAATGTGCAGTAGTCTACAGTGACTCATTAAGTGCAGCAAGCAAAAAAAATAAAAAGACATCATAAAGTACATAATTAAATATTTCCTACTTAGGCCTAGACACCCTCCTCACCTACTTCCTATTTCACCTCCTTCAATCACTCTAAGTCCAACCCTGTCAGATGAAGTAAGGACTACAAAAACTGGATAAGGTCAACTTCTATCAATATGAATTGTGAAGGTTGTATGTCGGTGGTGGCCAAGGAACTTGCTAAGCTCTGACAATGTGCCAGGTAGTTCACATGCCTGATCTCACAAAGACTTTCAGCAGCAGCCCCTTAGTGCTGTGGAAGCTTCCTGTGTCCACACAGCTGATGGGAGTGGGAGAGCCAAATCCTGTGGTGCAAAACCAGTCCGGTCCACCGTGGAGCAATTTGCTACAGGAGCCTGGTAGAATATACAAAACACAGTAAAATATAAGGTGACTTCTTCTAACTGTAATGCAGTTTTTTTCTTTCTGTAATGCATTTCTTTTTTTAAAATGTCTATTTATTTATTTATTTATGCCCTTTTGTTGCCCTTGTTGTTTTATTGTTGTCATCGTTGTTGGATAGGACAGAGAGAAATGGAGAGAGGAGGGGAAGACAGAGAGGGGAAGAGAAAGATAGACACCTCCAGACCTGCTTCACTGCCTGTGAAGTGACTCCCCTGCAAGTGAGGAGCCATGTAATGCATTTCTAAGTTACTAAGTTATCTGTTAGAAGAAAGTCATTTGTGACTCACTCTCTTCACCCCAAAGCTGAGGTTGGTGTTGAAGCTGTCAGGAGCTCCATCCTTGGGAGGGGGGACATCTCTGGGCTTTAGGACAGGGTGTAGCACTGCTATGAGTTCTCACTTATTGCAAGTCTACCTTGTCTAGAGGCTGGGCTGTGGCACAGCTGGTAGAGAGTACAATTTACAATGCACAGGGCCCAAGTTCAAGCCCCCAGTCCCCACCTGTAGGGAGAAAGCGTTTGAAGTCATGAAGCAGGGCTATAGGTATTTCTCTTTACCTTTCCCTGTCTATTCCCCATTTCCTCTAAATCCCTCTCTTTTTCTTTGCAGTGAATGAATAAATAAATCTTTTTTAAGGACTACCTTGTTCATGTTTTTTTTAAATTTTTTTTTATTTAAGAAAGGATTAATTAACAAAACCATAGGGTAGGAGGGGTACAACTCCACACAATTCCCACCACCCAATCTCCATAATCCACCCCCTCCCCTGATAGCTTTCCCATTCTCTATCCCTCTGGGAGCATGGACCCAGGGTCATTGAGGGTTGCAGAAGGTGGAAGGTCTGGCTTCTGTAATTGCTTCCCCGCTGAACATGGGCATTGACTGGTCGGTCCATACTCCCAGTCTGCCTCTCTCTTTCCCTAGTAGGGTGTGTCTCTGGGGAAGCTGAGCTCCAGGACACATTGGTGGGGTCTTCAATCCACGGAAGCCTGGCCAGCATCCTGATGGCATCTGGAACCTGGTGATTGTTTTTTTTTTTTTCTCTCTCTCTCTCTCTCTCCTTCCCCTCTCATTTTTACTCTGTCCTATCAAATAAAAGAAAGGGGGGAGGGAAAATGGCCACTAGGAGCAGTGGACTGAGGTGTTGTCCAAGGTGGGCTGAGACCTCAGGGCCACTGTGGTGAAATACTGACTCACTTACAAGTGGACAGTGGCTGGTTGGATGGAGAAGTGCCCACTGCCTATTTAAGAAACCACATGAAACCAAGTGTAAGGCAGAGGGGCTAGTGGGCTCTGGTGCTCAGAGAGGACCAGCATGTGTGGCAGTTGAATCTTGATCCCTGAATCTGAGAAATCTTACAAGCCACAGAATGACTTTTTATAAAAATAGTAGCTGCGTTCACTATTTGCTCTTCTGCATTTGGCTTAATGCCTGACAGGAAGTAGTAAAATTGGAGAAAACGAATAAATTAATGAATAAAGAATGTCTGCATTACCTTGCTTCAGCAGGAGCCTCCAACATGTGTGATTTCACTGCTCCAGGCAGAGTTTTTCATTCAGATCGACAGTGAAAGGGAAAGGTAGTGTCAGGGCTGGGAACCGGCAAGCATGACAATGACTTACCTTGTGTGAGGAGCTCTCTCTCAGGACTTTTTAAATTTCATATGATACAGAGTTTCACACGAGAGAGGCTCATCAGCATACCTCTCCGGTACATGCAGTGGCAGGGGCTGAACTGAGAGCCTCTGGCATGTGAATTCTGCACAGAGCTTCTGGCATATAAAGTCTGAATTCTACCAATTCATTTATTTCTCCTGCCACCCATTATTCCTTTTTCCACCAGAACTTTGAGCCTTCACTGATTCCAAGAGATTTTCTTTCCCCTTTTCTGGATGGAAAGATACAGAGGGAGAGAGACAGAGTGGGAGAGACAGAAAAAGAAGGAGAGATATTCTGGCCTCCCCCCAAAGTTCATGAATCTTTCCCAGTACAAGGTGTCTCAATGTAATGCCAGGAGATTGAACCCTGGAGCTCTACTAGGTGAGCTATCTCCTGATCTCCACTATTTTTTTTTATTGCCTCCAGGGATATTTGTGGGACTTGATGCCTGCACAACAAATCCATAGCTCCCAAGGGATCTCCCTTCCTTCCTTCCTTCCTTTCTTTCTCTCCTCTTATTTGACAGAGAGAAATTAAGAGGGAAGGGGGAGAGAGAGAGAGAGGGAGAGAGATAGATACCTGTAGCACTACTCATGAAGCTTTCCCCCTGCAGGTGGGGATGGGGACTTGAACCTGGGTCCTTGTGCATTGTAATGTGTATGTTCAACCAAATGTGCCACTGTCAGCCCCACCCCAATAAATTTTTTAATATGAAAATTCATTTGGATATTGCTACCAAGAATAAGATCTTCAGAGTCTACCTTTTTAAAAAAATATTTTTATATTTATTTATTTTCCCTTTTGTTGCCCTTGTTTTTTATTGTTGTTGTAGTTGTTATTGATGCTGTCATTGTTAGATAGGACAGAGAGAAATGGAGAGAGGAGGGGAAGACAAAGAGGGGGAGAGAAAGATAGACACCTACAGACCTGCTTCACTGCCTGTGAAGCAACTCCCCTGCAGTTGGGGAACCGGGGGCTCGAACTGGAATCCTTATGCCAGTCCTTGGGCTTTGCACCACATGGAGTTTACCTTTTTGTACAAAGATATAGAAAAATAAGTAGACATGGATTTTAGGGAAAACTGTGTTCTGTGAAAAGTCTTAGCACATTTTGAAGTAATAAAAATGCCTTAAAGTCTTAGAGAATATCACTACTTCCTGGCATTCTGTAGAGTTTCAGAGATGAAAATACTGAAAAATTTCAATTTCCAGACTCATGCTAAACACCTTGCCCCATCTGGATTCAAATCCTGCCCATGTTCCTAGCCACCCAGGGCTCTGCAGTCTGTCTGTCTTTATCTCTCATAGCCATTCTAGTAGTCCATAGCCTTTCTTGCTCCCACTCATCAATGCCAGAGGCTTAGTGTGGCACCTCTTGACTGGCTCAGGGAAAGTGCTCATCTCCAGCCCTGGACATATACACAACCATCCTTCCACGGGGCAGGGAAGTATCATGTCTGATTTCATTGTATTTTGTCCTGTGGTCAGCACATGACTGACACCATTAGAGCATCTGTTCATCAGTTTAACCAACAATCTGGTGACCAAGCACCTGACAAGTGGGGTCAAATGCTTCTCCCCATGGGATATATTTACTGTAGGACAGCAGTGGGCCCTGGGGGAGAATTTTGGTAACTGAATCACAGTTCACTTTAGTAGTAAGTGAGAGTCTACACCAGGCCTGTGACATCCAGGCTCTCACTTCAACTTTCAGAGTTAAAACTGTGGCAGAGCCAGCATGCATGGAAATAAAGGGCATCTGACCTGGGTCCCTCATGTGGGCTCCCCAGTGTCCCCCATCCAAGTGTGTGGTTCCCTAACCCTGAGTGTGGGTCCCCCATAAACTCTGTGTGGGGGTCACCTGTGCATGCCTTGTGTGGGTCCCCCATAAACCCTGTGTGTGGGTTCCCCATAAACTCTGTGTTGGGGTCCCCCATAAACCCTGGGTGTAGGTCTCCCATAAACACTGGGTGTGGGCTCCCCATAAACCCTGATTGTGGGTCCCTCATAAACACTGTGTATGGGTCCCCATGTGAATGCTGAGTGTGGGTAAACTCTGTGTGTGGGTCCCCCATAAACCCTGAGTGTGGGTCCCTGTGTGATCACTGATTGTGGGTCTCCTATAAACCCTGTCTGTGGGCCCCCATATGATCACTGACTGTGAGTCTCCCATAAACCCTGTGTGTGGGTCCTGCATAAGCCTTGAGTCCCCAGAAACCATTTGTTTGGGTCCCCATGGGAACATGAGTTGGGGTCATTATGTGTGTGTACATGCAGACTCTCGTGCAAGGCTCTGTATCTCTGTGATGAGCTCAGGGCATGGCAGCTGCAGAGGCCTTGGAGGTGCAAAGGCCTGATGACCATGGTAGATGGGTCAGGGACCAATATCATAGTCCCTAACTCCCTAACCCTTCAGCTGTCCAGTTGTGACAGGCTGGTGCAGAATCTCTGTCTGCTGCCCTGGTGAGGCTTCACAGTGTACAGAGGGGTCTGCCTGCTTCATTTCAGATCTAAGGCTTGGAGGGAAGTGCACCCCCTGCCACTCTCTCCTGGTAGCCTGTGGGCAGATGTTCACTTGTAGTCAGTGCTGTTGGCCACTGCCTTCCTGAGTTTGGAATGCTGACTCCCACACAACTCTACTCAGCCCTAGACCTGCGCAGCCCCTCCTAGCCTGTCTGGCTCAGTGTTCATGCCATGCATGTTGAAATGTTTTCTGGCTTTAGATTTCTGGTGGGACCAGTAAGATAGCTCACCTGGTTAGCTCCCCTCTTTGTCAAGTGCATGACCCAGGTGTAAGGATGGGCCCCACCATGTTGGAGAAAACTTCCATGCTGTGGTGTCTCTTCATCTTTCCTCTCTTATCTCTGAAAAAAGTCAGCTTGGAGTGGTAAAATCCTGGTGACTAGAGATCTCTGATGAGGGCTCTGTGGCTGAAAACTAGAACACCCTCACAGACCCCACTCTCCTCTTTGTGTAGTGGGGAAGGTGTGTCTCTTCACTTTGGGACACAGCTGTGGCCTTGATACTCTAGAGACACCTGCCCAAACCAAGCAGAGTGGTGCCCACCTCTGCAGATCCTGTAGATAGACCCTCACTTCTCTGCTCCTCTGGTGCAGCTGAGTGTGCAGTTTCCCACTGCTACAAAGGTATGGCTCAGAGGAGTGCTGGTGGAGTGACTCATTCTATCATGTTGCCTTGTGGCATTGCCTTGCAGGATGCAGATGCAGGCTGGAACCGGGGCTCAGGAAGCACCTGGCACCATTTGGCAGGGTCTGTGTGTGAGGCTGCTGTAGGTGCCCTCTTTCCTTTCTTCTCCGGTTATTGGGGCTTGGTGCTACTAGCAGCAACTTTTCCTCTCCCCCCCTTAATAGACAGGACAGAGAGAAATGGATAGGGGAGGGGAAGAAACATGGGAGAGAGGAAGAGAGACACCTGCAGACCAGCTTTACTGATTGTGAAGCATCCCCCCTGCAGGTGGGGTGCGAGGGCTTGAACCCAGATCCTTGCTCAGGTCCTTATACATGGTACTGTGTGCTTAACAGGGTGCAACACTGCCTGGTCTCCTGAAGTTGCCCTCTTGACCATCCTGTGGTGAGCTGACCAGGGCTGGGCCAGCCTGGTCACTTTTGTCTGGCCCCAGGGGATGTATGATAAGTATTAATTGAGGAATGAATATGTTATGTAAAAATTGTTTGAAACTGATGTGTCCATCATCCTTGAGTCTGGTTCAAATGAAAAACAAGTGAGAGCTGGGAAGACAGCATAGTGGTTATGCAAACAGACTCTTATGCCTGAGGCTCCAAGGACCCAGGTTCAATTCCTAACAGCATCATAAACCAGAGCTGAATAGTGCTCTGGTCTTTATCTCTGCATCTCTCTCATAAAATAAAACAAAATAAATATATATATATATATATATATATATATATATATATATATATGAACAAATGGAAGGGTGGACAAGATAGCTTTACTGGAGGATGACTGCTTTGCTATGTGCAAGACCTAGGTTCAAGTCTGGTCCCCACTCCTGTGCTGTGGTGTCTTTTCCCTTCTCATTTTTTCTCTTTTCATTACTCTCATCCTGGAGTAATGAAGCCTCACTGATGACAAAGCAAACAAAAATTGGAAATGAGTCTAAATAAAAAATAGTAATCCAGCAACCAGACACTAAGGCAGCCTTTTGCAATAGTACATTTAAAAAAAAAAATGCAGGCTTTGTGGTCAGGGGAGATAGCATAATGGTTATGCAAACAGACTCCAGCCTAAGGCACTGAGGTCCCAGCTTCCATCTCCCACACCACCATAAACCAGAGTTGAGTAGTGTTCTGGGGGGAAATAATGCAGCTTCTGTGTAGAGAGTTATGTCAACGCTCACGGAGCTGTGCCCTGGTGGCATCCTGCCCATCGATGCACAGGGCTGCTCACGCATGCGTGTTGATCTTCAGTGCCAGCAGCACATGCGAAGCTCAGCTGATGCAGAGCTTCAGACAGGATGCGGATGGAGCATGAGTGAGTAGACCTTCCAGCAAGTGTGGGAGTGGGACTTAGCCCAGTAATGTAGGGGCTCCAGTGTTGGGAGACAGGTGAAGACATGAGGGGTGGGGGTAGAAGGGGAGAGAATGGGAGAGACTGGGGAAGGGGGGTTGATGCAGAGTCAGGAAAAAGTGTCAGAATGTGCTCAGTTTCACTGCTTAAATCAGACAAATCTCTCCTGATCATTTCCCAGAAGGATGATGTTCAGCAACAATGTGCAAACAGAGCCAGGCAGTCAGTCATGCACCAAAGGACAGTCCCTCCTTGGGGCCCCATGGAAAGCAGGTGTGGAGACCCCAATAGGCTCTCAGAGGAACCAAGAGGTACAAGCCAATTCTTACCTTTGCCACTTTCTCCCAGGAAGTTTTGCTGTAGCACGAAGCCTGACAAAAGTGATTAGGAAACAGTAGGGCAGATGAGCGTGATGTGGGAGGCCCTCCAGCATGAACGGTCAGCTTCTGTCTGACTTCCACGAACACTGGAGCACATTTCAACTTTTTTTTTTTAGAAACTTTATTTTTTATTTTTTCCCTTTTGTTGCCCTTGTTGTTTATTGTTGCTATTGGATAGGACAGAAAGAAATGGAGAGAGGAGGGGAAGACAGAGAGGGAGAGAGAAAGATAGACACCTGCAGACCTGCTTCACTGCCTGTGAAGTGACCCCCCTGCAGGAGGGGAGCTGGGAGATTGAACTGGGATCCTTGTGCCAGTCCTTGTGCTTCGCTCTATGTGTGCTTAACCTGCTGTGCCACCACCCGGCTCCCTTAACTACTACTTCTTCTTGTTCTTCTTCCTCTTCTTCTTCCTCTTCCTCCTCCTTTTCTTTTTTAAACATTGTTTTTCCTTTATTGGGGGATTAATGTTTTACAGTTGCCAGTAAATACAATAGTTTGTACATGCATAACATCTCTCAGTTTTCCACAGAACAATACAACCCCCACTCCATCCTCTGTCATCCTTTTCCAGGACCTGTACTCCCCCCCCCCCCATACCCCTACCCCAGTGTCTTTCACTTTGGTGCAATACACAACATCTCAACTTCTACACTTTTCCCATTTGATATCAGAAAAGTCAGTGTTTGCATCTTTCTGAGGGGGTCAGTAGGACCCTTTTGCTTAAGGCAAATGGTTTTCAGAGCCCCAGGAAGTGAGGAAGCTGAGTGGGTAAACAAACACCCTGAATCAGAAATACTAAGGATAAGTGAGGAAGACATCCTAATTACTCAGACTCCAAAGACTGTAGAAGTTAAACCTCCTGTGGTCTGGGGGGTGGCACAGTGGATAAGGCATTGGACTCTCAAGTGTGGGGTCCTGAGTTCAATCCCCAGCAGTGCATGTATCAAAGTGACATCTCTCTCTTTCTCTCCTATCTTCTTCATGAATAAATAAATAAAATCTTAAGAAGAAGAAAAAGAAGAAAAGGATGAGGAAGAGGAGGAGGAGGAAGAAGAAGTTGTTAAGCCTCCTTACATGGCATGAGAGAACATGCTGGGTGAGGAGACACTGCATTTTCCTCAGCTCACGATGCCATCAAGTGGCCAGACATTGGAAAGTGCCCCCAGAACATGTTGGGTGTGGGCCAGAGGAGCAAGGTCATTCCAGGAGTGGCCAGTGGAGACACATCACCATGCCAACAAAGACTGGCAGTGTTGTGGGTCACTTCAGTTTATCACCAGGGGAGCACTCACACCTGGGTTGAGTACCTGTAACTCAAGGTCAACTCCTCCAGACAGGTGTGTACAATTAGAAATAATCTTTACTGTAACACTGGACAGAAAAGCTTTTAAATCACAAAGGCCAATTACAGGACTTAATTAAAATGAGACTAAAATACCTTACAAACTATGACTTGAAAGCTTACCAGGTGGTGCAAAGCACAAGGACTGGCGTAAGGATCCCAGTTCGAGCCTCCAGCTCCCCACCTGCAGGGGGTTCGATAACAAGTGGTGAAGCAGGTCTGCAGTTGTCTATCTTTCTCTCCCCCTTTCTGTCTTCCCCTCCTCTCTCTATTTCTCTCTGTCCTATCCAACAACGACACGAATAATAACTACAACAATAAAACAAGGGCAACAAAAGGGAATAAATAAAGAAATTATTTTAAAAAAGAAAAAACTAGGAAGCAATATTATTGATAGTTTAATGACGAACCAAAAAAAAAAAAAAAAAAAAAAACCTGGTACAATCTGCCTGAAAGGCAAAGCTAAATACAAGTCTAAACTGCTAATAAGGATCCATGTGTTCACTTACACATCCACTTTACAACAGCTACCCAAATTAACTGATAGAGTTTATGTAAGTATATTTATATGAACGTATACAAACCAAAAATGAAAGCAAAGAAGAAATAGTTCTTTAAGTCTTCCCCAAATAAAGAACTGCTTTAAGTGACCTATAATGACATAAATAAGGATCTTTAATATTTTTTAATGTATGGAAAGTGTTTAGAACATAATGCTAAGCAAGAAGCCAGGGAACAGGGGAGAGATAACCAGGCACATTCTAGGAGAGAATCCAGAGTAATAACCTCCACAGATACCATGGACTAAGGTCTATGGATGGTGGAGTGGAGCTCTCTCCTCTCTTTCTCCCAAAAAAGTGTAATAGAGGAGGAGGTTTTTTGCTTGTTTATTTGTTTGTTTGTTTTTAAATGCTGGGACCACAGGCCATTTCACCTCTTCTAAGCTCAACTTTTCATTCTTTCATCTTCAGATAGAGAGAGACAGACAGACATCACAGTATGAGAGCTTTCTCTGGTGCCATGGCACTCCCATATGGAACCCAGATTTGAGTCACCTTTTAAGTCTAGCCAGGAGGGCACTCTATCAGGTGAGATGGTCCTGAACACTTGTTTTAGACCAAAGCAGCCACACTGCATGATTTATTGCCTCACTGGGATGGATGAGACTCTGAACCAGGCATTCCTTGCCAGTTGCCTGTATCTTCTGCGTAAACTCTCTAAAGAACAGCAAGTAGGGCTCCCCCTCTGTGGTGTTGTGGGATCCCTGGGTTTCAGTTCTGGCTTCTCAAAGGGCTGCAGAGAAATCCAATCAGCTCTGGGACAGACCCTTCCTTGTTGCAAAGGTAAAGACCGTCAGGACAGATCCTGCACCCTCCACTATGGGGACTCCAGTGCAGTCACCCCCAGAAGAATGTGAAACTTCCCCCTGGGCTGTTCAGTCAATGACTGTGCTGTCCCCAAATGTCACAGGTAGAGACCACTGGTCAAGGTGTGGGGATAGCCATCTGTCAGCAAGTCAGACTTTCAGTCCCACACTTAGACCAGTCTGAACACATCCCCCGGGAGGGCTATAATGAGTCCCCTTCCTGGCTTAGCCAGCACCCCTGCCCCTCAGCCCTGGCCATCCATGGGAGGGTGAAAATAATGGAGGTCTGCTCTCCAGAGGAAACCAGGCCCCCTGGTCTATACCATTCTCATCTAGGAATAATGGGGTTCCTTCCATCCCATGCAGATCCCAATCATGGTGCCTGTCTGGGGTATAGAGCAGGGTTATGGAGAGCCTTCCTGGCATCTGGGCCTGTGATACAAGCTGGCATTTCTCTTGGGGCAGGCGGGTCCTCAGAAGCATGAGGTGAGCAGCACGGATCTGGGCTCATCTGTTTACAATCTGATGAACTTCTGCTAAGGCTGGAGAATAGGCCTGTGCTGCTGCTGGTGGCTCCCATCCAGTCTCATGTCACCCACCTGGAGACCCCATGTGACAAGAGTTCTCAGTCTCAGGTGTCTGTATTTCTTTTTTTTTATACTGTTTTTTATATATATTTATTTTATTTATTTATTCCCTTTTGTTGCCCTTGTTGTTTTATTGTTGTAGTTATTATTGTTGTTGCCGTTGTTGGATAGGACAGAGAGAAATGGAGAGAGGAGGGGAAGACAGAGAGGAGGAGAGAAAGATAGACACCTGCAGACCTGCTTCACCGCCTGTGAAGCGACTCCCCTGCAGGTAGGGAGCCGGGGTTCGAACCGGGATCCTTATGCCAGTCCTTGTGCTTTGCGCCACCTGCACTTAGCCCGCTGCGCTATAGCCCGACTCCCAGGTGTCTGTATTTCTAAGTGAAAGTCCACAAGGCCAAGCCTGAGCATGAGATCATACAGAACCCCAGATGCAGTGTGCTCTGAAGGGGGGGGGGGAGAAGTGCAGGGAGGCATGTGGTCACACAAAGGGATACCCATTTTCCCTGGAGGCTTTGCCAGAGTAGGGCAGTGAGGTGCTGGGGGCCCTCTTCTGGCCGTGTCCACACACTGCACTTCTCTCCTTCCCTGAAGTCATTCACCCAAGACTTCAAAGAATCCAGTCCCAAATGTTACATGTCCCAAGATGTTCATGTTACATAATTTCATGCATAAAATTTTACTTTATACATAAAATCTTATTATACATAGTATATGATGTATGTTTCAAGACTAATTCACGAAGAAAAAGAATCAACTTTCTTCAAATATAGACGTGAGCATTGAAAAGTTAAGAGATTGTTTTTCAAAGTCAGCAGTATGTTAGGGAGGAAGCTTCATGAGACATGGAGACCTGCTACTCCAGGTATCTCTCTCTCCCTCTCTCTCTCCCTCTCTCTCTCTCTCTTTGTCTCTTCGTTTCACAAGATAAAAAAAAAAGGCTACAGGGAGTAGTGGAGTCCTCATGGCCAGCACCAAACCCCAGTGATAACCCTGATGTCAAGACAAACAAAAACCAGAATGCAAGAACTGGTTCACTCCAGAGGCCAGAGACAAAGGGAGAAAGATTGGAGGCTTGTGATGTTATATCAAACCTTGAGATGCAGCTTTGCAATTTACAAAGCAGGCTTGACCCCACACTGTCTTGCTTGAGCTTGTACAGGCCTATAATTACAATTTTTAATAACCCACAAACATTTAACTATTGAGAAACCCAAAACCCAATAAAGGAAGCTACCTGCTGGAATGCAGCTTTAACTGCACTGGCAGATAATCAGCAGAGCAGAACCAGAGTCAGCCAACCAACTTGGCAAGATGTGCCACAAGGCGGGTGCAGACAGAGCTGGTGGAAAGGAGGGAGTGAAGTCTGTGCAGATGCAGGGGTGCAGTGGGGAGACCTTGAACCCCAGAGCATGTGTGCATGGAGCCAGGACTTATATGAACCCATGTAATTAGAGAACATCGTGAACTGACCCGGGGGAAAACATCCTTGACACTGATTCCAAGAAGGATAAATGTGACATATTCCAGATGTGAAGCAATTAAGCCCTCCCTGGGAAAGAATGACCCAGATAACTGTACAAAGGTCCACATTGGGGAGCTAAAAATGAATTTACAGCCACATAAAATGCAGGAAGGAAAAGACTGGCAATGTTCACAACCCAGGGGGTGGGGCAGTGGATGGGGGCACAGGACTCTCAAGCATGAGGTCTTGGTGTGATTCCCGCCGTCACATGTACCAGAGTGATGTTCTGGTTCTCTTTCTCCTTCTTCTTTCAAATAAGTAAAGAAACACAGAAATAATTTTTTTGTACAAAGCTGACTCTGCTCAGACTCCTGGAGGTGAGATGAGCAGAGGTTCTACACAGAGTCATAATGTCAGACATGGGCACCCACAGTCACACTTACAAACATGTGCAATATGCCCATGTGTGTGCACATAGACACACAGGCGAACACAATGCAGCAAGTCTACACATGTGTGCACACATGGACACTGCACACAGAGGCACATAAGAAAACACAGTTCAACAGGCCAACACACATGTGAAAACCTCATAAGAAGTGCACACAACACATGCCCACACGTGTGCACACATGGCTGAGCATCTAAGCAAGGGACAAAATCACCTAGGATGAGACAAGGGTTGACCAGTATCCTTTCCTTCTTGTCTAGAAGGGATCCTATCACATCCCTATGTTTGGTTGGCTGGTTGCAACCCAGCATCCCCTGGGGCCCGAGGGTACCTCTGTGACTCAGTGGCTCCTCATCAGGTTTGCACAAACCTGAGAATGCAGAGAGCAGGAGGGGAAAAACTGTATGTGAGGTAGACAGCACTACCAGTGACCATTGGGACCCTAGTCCCAACAGCTTGCAAATATGTGTATTATGACCGAGGACACCCCTGGAGACCAGGAAACAGGCTGAGCTGTGACTTCTCAGCATGAGCATCTTCCTGGGGCTTCAGATGGGTGAAGCAGAGGTGCCTCTGGGGATACTCAGGGGCATTCCTTGTCCCCAGACCTCTGCTTACAATGGCCCCACTGAGTCTGCATGAGCGACCATGCTGCCCCACTGTGACCCCCCTACTCAGAGGACTGAGGCTCTAGGGGAGAGAGAGAGAGAGAGAGAGAGAGAGAGAGAGAGAGAGAGAGAGAGAATGAGAGAGAGGAGCAATGAGTGCCCATCCATCTAGGGCCCCTCTGAAGCTGGAATGTGCCTGCTGCTCCTCACAAGCATGTGCACCTGGTGTGCCATGGTCAGTGAGGGCACCGGCTAGGCCAGTGTGGGTGAGCAGCCTCCCAGGGAAGCAAGCTGCTTTTCTGCAGGCTGCAATGTGCTTGTTGCAGCGAGCCACACTTGGGGGACCAGCTGACACAGGGCAGAGAGGACACCAACTGGTGTACACCTGGGCTCAGAGCTGGTTCCTTCTAGCATGTCCTGGTTAACCAGGTCTGCTCTCCAGAGGCCACAGATGTGACTGACAAGCACACATGGATCCTATCGTGAGGCTCTAGGGCTGCAGCTCAGGCAGCCTCCCTAGGGGGAGAAGGAAGAGCAGCGGTGGGGGGGGGGGGGCGGGGGGGGGAGGCACTCAGGAGCTCAGGTAGTACTTCCTTTCTGAGAAATGTGTTTAGATTTCATACATTTTTGCTAGATGTTGTTATATAAGCTCATGTACTCAAAGGTCTTAATTAAAGATTTTAAGACATTGACTAAAATGTTCACCAGTCTAGCTTGTAATGTATATAATAAACTTGTCATATGATTTATTTTCTTTAAAAATAAGCTTCTTATACACATTGCCCTCAGCCCTTTTATTTAGAATTTAAGGTCATTTGGGGTTTCTGCCATATAAACAAAGTTCTCAGGGCTGTGAGTGTCCTTTTCTTGGGTACTGACTTCCTACACACCACCTTCAAGCTGGGCTTTGTCAACATTTGGGAAAATAAATCATTCTTGGTAGAAGTGCAGTACCTTGGGCTGGCCAGGCCAGTTCTCACCAATGAGTCATGAATTCCTAAACACAGTGTATTGCACAAAAGCAGGTACATCTCAGAAGCTGCATCTTGAGTTGACAAAGACCTCAGATAGGTCTATTGCAGTAAAAAAAAAAAAAAAAAAAGCTATGGGCTCAGGTGCTCTGTCCAAGGAAGTAGCGGAGAATCTGTTCTCTGGAGTCCCTGCTGGTGGCAGTTTTGGAGACTGAACGCTCAGGCAGAGACCGAGTTTGAGTGTTGAGGAAGGAGT
This sequence comes from Erinaceus europaeus, assembly GCF_950295315.1. Lineage (NCBI taxonomy): Eukaryota > Metazoa > Chordata > Mammalia > Eulipotyphla > Erinaceidae > Erinaceus > Erinaceus europaeus. The sequence continues at coordinate 31,006,748 of NC_080164.1, read as the reverse complement.
GGGAGAGTGGGCAGGACCTCACGGCTGTCTCTCACCACACAATGGCTCCCAGAGCTCTAACACACCTTTCTGAACTTCGGTTTTCTTGCAGATAAAAAGAGATGATAAGGGGTTGGCAAGACGGTTCACTAGGTAGGTTACCTGCTTTGCCATGTGTGTCGCGCAGGTTCAAGCCCCAGTACCACACAGAAGTGGTGCCATGCTGGGAGAAGCTTTGGTGCTGTGGTATCTCTTCCCCTCTCTGTGCCTCAGTCTGCCTGTTCCGCTTTCTCTTTCTCTCTGCAAAGTTAACCTAGAGCAAAGAACTTGAGCACACAAAGACCTAGGAACAGATAACCAGATCTTACTGCTCTGGGTCTCAGAATGGGTTAAACTTGCACATTATTACTGAAATCTGGGTTTTCCCTTGTTGATCTTATAGCATTGTGAACAGCAGTGAACACCCTACTTCCCAGTGCCTGGTCTGGGCTCAGAGCCTCCAGCAGCCCAACCAGGGACGTCCTCCTTCACTCAGCTCTGCACAGCAGCTATAAATAGACAAGGAGGCCAAGGGCTGCTTCTCAAAATCAAGCAGCTCTCCTTGGACATCATTCCCTGTGGAAAACATCTGACTCCACTTTCCTGCTCTGGGGGAGGTAGAGAATGAGAAGACTATTTTAGACAGGATTTAAACTCAGATTTTGCATGGTCTCACCCTTCTGTGGCCCCTTCAACACTTTCCCACAATTACCAACACACCATGAGCCTGAGGAATAGTTGACCCACAGTGTCACGAGCCTCCAAACATACTCTTCTCATTAGCTCATATTTGGGTGGAACGGGTCACAAAGTGACAAGAATTGACCTGAGCAGGGTCCTGTGTCAGTTCTGAGTGGCTGTGGGTAGAGACGCAGAGAGGGGTGCATGGAGCTTCAGATGAGACCTGCCTTCAGCATCTGAGTCCAGTGTCCATCAGTTGGGTCACTGCTGGTCCGTGCCTTGAGCACAGTGGTCCCACTGCTGGCTGCAGAGGTTGGAAACCCACTACACACACCTGTGTGGGTGCTCTCCAGCTGTGCTCACACCTGCCTCTGCCTGTGGCGACCCTTGCGCATGTCCAGAGGAGCCTATTGGACCTCAGATCTCACCTCATATGGAAACACCCAGTAAATGTCCCTCAGATTTATTTCTGCTAACAACCTATTTGTGTTTCTCAGATGCCCTTCCAGTTCTTGTGCAAACATACAAACAATGCTTACCTCATTTGAACTCAAGATTTAGGAAGAATTCTGGCATTTATTTCACTTTCTGTGAGGGCGTTTCAATGTGCTGTACATGACCATGTGGTGTTTGAATGAACAACATCTGCTGAGGAGTGATATGGAGGCCTGGAGGCCTGTCCCTTCAGGATGTTTCCTTGAGATTGAGATCCATATATATCCCATGTCTTTGAACAGGTGCTACCAGCAACAGCTACACTTCTGAACTAATACTCTCAAGAACTAATGTGACTTTGAAGAGCTCGAAAACTGGAAGAATATGCCTCATAGTTAAGAGATGCAAGAGCCACATATCAACTTTCCCTGGGAGCTTCACCTCAGGCCACTTTCTTCTCCCTTTGGAAAAAGAGTAAATGTGTCTATGTGTGTATGTGTGTGTGTGTGTGTGTGTACGTAAGTCCTCACAGTGTACACATTTGCACAGTGGATATGGGGCCTGAGCATGGTGCACCTGCTAGAGTGGAAACATTATCATGCATAAGGAACTGGGTTTAAGGCCCCAGTCCCCACATGCAGGAGTAAAGCTTCATGAGCAGCGAAGCAGAGCTGCAGGTGTCTCTATTTCTTTCCCTCTCGACCTTCTCCTTCCCTCTCAATTTATCTCAGTCTCTAACCAAAATAAATATGAATATAAAAATAAAAGTCTGCAGTGTATATGTTCACTCATACATGTATATATACAGCAAGACTGCACGCCTCGGTGTAGATGTTACCGTGTGTAGTTGTGTCCATGCATGTGTTTCTGTGCACAGACATGTATGTGTGTGTGCATATACTTTGTCTTCAACCCTACAGTGAAGCTTCATTTCTTTTCAAAGTGTCTCTTTCACCACATTTGGTTTTTTCACTGTTTGTTCTTAAGCTGAGCTCTATATTCTAAAGCAGGAGCTTTCTGGACAATGCCCAGGATTCTGCAAATAATTACAGAAAAGTAAGCTCTGAACAAAGTAAGGTAGATATTGAGAACTTCCTGTTCTGCTTGATGATCATATAGAATCTTCCTATGCTGCTCTGGGCCTTCCTTGGGTCAGACAGCCTTGCCACGTGAAGACCTTTCTTCCATGCCCTGAAACCCCAGCCCCAGGAGGCAGGGAGGCATCTGCCCTGAGACCTTAGTCCTCACCTCATGGGCAGATGGGCAGATGGACTGCTGTCCAGAAAGTCACTGATTTTTCACTCATCTTTTACTGTGATGCATGTGAACTAGTGTACCCTGACTTCTCTCTGAACCACACCCAGAAGCACTGCACTGTGCTGTTGCTTGGCTGTCAGGAGTGTGGTTCTCCTAGCTGACACTTTAGCCCTCAACACTGACAGATGTAAGAAGGCAGAGAATGCTGGTGCTGCCCCCCAGAGGACTGCCGACCCTGCCATCAGGCTCACCTGTTCTGCTCCGCTCTGCGTTACAGATGACAGTGAAACACACTGCAGCAGTCAGCCTGTAGTGGTTTAGCTCCCTGACGTCTGCTCTGGAGACAGCTGTCCACCTTGGTGAGGGTAGGGGGCAGCATGTGACAGGCTGTCTCTGTTAACTTGGCCCCAATGCTGGCCCCTGTGTTCCCACAGATGAGCTTATTTTAAACTCTGTCCTTTCCCATGTCCTCTGTTTCTCTTAGATAACGTGCATGAGGTTGTGAAAACAGTCTCAGGCCTTGGGAAGGCAGTTCACAATGGAGGGTCAGTCTGTGCTGGGAAGGGAACCCCGCCAGCCCCAGGAGCAGCAGCTTAGGGCTATAGGCAGGAGACCCAGAGCACCTGTCTGCTACCCGCCACGCCTGAGCTTGCAGTACATGCCTGCACCACCTGTGTCTTTTCCTGCCTCCCTGTGTCCAGCAGCCCCTTTGCAGAAGGAAGCTACAGGCCTAGTGTCCTGGTCTGGGGCTCCCCCTTCTAATGGGGCTGCAGACACAGAGCCAGGAGAGAACCAACACAGAGAGATGTACTTCTTGGAAGGCTTACTGGCTTTCGGAGGGCACTGTGGGGCTTGCTGAGTCTGAGCCATGGGAGAGTCCAGCCCCAGGGCCTCTGGGCTGGTCTGCAGAGACCTTACAGGAGCCTGGACAGCCTCAGCTTTACTTCACACACCATTTCTCAGAGTCCTGTTGGTAAGCAGTGCTTTTATGCATCTTCGTGTATGTGCACCTCTGTAGGCAGAGTGTGCTTCTCAAAGTGGCACTAGGCATGATGGTGCTGCATCCTGGTTCCCACAGAACTTGGGTGGTTGTGGTGCCCAGAGAAGTAGAGGCTTCAGTGAAGGGGCAGGCGTGAACTCAATTTGGGACAGAGAGACAGTAAGCATGAGCTCGGTTTGGAAAGATAACGCTGCCCTGACCACACACATGGGTGTTCTCACGTAAGAGGAACCCAGAAATTGGATATGGGGCTTCCCACATCCATAGGACGCCAGCCCTGTTCCCTGGCACACACTGGCTGGCCAATGCTGCCTCAAGGGGCATGGCAGGAAAGTGATGAAACGTCACCTGGGGGGTCACTGAGACCACAGTCCCAGAGCCTTTATGTCTACATGCTCAGCGGAGAGATCACTAGGTGGAAAGAATGACAACACAGGACTTTAGCGAAGTTCACAAGCTCTCTGATGATGGATGTGCACAGTCTGGCTTCACACCTGTCATCCAGGTGAGAAGTCAGAGTTCCCAGGTGGGCCAGGTAATTGTGGTGTGCACACTTGTCTTCTGTGTGAAGAGAGAGGCTTGACTGGAAGCATTGTTCTTTGTCCCTCTTGTGGTCAAAGCTGTTTTTTCTTTGCTGCCAGGGTCATCGCTGAGACTTGACACTTGTATGATTCCACTGTTCCCAGTGGCCATTTCTTCCTTCTTATTTCTTTTTGATAGGGGATGAGAGACAGAGAGGAAGGGAGTGGGGGGGGGTGAGCTACAGCACTGTTCCACCAGTCATGATGCTCCTCTCTACAAGGACTAGGGACAGGAACCTATATCCTCCACATAACAATGCATGCACTCTACCGTGTGGGTCACCAATGAGTCCACTCATGGCTGCTTTTGACCCCTCCCACATGGTGTCCTGTAGTCCTCTCCACAGTCATTCCCACACCATGCAGAGAGGACAGGGCCAGTGCAGACTCAGACTCTGGCTGCTGTGCTGATGGGAACCTTCATGAGAAGATGTACTTTTGACCCTGAGGGGCTCATGCTGAGGCCCCAGGGAGGTGGCAGAACCCCCGATGGAATCCCCTTCAGCTCCTCAGGGCTCCTGTGTGGTTCCAAGTGGCACTCCATGGGAGGTGGGGAGAGAATATGGTCATCTGTCGCTGGTGCTGTGATGGTGGCAGCACACCCAGCTGCTCACTGATGTGGCTGTGAGGACCAATAGAGGAGTGTGTGGTCGTGCTTGGTGGAGTGTGAGGCCTGAGACTACAGACGCTTCAGACTGAATGGCAACACAGACATGCCTGTATGCTAAAGAAAAGCCGTCCTCCTTACTAGCACGTGATCCGACAGCTGGCTCTCACTGCTGTTTTAAATGAAGGCTTCCACCACTTTCCCTCACCATGGTGCGAGTCAGGTCTGCTGGCCCTGCTCTAAGGGGGCGTTTTGGAAGATCAAGTGTGGGTGGAGAGGGTTCAGCTCCCACCATAGGGAACCCTGGGCCTGGACGAGGAGCTGCTGGGACAGAGAGGTCACTCTCTGCTGACTTCTCATTGTGACAAGCTTGTGCCACTTGTGCCAGTGTCTGGGAGGCTCCCAGTAAATGCCATTTACCTCAAAGCAGGGCAGGCTCTGGACTGCAGGAAAGTCCAGGTGACCAGGCTGAGGGTGTCAAAAGCTATTTTCTTTTTATCTAGAGCACTGCTCACCTCTGGCTTATGGAGTGCAGGGATTAAACCTGGAACTTGGAGAGGGGGGTGCAGGCATACCAGACTGTTGTGTAAACTGTGGTGCTATCTCCTATTGCTGAGTCTTTTGGCCTCCAATCTCTGATAACTCCCTGACCTCTCAGTGTCCTGCATGGCCAGAGCACTAGGTTGGGCAGGTGGCCTTGCTCTGTGGGCTCTAATTGAGACAGTCATTGTGGGACAAGCTCTGGTCTCTGTGGTTCTCCCAGGCAGCCCTGCCCCTGTCTGTATCTCACATCTTTTCTGAGCACCTCCTCGTTTCATGATAAATTCTGAGTTCATCTGCATTTTTCCCTGTCCAGCCTTGGCATCTTCTCCTGGGGCCAAACCCACTTACTTGGCATTTAGATGGTATTTTAAAGTACTTGGAACCTGGACTTGGTTGAGCTCGTGACCAGTGGGTGCCGCTATGACCTGCCCCCTCAGCATATGGAGCCAGGAGAGTCCTGTGAAAACACACACTTCTGCACACAATATGTGCCCAAACCAGGGCTCATGTTGAGACCGCTGGTTCAAATCCTAATTGAGGCTGAACCCTGTCCAGCTCCTGCCTTGCTGTAGCTGCAGCATCTGGGGAGGGGATTCTCGGTGCTTCTCGGTGCTGGCAGGCTGCTTCCCATCCCTGGCGAGCTTGTATGTGGAGCAGCAATAGCACTCACACCACCTGGTAGGTGCTCCTTCTGCCCTGGCCCCACACTCCCCTGCAGAAAAGCACCCCACCTTGTGGGGTGGGAGTGCCTGCCATGAGCAGTGAAGGCGCATCTCTGTTTCTTTTTTTTTTTTTTTTAAGATTTTTAAAAAATATTTATTTATTTTCCCTGTTGTCACCCTCTTTTTTTTATTATTGTTGTTATTGATGTCATCATTGTTGGATAGGACAGAGAGAAATCGAGAGAAGAGGGGAAGACAGAAAGGGGGAGAGAAAGAGAGACACCTGCAGACCTGCTTCACTATTTGTGAAGCGACTCCCCTGCAGGTGGGGAGCCAGGGGCTCGAACCTGGATCCTTACGCCGGTCCTTGAGCTTTGCACCACATGTGCTTAACCCACTGCACTACCGCCTGACTCCCCGCATCTCTGTTTCATGAGTTGGAAAGGAGAACCAGAGATGCCATACACGCACATGGCAGAAGAGACTGTCTTTGCAAAAACCACAGAAGAAAAATATGCCTTTCTCCCACCTCACAGGAAACTAGACATTATCTGAGAAACCTCAACTCACTTCATTATTAGGGATGTAAAAGTAACGGGCAAATTGTAATGAAGAAAGCAGGAAGGGGGGAGCCTGCAGAAATAATCAATATGTAAAACTGTTTCCAAAAAATAGAGTAACGTCACAATTAAATATTTCAACAAAACCACCAAAATAATTACAATTGAAGAAGGTCACAAAGTAGAAGTGTGACATGAAGGAAGAGACGGTGAGACACAGAAGATGAAGTGTGAACAGGTAGAATCAGAGAGGTTCAGATCATTTCCAAACAATAACAAACCCAGAAGCAATTCAAGGGAGAGAAAGCACTGTGGGAAGCATTAGAAAAACAGATACTATTTTATGAAAACAAAGCTCCTTCATAAAAATAAACAGAGAGAGTCGGGCGAAAGCGCAGTGGGTTAAGCGCAGGTGGCACCAAGAGCAAGGACCGGCATAAGGATCCTGGTTCGAGCCCCCGGCTCCCCACCTGCAGGGGAGTTACTTCCTAGGCGGTGAAGCAGGTCTGCAGGTGTCGATCTTTCTCTCCCCTTCTCTGTCTTCCCCTCCTCTCTTCATTTCTCTCTGTCCTATCCAACAACGATAACATCAAGAATAACAATAATAACTACAACAATAAAACAAGGGCAACAAAAGGGAAAATAAATATTTTTTTAAAAAAGTAATCAGAAAATGACTTACATTCATTCCATTTCCAACAATAAGGTGAATTTCATACCCAGTGATCATGGCGACTAGAATACAGGTACAATAGCAGGCATCTTAACAAATTTGCTGACTGGCATAAAACTAAAAAGCAAAACCAGGTGAAAGCAGGAGTGGGGTCGGGGCCAGTCATGTCTGAGCCAGACTGCACAAGCACACACAAACACACACACACACACCTCCAGCCTGAGGCTGAGCTGGAAACAAAATACAGGAGAAAACCAAGGTGGAAGACAATTAGGAGACCGCCCAAATAGCTTGAGATTCCAAAGGTCTGGGCACTCAGTGTGAGAGGAAATGAGAAGTGAAGTCTGCATGCAAAAGGGAAAAGAAACACCGGGTGTTGGTTACAGCAGGGGTCACACACTGAGGTCCTGGGTGGTCCCAAGCCAGCACTCCATTGTAGAGTCCTGCAGGGTGACCAGCGAAACATGTGCTTTGTCTGGGGAGCTGCAGCTTCAAGCCAAGACATAAATAGAGTTTCCAGGAAATTGATTAATTTCCTATAAGAAACAAACCATGAAGCCAGACATTGTGAATGAGAAGTAGCAGAAACAAAGTAGGAAGGGTTAGACTTACAAGGACTTAATTCCTCTGTTGGAACCACCAGGGGTAAAATAGAAAAGAACAATATCCAAAAAATCAAGAAGCTGAAAATAAATAGGAACAAGAGACAATAATGGAAGCCTATTTGCAAATGAAAGTGGTAAGACATCCATAAAGGAAAAATGCAATAATTTGAAATGAAAAGTGCTGGATAGACACAGCTGAGTCAGAAAGCTACAGAAAACTGTTCTAGTAAATTATCCCAAACACAATCTGATGAGATAAAAAATGGAAAACCAAAAAGTGTAAGATGTTTATAGTACACAGAGAAGGTTTAATGTACATCTAAAGGGAGTTTAAAAATGAAAGGAGAAAGATGGGGACAAGACAGCATGTTAAGAAAGTTTGCTTAGAATTTTTCAGTTTGAGAGGTCAGCTTTCAGACACAGTGATTCTACATCTTCTTGGTGACTTTTAAGGGAAAATTGATGGTAAAACATTCCATGCTTTGTAAAGAAGAGCTCTCCAAATATTAATAGATCCTGGACCCAAATGTAAAACCAAAAGCTATAAAGTGTGACAAGAAAACACAAGAGAAAACCCTTATGGTTTGCAGTTAGGCAAAGCCTTCTTAGATAAAATGTGAGCACTATAAAAATAAGAGCATGATCTACAAGTAGAATATAGGAATTACATGCAGGCTTAATTCCCAGTAACACATACCAGAGTAGGGTGTTTTGTTTTGTTTTTTCCTCTCTCATAAAATAAATGTGAGAAGATAGTCTGCAACTGAAACACCTGATCAATTGTATTTTGTTAAGTTTACTAATAATTGTTCATTGAACGGCTCTTTGGAAAGAATAAAAATATAATCCACAGACTGAGAGAAAATATTTGTCAACCCTGTACCTGATTTTATATATAACATTGCATTGATTTTGTATATAACATTGCAAAAATAATAAGAACAGACTGATATTAAAAGGGCTCCAGATGAATTACACAGCCTATTAAAGAAAATGTGCAGAGAGCAAATTAGTTCAAGATGTACAGCATTGATACTCATCAAAATAAAAATTGAAATGGAACCAATATGTTAAAAGTAAATCATATAGCACTTCAAAACTATTAAAATGACTATAATCAACACAGACAATACCAATGTTAGCAAGGTGTCAGGACTGGTAGATGTAAACAGGGAAACAAAACAGTTGATAGGTTCTTACTATACCACACACTTTCCATTCCTGCACATTCACTCTTAAGAGACAAAAGTAAAATAGCTCTCCTGGTCAGTACACTGCTGTGCCATGCACATGTCCCCCACATACTGCAGGAAGTTTTGATGCTGTGGTCTCTGTCTTTGTCTCTGACTTTTCCTGACTGTTTTTCTCTGCATGTGTCTCCCTGCCTCTGTCTGTTACTCTGTCTCTCTCTGCTTCCCTAGCTTTCTGCCCCTATATATGTCTCCCTGCTTTTCTATTTTTCTATCTCTGGGTCTCCCTGCCTCTCTGTCTCTCCATTTCTCTTTGAATATTAGCCTGGAGCGGTGAAGCTCAGGTGATGAGCAAAACAAAAATTAATAAAAAAGAAAAAAATACTGTATCTGTGCAAAGATATGTACAGACATGTTTATGGTATTGTGTTTGTTTTACTTTAGCCCCCAAACTAGGAAAGAATGTGGGGAAAGGGCCACAGAACAGCAAGAATGCTGATTATCACCAGCAAGACCCCAAAGAGCTCACACTATCAACTCCCTCTCTACAGCAGTGCAGAAAATCAGAGGGGGTTTCACATGAGAAAGCAGACAAGCACTTGACAGGGATAAGGGATTAGAGGGAAGAGACACTGACAAAACTCCTGATGAGAAAAAATTAGACGATGAGAAAACACTGGGGAATCATCTATTTGTGTGAATTATGGATCCACACATATAAACATTCACCAAATCACAATGCGTTCTGTTCTGCCACTACTACCTGCAGCTTCCATGCTATTCCCCCATTTCAACCCAGAGCCTTGGGGAAGCTGGTGATCCTGCCTTGCCTTAACTCCTCTGACAGACACACTCCAAACACAACTCACCAACAACTTCCTAAAGGAGCGTGGCTACACAACCAGCGGCCTGACTGTCACAGTTGTCTTCTGAGGAAGGGGCCCCAAATCACTTGCCCTGACAGCCAGCAGAACTTGCAGTCAGAAAGGACAAAGAGAAGAGTCATTCAAAATTAAGGAAGAGAAATTTACACACACACACACACACACACACACACACACACACACACACACACGGCGAGTCCTTGGAGAAAGGTGGTGCTATTCCCAGCCCTAAAAATATAGGAAATGCTGTCATTTTCAGCACATTAGTGAGGCTTGAGGACATATGCTAAGTGAAATAAGCTAGGGAGACAAAAGCTGTATGCTTTTACTCATGTGGGATTCTAAAAAACCCAAACTCACAGAGACAGGAAGCTGGTGGCTTCCAGGGGCCAAGGAGTGGAGGGTGGAGAGAATTAATAAATGTCAGGCACACTTAATCAACATCAGTTCTAAGCCAAGCCAGTCCTGGATCTAATGGTGACTGTGTGTGATAGTAATGCTTCATACATTTAAAATTTGCTGAGAGAATAGAATGGAATGGAAGTGTTCTCATCAAAAAGAAAAAAAAAAGGCAGATGTGGATGAGTTCATTAACTCCAGCAGAACCATTTTATGCCTAGATCCAGATCAAATCATTAGATGGCACCCTTTAGACACTGTTAAGTTTTGTCAATTATTGATACATCCCAATACAGCAGAACAAAAAAGAAGGTACCCCAATAATGGAGGTCTTTCATCACAATCTGGGGCCAGTAGAGTGAGCACATTATCAAGTACAATCTCTTCCTACTTTACGAAAACAAAACAAGAAAAACAACCTTCAGATGCTCACATGAAACATTTATTTATAAGCAGTTGACCAGGTCTGTTGTTAAAGTTCGGGGGCGCCAGCAGGCTGGGCTAGTGTCACGATGGTAGACAGAGACAGACTCGGGGACACACAGCTGGGCTGAGAAGCTGCAGTTTAATCTTTATTCACGAACGGGCAAATCACCACACCATGTGCTTCCCCATGTTTTTCCTTCTGCTGCTGCTGGGACTCTGGACGTCCTTAGCATACCGGGCGGGGAGAAAAAGGGGCGCGAAACTAGCAAGGACCAAACCATTTCTCTCAGAGGGGGCCAAAACCAACACGAAGAATACCAACATATTCCCTCTTTTCTTTTTAAATAAATGACCACAGTATCAGGGGTGTGGGGTGAACAGAAACCTATATCATACAGGCATTTTCAAAAAAGAAACTGGCACAAACATGGAGAAACATGTAAGCGAGTAACAAGAATCAGTATGCTGCCAAGGGAAGGCCTGAGGGGGCCATTTTTTGCCTCTGGGCAAAACTTTATCAGCTTAAAAAAAACATTTCCTGCCTCTGGGGGGCGAACTTGCCTCGACGGGCATTTTCTAGCATGGGGGCAAGGTGAGGCCTAGAGTCCCAAGGCATGGCTGCAGTCAGTCTTTGAGAAACCCAGCAGCATAAGGGAAGCTGCTAGTTTTGTGCAAAGTGTCTGAGGCGTACCAGTGAGTCCAATAGAAGCGAGTCCAAAGCAGATGTCCACCGAAGAATTGCCAGGGGGTGAACTGTTGTACGTCTCTCCCGATGGGGAATGTCAGCCATCGGAATTCCGCTTTTCTGTAGAGAACTTGACAGCTGCAATTTACTAACTATGAAACAAACTTGTAGCAGGTTAGAAGTTTACCACAATTGATAACTCTATTACAATTGTTAGCATAACCATAGCGCAATCTAACATTTTTAACTGAGAAGGAATTTGAGAGTTTTACATATCAACAGCGTCTTTTTAACCTTTTGTTACACCCATTCAAAATGGAGACACACGCTAGGTGTGCGCAGTTTTTTTTTTTTTTAGACCAGCTTGGTTAAAATATATTGATATTTAAACTAATTTTTACCTCAGACTTTAAATGTAAGTTAATTTTATCTTTATGAGAATTACGTTGAAAACCTTTTTCCTTTAACTCTGTCTGTTAAGAATATAGCCTTAAAGTTATATATTTAACCTTAAAGTTAATGTTACCAAACTTTAAACACACATAAACATGGTCTTTAATTCACAAGGAGAGAAACCTTTGTTGCGAAGACATGTCATTTTAAACACGAATTTAGATCTGTACTGTCTTAGTTGTTGGGGGGGGGTCACCATCCGGAGGTGGCTTCCCGCGCAGCTCCATTTCTAGGAATTGTAGGTTGTGATCTCTGCACGAATCTCTGTGTACTCCAGCTTGTCTGCCTTCAGACTGGAGCTGAGGATCTCAGCCAGGGGGCCCAGTTTCGGCAGGGAGCCCACGGTCTCCGGGTGGTCCGGGATCTGTCCAGACTTCATAGCAGGAGGGCGGGCGGGCCAGCCGTGCAGAAGGCACAGGCCGAGGATAGGCCACCGCGGCCCTGTCCCATGGCCCTGCCCCATGGCCCTGCCATGTCTGCTGCCCTGCTCCCAGCGGCCGAGCAGCGTGGAGGGAGCCGGCGCCCAATGCCCTGTGCCACACAGAGGAAAGCCAGCTCATGCGGGCTGGCGTTGGGCTCATGCGGGCTGGCGTTGGGCGGAAACCACAGAGTGGTCCAGAGATAAATGTTCCAGAAACAGCGAAATAGTCTCGTAAAGAAAGGGCAGAGGCCTTTGGAGATCTCTTCACAAGCAGAAGAGAAGGCCATAGTACATAGGTAGCCAAATTGTCTTCACTTATCTGAGAGATGCGCAGGTCAGGTCCACATGGGCACCATTTGTTGTTAATGTTTCGGGGGCGCCAGCAGGCCGGGCTAGCTTCGCGGTGGTGAACAGAGACTGACTCGGGGACACACGGCTGGGCTGAGAAGCTGTATATCTTTATTCACGAGCGGGCAAATCACCACACCATGTGCTTCCCCATGTTTTTCTTTCCGCTGCTGCTGGGACTCTGGACGTCCTTAGCATACCGGGGTGGGGAGAAAGAGGGGTGCGAAACTAGCAAGGACCAAACCATTTCTCTCAGAGGTAAGGGGAAGGGGGCCAAACCAACACGAAGAATACCAACACAGGTCAATGTAAACTGATTCTACTTCTCGGGATAAACAAACAAAACCACATAAAGAAAAAATAATATATGTCATTTTTAGTGCATAGTAGTTGGACTTCGTAATGACATGTTTCTATTACAAATATGAATTTAGAAGGCATAAAGATGACTTTAAGGATTCATATCCTAGCCAATGACTACAATCTAAGTATCACTACTGTCCTATTTATGCCGCTACTCCTTCTCCATCAACTCTGTAAAACAGACTTCCTAATACAAATAAACTGGGACCATACATAGCCAGATCAAATGTGTAGTGATGTTTGAAAATGAACACTAGAGAACTGTGGTCATCAGAAATGGAAGATATTAACTATTCAATGTCAAATGTGAAAAAAAATAGTACAAATTATTTAAAGATAGGCAACTAATTACTTGTATATAGAAAAACAGTATTTCATACACTGAATTAAAAACTTATGGAATAACAGAAGTACTTCTACTCTTATGTTAACATTGCTTACTGGGCTGGCGAACCCTGTCAGGGTGGAAATAATTTCCCTGAAGTTCTGAAAGAAGAAAATTTAAACTTTAATTCATGGTAACATAGTTGGCTGGGAAAATGCCAGTTTGACCTCTAAGCTTTCCTTCCCACCAATCAAAATGGGAATCTGTTTTCGACGTAACAGTGATTCTGTCTCCAGCTTGAAATGGCAAGTCCCCTGGCTGCTGTCCTTCAAAGGAATATAATGCTGTCACTATAGTCGGCTGATTCGAATTGCCTAAAAAAGAAATACCTAAGTTATTACCATTTTAGGGAAGGAAACCAAGATATGTATGAATGAAACAGAAGTCTATAGCTTCCAGGGCTCTTCTGGTACCCTGGAAGCTGACGGTAGGAACCCCAGCATGGAGTCAGAGTGATTTCCATGTTCTTAACCTTGTTTTTCCTTCTTGGAGAAACAAACACTTGGCAATAACATTTTCAAAATCTACAGAGGACAGATAGCATATTGTCATATACTTTATACACCTGTGTATTTAGCAAATGCTGTTGTCAATTCTTAATGATCCATAAGGTGCTATTATTTGCATTTTCTCATTGTAACAGAATAGTTATGAGGCTTTCATGAATTACGGCTATTAGAGAAAGAGTAACTTTTTTTTTTCTTTTTCCTAGAGCACTGCTTAGCTCTGGCTTAAGGTAGTGTGGGGGATTGAACTGGGGACTTCAGAGCCTCAGGCATGAGTCTCTTCGCATAACCATTTTGCTATCTGTCCTCGCAAAAGAGTAACATTTATGTTCGTGATTGTATCGGAGAAGATTCCATTCGAAAAACACGTACTGGAGCAATAGGTGTTAAGGATTAGTTAAGACGCTTTTTGCTGTTTTATCAGTGGACACCCTCCTTCATGACTGTTTTAATTTTCATGCTTACTGATTCTTTCTCTCAAAACACAGATAAAATTAAAAACAGCATTTCAAGGAGACTGTCTATACATGTTTAATAAGGACTTAAAAATAATGTGTAGAATTTCATGAGTAGTAGATGGAAAATACATTGACAGTTGAGTGGTTAACCTGAGGAGTAGTCATTAAATATAGACTATCTAACACCATTAAGAAACAGATGCTTCAGTGTTGTCCTGATGTCAGTGTTTCCTATTATTCTGTAGACAGAGTTGGTAATTAGATGCTAACTAAGATTCAGCAATGTGAAAAAAAAACATATATATATAGTGAAAGCATAAATAATTGGATTCTAAAATCAGTTGCTTATTTGAGCCCTAAGTACAATAATAAAAAATAAACTGAACTTGACCATTAAAATATCAACATTTTAATGAAACAGCATTGACTGTAACACTGAATTTGTAGTTCACACAAGATGGTGCTACAGCTCTTTCTACAGAGCACATGCCATCTAGTTCTTCCGGTTGTCCTAAAGAAACAGACACTTATATCACAAATACTTCCCCTAGAGAAGTCATCTTTCTACTACATACAGGCATGTTTTGCATATTTTATATCTTATATTATATTTCCTCTTAGGTTATCAATGTTAAGGAATTAAGTGAAAAAAATAACATTTTGCTATAGTGTGGATTTCATCAAAGCCAGGAAAATGACTGTGATGTCATCCTGAGGGTACCCTGCAGCGCCCCCTGTCCCATTTCATTGTCATTACATCATAGAATGTGGGCCAGTGAAAAATCATCCTGAAAATTTTCTTACCAATAGTTCTCTTTTTACAGCCTGCATATGCAAAGTTCATTGACTAAATATGACCAG
The DNA here is from genome assembly GCF_950295315.1 of Erinaceus europaeus. Taxonomy (NCBI): domain Eukaryota; kingdom Metazoa; phylum Chordata; class Mammalia; order Eulipotyphla; family Erinaceidae; genus Erinaceus; species Erinaceus europaeus. The sequence goes on along the minus strand of NC_080164.1, from coordinate 30,991,747 downwards.
TAAAAACCCTCCAGTAATGACCCTGCCCCCCTCAGGTCTCTCATACATGTTGTGAAGCACAGGAATCAGAGATGTTGTTGAAGCATGGCCATCTTAGCTCCCCCTCACCCCACACTTCTTGCAGACCCCAGAGTGCAGGACGGATGAATTCACCATCACCCCCACCTTACAGAATGGAGGTATCCATCTGTCAGGCAAGATATGACAGCCCCAGGTCTGAGCCACATAGACACTTGGCTCTGCAGGAGCAAGGTCCCTGCCCCCTAGGGCAGACGAAGGCCTGTGACTGCAAGGCAGAGGCCTGGCTAGCCAGTAGCTAGCTGTCCCAGGAGAGGACAGTCACAGCCCTGCTATGCCCACCACACTTACAATGACCCATGAGTGCTCTCTTGAGGGTGTTAGCTGGTTCCCGCACGGAACCAGCTCTCTCCACAGAAGACCTGGTTAAAGAGCAGAGAACCTTGGAGCCATGTCTCTCGGGAAGGAAGGTTCCCAGACTGGATCCCTCAGGAGTGCTGACCCTTCAGGTTCTGCACGTCTGTACTTAACATCTAGGACCTTGGAGGCAGTGGCCATTTTCATCATAATACTCAAGTTCAGTTTAAATAGAGAGTACTTTTCTCTCCCAAATCAGGTCTACTCTTCCCAGGAAACAGACTACAATCAGCTTTAGTGATTGGCAGCTGCCTCAGGCTCATAATTAGCAAGTCTGGCTCCTTCTCAGGGTTTCCTGGAGTGTACTTTGGCCAAGACAAGTGGCAATGGAGTCGGGGAGGGGGTCAGCCTGGGAACATGGAGAAGGCAGGCAGCTCCAGTCAGGACCCCAGTCTCTGCCATGCTGAGGGGGGTGGGGGTGAAGGACTGATCCTTCACACCTCTCCCCTAGGCCATGTGCTGGGGTCCTAACTCTGGGGCTGTCCCCCATAAGAGAGCAATGACCACCAGGAAGGCCACCAGACCAGGTAACTGCTGTCACCACAGGGAAGTACAGCTGGCTGGAAAGGGGCTCAGGCTGCAAAGTGTGGAGGTGACTACTGGTGTGGGGAGAACTGGGAACTGGCCCCAGGGCACAAGTCCAGAGTAACACCCAGTAGGTCAGGCTGTGGACAGCCAGACTGGCTGAGAGGAGCCTGAGCACGCAGCCTGAAGCCCTCAGAACTGTAGGGCTAGGATAGGCCACCAGGGGAATTTGCTAAAACTGCTACTTGCCTGTGGTCAGGGCCCAGCCAGGGGATAAACTACCGCCTAGCCTGAGGCCATCCTGGGAACAAGCCAGGGGCCACCTAGGACCCACCCAAGACCCATCCAAGGCCCAGCCAGGGCCCAGCCAGAGCCCAGCCAGGAGACAAGCCAGGGCCCAGACACATGACCCAGAGTTCACACAAGGGCCACCCAGGGGTTGAGGACTAGCCTGAGGACTGATGTGACATTTCACAGGACTTCTTAGAGTGAGACTGTTGGGCGATGACCTTTCTCTGCTAGGCTGATGGCCAGAGCTCAGGGCACCTTTGGTCAGAATTTAACTGGTTTCATTTCTGTTTTTACTTAAGGCAAACTTCAAATCTCCTTTTATTTCTTTGAAATTTCCTTGCAGCAGGAGAAGGGGATACAACCAAAGTATGTGAGAGCCTCCAGTATGTCTTCATTCCTTGCCCTTCAATAGAGAACAAAAGCCACCCACCAGGGCCCCCAGGGCCAGAGCAGGCCTCTCTTCACCTGTCAGGAGGCACTGTCATACTCATCAGGTAGCCAGCCTCAGGAGACCAGGGAAAGGCCTCTGCCCCCACCACCCCTGCATTCTCAGGACCCCTCCTTCTGCAGCCAGCACCCTCTCCTCCAGAGTGCCTACTGGCCCACCTCCCAGGACCTGAACATCTGAATGAGACTGCAGCCCTTGTATCTTGACCTCTCCCTCAAAGGAGAATCATCTGGAAAAGATGGCTACAAACTAGAGAAGAAGACTGAAGACCAAGAAAAAGCCAGAGCCCAAATCCACAGAAAACGCTGGCTTCTAGTCAGACACTTGTAAGAGACATCTCAAAATATGTTTATAAATTAAACACAGGGGGCCCAATTACTTTGTATAAGAAGCAACAATTCCCTACAAGCCCATGAAACTGAGCGTGTAACTGTAACATCAGGACAGAAGCTACGCAGGAAAGAAACAGGCTCCCCAACAACTCTTTCCCTTGGCCACAGCTTGAGTCATACATCTCTAAATAACTGCTTAATTCTTTCAAAGAACATTTCCCACAGAATATTGAAGACAGCCTAAAGAACCTTTTGTAAAAATATATAATTCAAGGGGCAAAAGGCCAGAGAAAATGCCACAGGGATGAGCTGGATCACACAGATAACTAAGCATGCGTCTGAGGTACTGAGATAGTACTGAGAAAAACACATAGCCAGAGCCTGGACAACAACTCAACACTTGATCCTTACACCCAAATCAGCATATCCACCTTTGGATTTCCACCCAGCCCTCCACTCTCAGAACACAACTCAGCACATCCACCCTCATACAACTCAGCCCTCCACCCTCAGGCCCCAAGATACCTCATTCAGCTTGTGACTCAGCGGCTGCATTCAGCCTGAGCTTCCCACAGGTAGCTGTGCCCCGCAGTCTCCCCATCGTGTCAACATTTCTGATCCCAATAATATGACCATAATAAAATACAATAATGTGGATTTCAGTCAACCCTGTAAGGGTGCTGGTAACTTCCCATAGATTCCCACACCTGCTGTTAGTTGGGAAGTTTGTAACAATAACATGGACAGAGATGATTTTTAACACAGAAATGTTCACTTACCACATCTCTCATGATAGCTGGAAAGTTCAGGATAGAGCTTATGTTCATTTCTGTTATCTGTCAAGAAGAAAGAAGAAAAGAAGGAAATAAAGAAAGAGAGAGAGAAGGATGGAGGGAGTGAGGGAGGGAGGAAGAAAGGAAGGTAGGTCAGGCAGTTAGAACCATCCTTAGTCTGTCACACAGAGTATCCTAGACTGCCCAGTCTCGTTCCTTGCCTGCAGGATGTCTGAAATTGTTGCTTTAAATCAAGGAGTCCTAGTTAAGCCCAGAAAGCATGCCAAGCATCTGTGTCTCCCTGAAACATTCCCTCCAGAGAAAGTGGACACCACTCCTTCTACAAGGGACCCTGAAATGCCTGACTGAGCAAGAAAAGCTCCCAATACTACATGAGTAATTTCCAAAGTCATTGCTTGCTTATCCCTAAAATCATTTTAAACCTAATGTATTCATTCACTTGTAATGTTTTAAATTCAAGCCTAACATTGTGCAATATAAACTCAAAAGTTGCATCCCTTCAGTGGCCAAAGACCATGTAGCTTTGTAGTCTGTGTTCCCTTGGGAAAGCTGTATTCTACACCATAAACCACTGGTCTGATAAGTTCATGAGCACAGGAACACATAATCCAACACTGGCAGGCAGGGGAGGGCAGAGCTACCCCAAGAACAAATGGCCTGTAAAACATAGCACTGCGCAATAGAAATGGGACAGGGCACACCGTTCACCACCGCAAGCCCAACTGCAAGGTACTTAGAAATAAATTTAACCTGGAAGGCACAGAAACAAAAAGTTAATGAAGGCATAAAACAGCATCTCATTGGCCGGGAGATAGCATAATGGTTATGCAAAAGACACTCATGTTCTGAGGTTCTAGGTTCAATCCCTGGTACTACCATAAGCCAGAGTTGAGCAGTGCTTTGATCTGTCTATCTGTCTATCTATCTATCTATCTATCTATCTATCTATCTATCTATCTATCTATCTATCTTTTTCTCTGTATCTCTCATTAAAATAAATAAAATATCTTTAAAAAAAAACACCTTATGTAGAAAAAGTTAAAGTGGGGGCACTGGGCAGTGGCTCACTGGGTTAAGTGCACATAGTGCCAAGCAAAAGGACCTGTGCAAAGTTCTTGGTTCAAGCCCTTGGCTCCCCACCTGCAGAGGAGTTGCCTCACAAGCAGTGAAGTAGGTCTGCAGGCTTCTCTCTGTCTCTCTCCCTCTATATATTCCCCCTCCCTCTCAATTTCTCTCTGTCCTATCAAAAAAAAAAGAAAGAAAGAGAAGAAAAAATGGCCACAGGAGCAGTGGATTTGTAGTGCAGGCACCAAGCCCCAGTGATAACCCTAGAAACAAAAAAAAAGTTTAAATGAAAAGGTTCTCCTACAAAAGTCCAAGTATGTAATGAACACATATATTATTGGACTAACGTTCCAAATTATGAGATATAAATGCATATTATCACTAGAATTAATAAAAAATTTGTGAAGATTCAGCTTACAAAAATTGCAAAAGGGATGGGATTTGGAGATTGAGTGGTGGGAATTGTGTGGAGTTGTACCCTTCCTACCCTACGGTTTTGTTAGTTTATCCTTTCTTAAATAAAAAATAAATTTAAAAAATTGCAAAAGTAAAAATACTCCAGGAAAATCTACATAATAAATCCAAATTCATACAAGAAGTGGGAAGACCACATTCATGACTGAAAAAATACAAAGTCTATAAAAATAAGATAAACATATTTACATAAAACATTCATACAGTAAAAAAAAAAAAGATGAAAAACAAGTGACATATGTAGACCATGTGGTCTAAATTTTAGGTAAAGTCCTTGACATATGAAGCACCTCCACAAATTAGAAAGGAAATAAGCAATCTGACAGAGCGAGCGGCTAAGGCAAGTGAAAGGTCCCCTGGGAATATGCAGTCTCAACCCCAGAAGCCATGTGAGGGAAGCTTAAATCACTATTACACTGGCAAACATTGATGTCTCCCCCTCTTAAATTTAACCAATTCCTTTTTACTCTGAAGCTTAATCATGAAGGCTGGTTTCTTAATGATATTCCAAAATTACATAATTTAAATTTCAACAGAATATTTACCTTTGAAGTCAGGGCTCAGCTGGGTTTGTGCAGGTGGCTGCTGGGGTCTTGAAGATGGTTTGGGGGGTAATTCTTTAGCCTACAAGGGGAAAAAATGGCTTGGAGTTAAAACCTTTTTCTTTAGACACGCTGGGCTTTTTCTCCGTATAGATGGCACATGCAGATCTTCTCCTGGCTCTAGTTAGCAAAGTGCCCTGGGTGCTCACACCTAGCTCACTCTGATATGCACACAGGCTGTTGCTGTGTGAGTGGAGCCTCGTCACCAGCACTGCTGGCACAAGGCTGAAGGGGAGCAGGCAAAGAGACACACAGGCCATGGCACCTGCCGGCTTCCTGATGCCTAGCACGACTGATTCACAATCTCAACTTCTATTCTTGGAGAAATGTAACCCTGGAGGGAAAACTGTTTCTCCTCGAGGTTTGTATAGAAAGAAGGAAAGTCAAGGTTGTGTGACACATTCTCAAGAACTGCTTGTTAATGACAGTATAAAGGAAATTTAGTAGGCCTGTAGGAAGGGAGGGCCAAGGACAGAATATTCTAGATAAACTGAGTCCTCTGCCTGCTGAGGGAAACACAAACACCACAGTACAGGGACCTTCCTCAGCTCCCGTGAAGCTCTTCTGGCATTGATCCTCTGTGCTTCGTTCTCATACTTCTCAGTAAAGGAATCAAGAATTTCATAAAGATCTTCTGCTTGTGCAGGCCGAGGCACGGCTCCAAACAGAATGTCATAAGCTCGAATATCTTGACAATAAAACCTAATAAGAAATATCAAATTAAGAACATTTCTTCTGCAGTCATCAGTCTTCTCAAGAGTTAGATGCAGGACGTGTGGGAGTGTGTATTTACTCCAAGATGGGGCTCCATGTAAATCACTTTTCAAACACAAACTACAAGTCATAACTCATGTTAAGCTCTAAATTCACTCCTCAGAGGCCAGTCCCATAAATACCCAGATATACATACCTTCCCTCCAATTATATGAAAAGCACACTATATATACAGCAATACTTTTGTAAATGCACCATTAAGCCCTTACATCTTATAGGTTTCTTTTTCTTTTGATAACTTTTTAATTATCTTCATTTATTTATTGGATAGAGACAGCCAGAAATCAAGAGGGAAGGAGCTCATAGAGAGGGAGAGAGACAGAGAGACATCTGCTACACTGTTTCACCACTTGCAAAGCTTTCCCCCTGCAGGTGGGGACCAAGGGCTCAAACTTGGGTCCTTGAGTATTATAACATGTGCGTTCAATCAGGTGCACCACCACCTAGCCCCTAGGTTTCTAAGTGTATTACAAAAATGGTGCCAGCATATAGTCTTATAATTTCTTTCTTTTATTTTATTTATTGTTTAGAGACAGAAATTGAGAGGAAGTGGGGTGAGAGAAAGAGAGAGACAGACAGACATCTGCAGCACTGCTTTACCACTTGTGAAGCTTTCCCCCTACAGGTGGGGACTAGGGACCTGAACCTGGATCCTTGAGCATTGTAACATGTGCGCTTAATCAGGCGCGTCACCTCCTAGGCCCGATCTAGTAATTTCTTTACAGTGTTTATTTGTATAATAAACTGTATAAAGATTTGCCTTACATGTCTGGAAGCTCTTAAGATTTAGACGAACATTAGTGGTTACATTTCTCAAATAAAACCTAAGTGGGAACAACTCTCTTGACCTTCTAAAGTGAATAGTTTGAGAAATTTTCCTCCAAACCTATTTTCTATGGGTTTTATTTACTTGGTTTTTTTTGTTTGTTTGTTTAATTTAGCATTGCCCAAAGTGTGATGAATTCTTAAGTGGTTAGATGATGTGACCTTGGTTCCCATGAGGGGTGGGTATGGCTGTCTGCTATAAACAGTGAAGCTTGCAAAGCAGATGTCCCTTGCCAGCTGGGTGCTCTTTGTCACCTCCCAATTTATTTCAATGGAGCATTGGAGGGGCTAGGCAATGGTGCACCTAGGTTTGAGCCCCACTCCCTACCTGCAGAGGGGAAGCTTCATGAGTGATGAAATAGGGTTACAGGTGGTGGTATGAGAGGTGGTACAGTGGATAAAGCATTAGACTCTCAAGCATGAAGGAAATCCTGAGTTCAGTCCCCAGCAGCACATGTACCAAAGTGATGTTTGGTTCTTTCTATCTCCTACTATCTTTGTCATTAATAAATAAACACATTTGAAAAATATAGAGCTGGGGGGCCAGGTGGTGGCGCACCTGGTTGAGTGCATATGTTACAGTGCGCAAGGAACCAGGTTTGAGCCCCTGGTCCCCACCTACAGGGGGAAAGCTTCACAAGTGGTGAAGCAGTGCTGCAGGTGTCTCTCTGTCTCTCTCCCTCTCTATCACCCCCTTCTCTCAATTTCTGTCTCTATCCAACAGATAAAGATTAAAAAAAGATTTAAAAAATGTAAAAAATATACATAGAGTTGCAAGTGTCTCTCTGTCTCTTTCTCTCTCTATCTCACTCTCCCCTTTCAATTTCTCTCTGTCCCATCAAAGGAAAGTAGAAAAAAAGGGGGGGCAAAAGACCACTAGGAACAGTGGATTTGTAGCACAGGCACAGAGTTCTAGTGACAACTCAGATGGCAATAAAAATAAATAATTTTTTTTTGAAAATCAATGAAGCTTTGGAATTGAGGCTTGGGGATAATTTTACCAGTTGCCAGTTTAAATTGAATTCCTTTTATCCTGCTAGGATATTTCCATATTACTTAACTTTTATCAAAATTGGAAAAGCTGTCAGAGCATAGGCATGGAGACCTTCCATGAGGATGGACATTCTGACTGACCTGCTGCTGAACTGGAGTGACCCACCAGTTACTGAGACGCCTACTTAGCGTGACATGTCCAGACAGGATCTATTATGTAGTCCCTAACTTACATTAATCACCTTGGCTTCATGGTACTAAGTGGAAAAGCAGGATTTGCAATTGAATTTATCATGATTACAATTACATATGGTAAAAGAAAGGAAATTTTTGCTTAGGAAAATGTTGGAAGGCAAGACAGAAAAACAATTAATGTTTATCTTTAGGGGGCAAAATACTTTTTCCCCTTTACATTTTTTTCCTGTAAGCAGATTACATTTCTATTTTACTTTTAATTAAATATACTTAGAATCATATCCTGTATTTAAAAAGAATGCACAAAGATGCCCCATCCACTCTCTTTATTTATTTATTTTATTTTATTTTATTTTTTGTCACCAAGGTTATTGCTGGGCTTCAGTGCCAGCACTACAGACCCACCACTCCTGGTGAATTTTTCTTTCCCTTTTTATTTTATTGAGCAAGACAGAGAGAAATTGAGAGGGGTGGGGGAGATAGAAAGGAAGAAAGACACCTGCAGACCTGCTTCACTGCTAGTGAAGCATAACCCCCTGCAAGTGGGAAGCGAGGGCTTAAACGCAAGTCCTTGTGCATAGTAATATGTGCACTTAACCAGGTGTACCACCTGGCCCCCACCCTATCAATTCTTAAGGACCACATGGATTGATTATTTTATAATCACACTTCCTTTGAATCAATGAAAAGTATTTGGCTTGCACTTACTTTCGATTTGTGTCTTTCCTTTCAATCAAACAGCTACCTTCTAAAGATATGCCAGCAAAGAGTCCCCTTGATTTGCAGTATGTAAAGACAGCCGCAGTGCTTCTGAGGGAGACATTTCCCTCCAAATTCCTGAAAAAATCCAAGGGTTTGTTTGACTGCTTGTGTAGTTTAGGCATCCTGTGTAAACAGCACCTGCCACAGGGACTCCACACATGGGTTAACTGCGGTGTGGGACATGGATCAGCTGAGGTGTGGGATAGGGGTCAGCTGTGGTAGGGGACCTGAGTCAGCTGAAGTATGAGATGAGTGCTGTGGACCAGAACAAGAACACATTTGCAAAGCCTCTATGGGAGGCTGGGACAGCCTAGCCCTACCTCACAACAACAAATAACCCCTACTTTCTAACCAAAACAGCAAAATGTACCTTAGTTCACTAAAACCACTGGATGTGTTTTATGTGGAGTATTTTTGTAGAACTCAAGATAGATTTCTAGATGATTAGGAAAAGAGAGAGTCAAGCTAGGAGTATGGATCGACCTGGCAACACCCAGGGGAAGAAATTACAGAAGCCAGACCTTCCACCTTCTGCACCCCATAATGATCCTAGGTTCATACTCCCAGAAGGATAAAGAAAAGAAAGCTATCAAGGGAGGGGATGGGATATGGAGCTTTGGAGGTGGGTATTGTGTGGAATTGTACCCCTCTCATCCTATGATCTTGTCAATATTTCCATTTTATAAATAAAAATTAAAAAATATATCTCTAGATGGTTTTATAGTGTGACTTTTATGGACAGTCTGAGTTTAAATATTTCTAAATTCCACAACTGACCCAGGTACTATTATTCATAAATACAGCATATGCTATAAGTATGTAAACAGGTAAAACACCTCTTTTCCAACTTTGCACAAGTTTGACTCCAACAGAAATGAAAATTTTATGTAAAGTTCTAGCAAATACAATGGACTTTGTTCTGGAAATACTTAGTTTCTTTCTTTATTTTTTTAAATATTTATTTATTTCCTTTTTGTTGCCCTCATTTTTATTGTTGTGTAGTTATTATTGTTGTTGCTATTGATGTTGTTGTTGGATAGGACAGAGAGAAATGGAGAGAGGAGGTGAAGACAGAGGGGGAGAGAAAGATAGACTCCTACAGACCTGCTTCACCACCTGTGAAGCGACTTCTCTGCAGGTGGGGAACCGGGGGCTCGAACCGGGATCCTTATGCCAGTCCTTGTGCTTTGTGCCACGTGCACTTAACCTGCTGCACTACTGCCCAACTCCCACTTAGTTTCTTTTTATGTAAGCTGGTTGTGGTTTCTAATTTTCTTATTTGTAGCCTCAAATCCTCTGAGAAATACACAGAGCATGACTTTGCTTCCTTTTAATTCACATTTGCCTTCAGGACCAAGCAGTGTACACACCTGTGGCTCCTGCAGTCGTATAGCACCCTCATAAGGCACAAAGCACTCACCTCCCCACTGGCCCAACTGCCACCGTGAAGTTCCCTCCGAGGGTCAGGTTTCCTCCCTTGGCAAAAGCTTCTACTGCTCTGTCATAATTTAAAATGATCACCAAATCTGACACCTAAAATGTGCAAGTCCATGTATTTAAAAAGAATTATGAGTAAACATTATCTGAAACATACATCAATTAAAACTCACAAATTTTCCATGTCATGTGGTAAGATTTTCAATAAAGAGAGAGAAAGTGTCTGAAGGAAGAGTCAGATTTCTGTTTTTAAGTTGAGAATGTAAGTAATGCCCACAAATTATAGCAAGCACCACAGATCATAAGGCTCCTTGTATGCTCTGCTTGAGTCTCTGTGCATTTTTAAAAATCTTTATTGGATAGAGACAGCTAGAGTGGAGAGGGAGAGATAGAGAGCGACAGAGAGAGAGACACCTGCAGCCCTGCTTCATCACTCACAAAGCCTTTCCCCTGCGGGTGGGGACTGGAGGCTCGAACCTGGATCTTTGCACATTGTAATATGTGCAATAAATCAGGTGTGTCACTACGTGGCCCCTGCTTGACTCTCTGGAAACCTTCAACATGTAGGGGTGACAGACTGAATGAGGGTAAGGGAACTACCACCTCAGAGACCTAGAACAATCAAACAGGGAGGTAAGAAAGGACAAAAAGGCCCCTTTATTGCACATATCAAAGAAGATAGGTCACAGAACACAGATGGGGAAGGTTGAGGCCAGAAGCAAGGGTCCCACAGCACTTGTTTGCAGGTTACTGTGAAGACCAGTACCCACTATCTGTAACCAATATATGTCACACTTTAATTTCAGGTCACAGAAGTTCAGCAAATCTAGAATGAAGTTGGTACTGATGATATCTCCTGCCATCAGTCAATTCTCCAAGTAGGAAGATGAGAATCAGAATGTTCTGAGGCCAGAGACCCGAAGTCTGGTTTCCACAACCACCAGGGCCTGAGAGAAAGGACCAGACATCACTCTGGTACATGTGCTGACAGGAACTGAACTGAGAACCTCATGCTTTACAGTCCAGTGCTTTATCCACTGCACCACCTCCTGGACCATGTCCTGGGCTCTTCTTACAGTCATGCCACTGCCAGGTACTAACTAGCCCCTGGATCTCTGCTCTGTGTGGTAGGGCATACCTCACCAAGCCACTGGGAAAAGCAAGTTAGTGTTCAAGCATCTGGAAGATGGGTAGCATAGAGCACAGTTGCTGAGACTTAAGCTCACAACAGAAACTGGGTATGAGTTCCACTTCTGCTCTGAGCATACATGAGACCCTGGGCAAAAGCTTCAACAGCTCTGAAGCCTCTTAATCTGAGTTTTCATCTCTAGATGGCCTACTAATAGTAACCATAGTTACAAGTGTGCAGGTAGATGGATAGCTGGATGGATGACAGGTAGACAGAAGAACAGAGATGATATATTACTGTATAGATAGACAAATGATAGATTATCTGAATGATGGAGATATACACTAATCACAATGTAAAGTTGTTTAAAGGAGGAATTGAAGCTATTTGCCAAGTCTGGCACGTTTATTTTATTTTATTTTATTTTATTTGATAGGACAGAGAGAAATTTAGAGTGAAGAGGAAGCTAGGGAGGAAGAGAGACAAGAGAGACACCTGCAGACCTGCTTCATTGCTTGTGAAGCTTTCCCCCTACAAGTGGGGTCCAAGGACTTGAACCTAGGTCCTTGAGCAATGTAATCTGTGCACTTAATCAGGTGCACCATCACCTGGCCCCTACCACCTCTCAATAAAATATGTGAAGATCAAGCAGACTAATGTTCAAGAGATGTTTTCAAAATATATTTATGTGCTTTAATTTTTTTAAAGTATTTTCAAATCAGTGTTTCTAGCTGACCAGCAGAAGCTGATGGTACCCAGTGAGGTTGCACTTAAAAAGACACACTAGAGCTCCTGGTAAAAGTAAATTCCTAATGAATGTTTCATTTGAATCATTTTATTTATTTTTTTAAAAAAAGCTATGTTCAAGTTCTATAAAATAAGCGAGACTTACCAGTTAATTGAATCAACTGTTGCTTCCATCTTATATACAGACAACATCTAAGGCTCATGGTGTTGAATGATACAGAATTATTTCACATTTCTGGTACAAAGGAAAGCAAACTGACAATGGCTGTGGAAGCTGTGTTCAGATAACATATCTCAAGTGTTTTGCACAGCCCTTGGCAGACAGGCACAAAGAGAATATGGTCTTCCACACTGACATTTTAGACACTGGTGGTTACATCTCATTCTGCTGGGTACATCTCAGTACAGTTAAGTAAGGCAGGACTAAAAGAGTCCATTAATTTTCTGTCTAATCTCAGTCCAGCTCTCCTCAACTAAGGGTAACATAATTCTGCTCTTTGATGATACTAATCAGAGAAGGGACCAGGTCCAAAGCATCACAGAAAGTCTGAGGAAGCTTAATAATGTCAGTGGTTCAGATTTATCTGTATAACTTAGAATAAAAAGCAACAAAGATTTCCTGAAAGATAATGGGATGGGGCTGAGCAGTAGTACACCTGGTTGAGCACGCACAGTACCACATGCAGGAACCGGGCTCAAGTCCCCGTATGCAGCCCCCAGCTGCAGGGGGAATGTTTCATGAGTGGCAAATCAGTGCTTCAGTTGTCTCTCTTTCTCTCTCCCTATTGCTTCTTTCCATCTTGATTTCTCTCTGTCTTTATCCAATAAAATAAAAAAATAAATAATAAAAAGTCTTTAAACAAGAAAACAGGAGCAATGGAACAAATGAACAGTGTTAAGACAGTTGAGAATCTTATAAATGCTTAAGAAGTTCACATTAAGATGTAACTAACCATAAATAAGATACATGTTTTGTGATGAAATTCAGTTCTTAAACATGAAATTTTGCTAAACCCACAAATACTTTCCAGCAAAAAAAGCTGTGCTGGAGGAGGATGAGGCAGACAGTTTCAGGCCAGGGTCTGCACGTGCTTGTTGTGAACAGCAGAGCAGACCAGTGCATGACATCTGGAGCACTCACCTCAGACTCCTCACAGGAGCCTAGTCAGCTCCACAGAAGAGGCAAAGGCCAGCCTAAGACAGGCTTCTCTCCACTTGAGATAAACATTTGCAAAGTCAATAATTACCTTTCGTGTTGCTACATTAACATGTGGGAGCATTAACTGCTACATTGCTGTGAAGGTGAGCTTTACAATCAGAAGATTCTAAGGTTGGCCAGCATAAAAACATCAAAGAGAGAGTTAACAAAACAAACAGGAGCTTATGCCATCCAAGTGTTTCTGTACACCAGATAATATACTGAATAAGCCCAGAGTGAAGGCTGCATTCATCACTGTGTCTCAGGGTGGGGGGACTCACAGGGTGTGGAGTCCCTGCTTTTAGGGACCCTGAATGTCCCAGTTCCCTGGGAGGAGGCAGGTGCAATTTGCTGATGTGCTGCATTGGTCACTCAAGGGTATTTGTACTTACTGTCCAGATCACCAGTAAGCCTTATGACCACAAATCTATTCTCTTCCAAAAACCAACTCAGAGGCACTCCTTTGACTGTGAAGGTGTTAAAGTCATTATTTTTAAGTCAACTGGAGTCAGGACTGGGGAGGAGAGCTGACTCTGTGGGATCATCCTTTCTTCAAGGGAATCAGTGGGGCCAACACTTTTTGTGTGTGTAGTGGTGATGGGGAAGCTTGGCTGTAATTGCTGATAAATAGATACTTTACACATGAGAGGGCGATCATTTGGAAGACTTTGATTTGGTTCAACAAAAAGCAAAAATGGTAGTCATGATAAAGCAAAATGTTCCTATTTTTATAATCCAGATTCAGGCAGCAGGAGCAAAGGAGGTCAAGTAAGATGAAAGGAAGGAGACCCAGCAGAAACACTTACTCCTGACAGACTGAGGGAATTTAAAACTATGGCAACAGAACAAAATCATAAAAGGATGGCTTAGGAAGAAACCCACTGAAATCTGAGAAGAAAAATTATTTGAGAATGTTAGATTTCATTTACCAGTCATGTAGCAATGAAGCAACAGCTGAGAGATGAATATCGTGCCACCAGGTTCCCTATGTAACAGAATGCCGTAAACAAGAAGGCTCCATGTCATTTCCAGTCCACTGGTTAGGATTAGGGTTAGGGTTAGTGTTAGATAAGGTTAGGGTTAGGAAGTGGCCGGGTGGTGGCACACCTGGTTAAGCACACCTAGTACCAGTCCACTGGATAAAATCCAGAGTCACTAGAGACACAGTAATAAAATTATGCCATATACTGCTATTCCCATTCATAGAATTTGGCATAATTTAAATTTTATATAATATAATACTTGATTCACCACAACATATGGCACCTGGATAGCCATTGTCCCCTAGCCTGAATTTCGACTTGTCCAGGAGACCCAGAGCTTTGCACCTAGTAGCCTTCAATGCCAATGACTTCTTCCAGATATGAGGCACACCTGCGCCTCAGAGGAGCTCATGAAGGAAGCAGATTATTGAATGAAAGCCATTGTACTCGTAGGAGAGAGCAAACAGGAGATTCTAGTTTTAGGTAGATTAACTTAAATTGATTTTTATTAGTGACAGAGTGACTAGATCTCTGCTCAGTTCTGACACACCGTGGTGTGGTGGTTGAACCTGCAGCCTCTGGGAACTCAGGCATGCCCTGTAGTTCACCACCCCCACCTCAGCTTTAAGTAGAGATTCATTAAAAGCAAAGGGGACAGTACTCATAGGTAAGTTGAGAGTAAGAGCAGCCCTCACCACACCATCACATAGGATGTAGGCATATGTCACTCACCTCGATTCCCATCTCAAATCCTCCACCAAGCCCTGCGATGCCGATAGCTGAGGGTGCAGACCACTCTGCAGGAGAAACAGAATCTGCTCACAGGGTCCACCGGGTGGGGTGGACAGCGCTCAGACACAAACTGTTTATGGGGGGTGCTCAAGACACTGTGGGAATAATGCTCACAGACTCTGCTCAGGGGGTGTGAAGAATGGTCATAGACACTCACTTTTCGTGGAGGCCATACAGTGGGGTAGACAGGGCCATGGGAGAGGTGTTCACAGACCGCTCACGGGAGCCACAGCACAAGCATGAAAGTGCTCATGTGGGAATGGACAGAGTCTCTTTCCAAATACTGAGTCTTTAGAATTTTCCATGGTTTTAAATGTGCTTTAGTATGATTCTTAAAGTTACAGTGTATGAACATCATTAGATATTTATTCCAAGCCTCATGGCTTCATAAACCATGTTCTCTGTCTCTATAAGCATACATAACAGCAAATTACTGAATTTCTGCCAGTCTTCACAAAAGGTGGATTGCAATTCTAAGTCTCAGAATTTCACCATAGATACAAGAGAGCAAAAGGGTCAAAATGAGGTTCTTCTTACAATATTTTCTTTATTTTTAAAAGTTTTTAAAAATTATCTTTATTTATTTATTTGCCTCCAGTGTTATCACTGGGGCTTGGTGCCTGCACTACAAATCTACTGCTCCTGGAGGCCATTTTTTCCCTTTTGTTGCCCTTGTTGTTTATTGTTTTTGTTGTTATTGCTGGGTAGGACAGAGAGAAATAGAGAAAGGAGGGGAAGACAGAGAAAGGGAGAGAAAGACACCTGCAGACCTGCTTCTCTGCTTGTGAAGCAAACCCCCCCTCCCCACTGCAGGTGAGGAGCCAGGAGCTCAAACCAGCATCCTTAGGCTGGTCCTTGTACTTTGTGCCATATGCACTTAATCCGGTGTGCTACCACCCCAGCCCCCTATCTTTATTTATTTATTTGATAGAGACAGCCAGAAATCAAGAGGAAGGGGGAAATAGATAGGGAGAGAGAGACACCTGAAGCCCTGCTTCACTGCTCACAAAGTTTTCCCTCTGCATGTGGAGACTGGGGCCTCAAACCTGGGTCCTTCTGCACTGTAACATATGTGCTCAACCAGGTGTGCCACCACCTATCCTTACAGTGTTTTATAAGAGTAACATGGTAGTAAACTATTTGTATTGTGAACATCTGAGGGCAAAAGAAAATAGGCCATAAATTCAAGATTATTACAAGGTTCTGATGGTCAGTCTCTTTACGTTTGGAAACAAAGAACAGTAATTCCACTTTCCATCTTACGGATGTCTGTGTTTCCCAGCAGAGAAATAGCTCTGCAAACAAGTCTAGGCAAGTCCACTTTTGGGTGCTGGGGCAGTGGCACACCCAGTTAACTGCATGTAGCACTAATCATAAGAATCCATGAAAGAATCTGGGTTCAAGCCCCTGGCTCCCCACCTGCAGGGGGGATACTTCACAAGTGGCAAAACAGGTCTGCAGGTATCTATCTTTCTCTCTCCCTCTCTCCCCCTCCTCTTTCTTAATTTCTGTCCTATCCAATGAAATGGAAAAAAATGGCTGCCAGGAGCAGTGGATTTGTAGTGCCAGCGCTGAGGCCCAGAAATAACCCTGGAAGCAGTGTGTGTGTGTGGGGGGGGAATAGAAGAAAAAGAAGGAGGAGGTGGAGAAGGAAAGCCCACTTTTAATTTGGTGGTGGAGGGTGGGACAGCCCAGTTGAAAAACTTTCTGAAAATGCTTATTACCTTCCTAAACCCAATTTTCCCTGCTTCCATGCCTTTTCTCTCTTTCTTTCTTTCTTTCTTTCTTTTTTTTTTTTTTTTTGTATCTGTAAATAAGAAGTCAGTCTACACGTAGAGGGGTTTGATTACAGTAATCAGTGTCTTATAACCTGAAATCCATTTTCCATTTCCTGCATTAGGAACTGTCCATCTGGCTGGGGAGACAAGGCACTTGCCTCATCCTCACAGCTTCTTCTTGCCTGCCTCCCCCTCAAGGGGCTCCCCACATGCTAGGAGAGAGAAGTTCAGGAGTTTCAGCAGAGCCCATGGGTGAAGAGTTGCCCAGAGGCAACAGCCCAGAACTTCCCACAGGCCTCCTCCCCCATAGGCACCCCAGGCCCTGCCTCAGAAAATGCGCTCAGTTACATGGCTGAACACCTGAAGCTAAAGTGGAATAGAACAGAAAGCATCCAAGTGTTACCACACATGTCGGATCTTTTTTCTTTACTGTTTTACTTTTATTTTCATCTGATTGATATTTATTAATTTATCATTTACCAGAGCATGACTCAGCTCTGGCTTATTGTGGTGCTAGGAACTGAACCTGGGACCTTTGGTACCTCAGGCCTGAAAACTTTTTTTGCACAACTAGATGCTATCTCTCCAGACCACTTTTTAAAAAAGATTTATATATTAATATGAGAGAGAAAACTAGGACATCACTCTGGAATATTTGATGCTGTGGATCAAACTCAAGACCTCACACTTGCAAGCTCAGTGTTTTACCCACAGAGCCACCTCCTGGCTCACTACTGGCCAGATTTCTGCCCCTTCTTCCCACATGTTGGTTCTTGGGATTCAAGGGAAGGGCATTTTGTTTTCATCTCTGAAAAATCATTAGATGTCACTCCTAGAAAGCAAAAATGGTTCCACTGATCTTGACTTCGAAGAATTTTTACTTTGGGGATCATACGGTAGTGAACATAGTATGAAGCACAAGGACCCGTGCAAGGATGCCAGTTCAATCCCCCAGCTCTCCACCTGCAGGGGGGTTGCTTTACAAGTGGTGAAGCAGGTCTGCAGGTGTCTATCATTCCCTATCTATCTATCTATCTATCTATCTATCTATCTATCTATCATCTATCAATCTTCCCCTCCCCTCTCAATTTCCCTCTGTCCTGTCCAATAAAAAAATGGTAAAAATGGTCGCCAGGAGCAGTAGATTTGTAGTGCCGGCACCGAGCCCCACTGATAACTCTGGAGGGGGAAAAAAGTATTTTTTTTCTCTTCCTCCTACAGCTTGCCCTTAATTGTCCTACGAACTCCAAGAGTAATACCATGAAGCTGAGGTACACAAATTCACATGTGACAACAGAAATATTACATTAAAGTATGTGTTCCATGGGGGAAGTACAGAGACAGTGAGGTCTGCAGAACCTGACTTAGTGACCTTGGCTGCCCTGTTGCCCTGCTGCCCTGGGGCCAGAGACTCCCACGTGATTCCTAAGCCACACAGGGCCAGTTTTTGGATGACAGTTTTTGGTACCATGCTTCCTGTGACATAGGTTCAGAATGAAAGCTGAACACAGCCCAGTTCTCTGCCCCCAAATGAGGAAACACTTACTTCCATCTGGAAGACGAGCCAGCACAATGCCACTGCCTCCTCTGGCAGTGACCAGAAATCCTGCCTTGATCACAGACAGAACCGCAAGGCCCTTTGCTCTGGCGATGACATGGGCTGCAGAAACCAGACAACAGGCAGGTGAGGGAGGGGCTTTTCTTCTGACCAGATCCCTGCTCAGCTCTTCTGCAGGTGGAGCCTGGGACCCCTCAGCCTTGGGCATGAAAGTCTGTTGTGCTCACAGTGACCCTACCTCCCTAGCTGCAGGTACAATTCCTACAGCATGTGCCTGAGCAGAGAGCAAGCATGACTCCAACAGACACTGAGGCTGGTCGGCAGCCTCAGCCATGAATAAAAACTCAATGACACAACAGATGGGCCTGCAGCCTCCTCCTCCTACCTCTTTTTCCATGTTGTTATTTTTGCAATGCTAAATGTAACACAAATGCTCAATACTCCTACAACTGCCAGAGCAAATGAGATGTTTGAATGAGATCTTATTGAAATCTGGACACAGAGAAAACACTTGGAGATGTCAGTTAATTTAGAACATAATTCATACTTCTGAAAACAAAGAACTTAAGATCACTAAGGAGAAAGGCAGCAGGACGCACCACTTGAGTGCTAAAGCTCAGAGCTCAGTTCACCTTTAGCTGTCATGGAAACCAGGATTCAAAGCCAGAAACATTAAGTGATTTTGCAGCTTTAAATAAGCTTTTTACCTTCACAGAATGATCTATGATTTATAAGATGTCATGGTACTTGAGTAATGCTCAATAAATATAATTTATGAAATACTGCTTTGTATTCTAGGGATTCATCTGGTTAAATGAGGGCATTAGCATTCATCCCTGTTAAACATGCTGTCCACTTCCTGTGTATTTATTTATACAACTACATCCAGATCATAAGGGAAGTCCATTCTTGGGCTTCTTGGGACTTACTTTAGACCCCCAAGTTTTGGGAGATTAACCCTTGGACTCCAATATCATGTTTCAAGTAGTTTATATTCTCATCACTTAAGTCCAGTATTCTGTCAAATAAACCAGACCCTGTGTTCCAAACATGAGAGGTTTTGTAGATGTCTCCAGAAAAGCATTAACTTCAAGCATAATTATGCAAACTATTTCAAGTTTAAATTAACAACAAATTCATTTTTAAGAGGCAGAGAGGCAGAGAGAGAGAGTGAAAGAGAACACAGCACTGAAGCTTCCTTCAAATACAATGGCAGCCTGGCTTGAACCTGGGTCACATACAGAGCAAAGCAGCACACTATCCAAGTGAGCTATTTTGCCAGCCAAAATTGATAACGGTCACAGAGATAACTCATCCAGGAGTAGGAAGCTCACTCAGTACACACCCGTGGTTAGAGCCTGTGGCTCTATTCTTTGGAGATTAAGGTACAGAATATTGGGCAGGCTCCTAGGACAGTAGCCTAGGCTTTGTGCTTCAAGAGGTTTCAAGTGAACAACAGTGGGGAAGCTGTATTTTGTATCACCAGGTGTGCTGGCAGGATATCCACAACAACGCTTACTCCATCTCATGTTCCGTAGTGAGTTCCTCTCTATTTAGAAACACCTAAATTGACAAAAGCACATTTTAAAAAAATGAACATATTCTGAAAGTCAACTAAAGAGATTAATTATGCCATTTATCTGGATGGTGTAGGCTGGACAGGAGTGTCAAGACTGAGTAACTCTGAATATTTTCTCTCTCCTGCTCCAGATATTACTGCTAAGAGAGAGAGAGCATACCAATTATGCAAAGAAGCTCTCATGCCTGTGGCTCTTAAGTCCCAGGTTCAATGCCCCCACACAACCATAAACTTGAGCTGAGTAGTGCTGGGGGGGGGGGGCAGCAGGGAGGAAGGAACCAATCAGCTATCACTGCTGGAAAATCAGCTCTTCTGGTTGAGTTTTCCTCAGGTTTCAAAGCAGAGCTCCTCACACTTGTATGTATGGGCAACTCTCTGGGAACCTTGTGAATAGCAAAAATTCTAATTTATTTAACTCAAGTGGAACTTGAGACTCTGGGCTTCCCTGGAGACCAAGTGAGGCCCACTGCTGGGCAGGAGTGTATTTTGAATAGCAAGGGAGGAGTAGCTGGGCCAAAACAGCAATATCTTCCACTATAAATAGGATTATTATAACAACAAATCACTGTGCTCTATGCATCTGTTAAATAACTTCAGAAAACTTGTTTCAGAAGATGGGGTGGTTTCCTGACTACAATCTCAGATCATGTGTTGTGATGAAAACTAGCCTTCGAGGTTGTCCAAGCTGATGTGATATCACTCCTTCCTGTCTGAGGATCATATTCCATGAGTCTCCACTCAGAAATAAAGGGCAAAGGTGATGACCTGGGCCAGAGTAGACTCCACCAGTGGCAAGTCACAGAGAGCATGAAGCCCCTTAGATGCTCTGCTCCCAGGGCCAGCACAGCAGGTTCTAGGGATATGGGATCTGCACTTGGATGACCAGGGGCACTGGTGCACCGATGTGCTGGGATGATAGGCTGGATCAACAGATACCCAGGAAGAGGAAGCATAAGATGACCATGTCCTCATACACTTTTCCCATATTTGGGAGCTACTCTCTGCCCTGATGATCAGCTTTCTAGTCCTATTCCCAACTCTGACACCATCTCTCCAGACAATATTTTTTAGCCCACCTGCATGTTAGTCACTGGGCTCGAGCAAAAATTACTAAAGTCATGGGTCCCATGGAATATACCCAAAATTGATTTCCTAACTTCTTCCAACATTAAGACCCAAATCTCGTCTGCTCTCCTCTTACCTTTAAGTTCCTGATTATTAAACAATTTGTTTTGCTTTATTGTCTTAAGGCTTTTCAGCCACCAAGTTGCAGATGCTACCATGAATCCAACCTGACTTCCCTGGGAAGATGACCTCACCAATGTGTCCTGAAACCCGCCTCCCCAGAGCCCTACCCCACTAGGGAAAGAGAGAGATAGGCTGGGGGTATGGATCTACCTGCCAATGTCCATGTTCAGCAAAGAAGCAATTACAGAAGCCAGACCTTCCATCCTCATAAAGATCTTTTTGGTCCATACTCCCAGAGGGATTGAGAATAAGGAAGCTTCCAATGGAGGGGATGGGCTATGAAACTCTAGTGGTGGGAACTGTATGGAAATGTACCCCTCTTATCCCACAATCTTGTCAATCACTAATAAAAATATTAAAAATTTTAAAACAGACGAGGAAAAGGACAGTGGTCTAGAGAAAGCAAGTTCAGGCTGGAGCCCTGGTGGGGAGAGGAAGAGGAGTAGCTAAGAAATACTCCCTGTAGAAAGCACTGGGTGCTAGGCTGTCTCCACTGCAGCTAGAAGTCAGAGAACACAAAAGGTAGCTGGTAAGACAAATGAGGCTGTGCTTACTCACCAGGAATGAGTTTATCAGGTCCATTTCTGGATGTTATTTCTGTGAATTCTCTTAGAATTTTAGCAGCCTTTTTTGCTTCGGACTTCAAATTGGAAGGTATAGGGTTATTCACTGAAAGATTTTTTAAAAAATGAAAGCCTTTAATTAAGAATATGCTAAGTAGAATGTATATATTTACTGTAACTCATTTTTCCTCAGATATAATCAAGCATTAACAAATTGCATCTTACCAGACAAAGGAGGTGGATGTGTTGGAAATTCTCTATTTTTGGCCATTTGACCCATTTTCCCAATTAAAGTCATTCTAGGACTGGGGAACCCTGAATTCTCAAAATCCCATAAATTTTAAAGTCAATTTTAAACTCTAACAGGTTTTCCATAAAACTTGATCTAGTCTCCCAAACTCTGTCTCTTTTCCTAGTAATTAATTCTCAACTCATGTCAATACTGATAAAAAAATTACAAGGATTAATAAAAGATGTGTCTTACAACTGTATAGATAACATCTGTATAGATAACATGAAAAGTGCCTATTTTTGTCAAACATGTTTGAATTATTTATGTAAATTTTCCTTTTCAGCAAAATTCTGAGAGACTCTGAATGCGGTTATTCCATTCGGAAGGCAGGCTGGAGTCTGCATAGATATTACATTTTCAGCATTGCCTGGGTTCTCATAGATTCACAGTATTTGTCAGCACAGCACTCACAGAATCCTTGCAGCTCTGAAGCATGTGGGTGGCTGTTCCCTCATCACAGGACACAGGCTCAAAAGAACCAAGTGATGTGACAGGCTTTCATATAAAATCTGGAAGCTTCATGTCATCAAGTTCATTCATGTCACATTGCTTTCAGCTCTGAAAGTCCCATCTGGCTTTTTTCCCCCCTGACTTCCTTTCTGTATTTATCTTGCTCTTAAACTCCTTTAGAAACACCTAAGTTGCTGTTCTCTTCATGTCTGGTATCACCTCCATCCTTTCTGGACTTATTATTGTGTGTGTGTGTGTGTGTGTGTGTGTGTGTGTGTGTGTGTGTGTGTGTGTGTGTGTGTGTTTCCTCCTAGTAACGGGCAGGGTTTCCCTATTTCTGCCTGTTTCTAGTAGAACTGGATGGTTGTCAGCTTGTGTCTCTCCCCCCCCCCCCCCGCCCCAATGTTCTGCACTTAGGTCACTTCTATCTTCCTCCGAAGGCAGCCGTGATGCTGAGGGCATGGGAGCACACACAGAACAGGGCTGGGCCCTAAATCAATGCAACTCTGAGCTCTGTCCTGTTGGGCTCCAGTTAACGAACCCTCTCCACTAGGGCTGGGAACCCCATAAAACCCCATGTGACCCTACATTCTCTTCACCCAGCTTCCTGGGGATTGCTGTGCACCACTTGGAATGCTCACCGCACATGTCCTCTGGGAGCTCAGAGTTGCCTGACAGGCTGCTAGAGCTCCCTCTCCAGAACTCCTCCAGAACTCCTTCTCTAGAACTCCCTCTCCAGAACTCCTCCAGAACTCCTTCTCTAGAACTCCCTCTCCAGAACTCCCTCTCTGCTAGAGCTCCCTCTCCAGAACTCCTCCAGAACTCCTTCTCTAGAACTCCCTCTCCAGAACTCCCTCTCTGCTAGAGCTCCCTCTCCAGAACTCCTCCAGAACTCCTTCTCTAGAACTCCCTCTCCAGAACTCCCTCTCTGCTAGAGCTCCCTCTCCAGAACTCCTCCAGTACTCCTCCAGTACTCCTTCTCTAGAACTCCCTCTCTAGAACTCCCTCTCCAGAACTCCTCCAGAACTCCCTCTCCAGAACTCCCTCTTCCAGGTCGTTCTAACAAATCCCAGCTTCCATGGTCTCTGCCCCCTTCTGCTCAGGAGGTCTCCCCAATCCCTGTTCAGGTGGTCTCTGGCCCATGCATGCTCATGTCATTTCTCCCTCTACCTCCATGCTCAGGTGGTCTCCACGCCAGCCCCCTAGCTCAAGGAGTCATCCCTTCCACCCGCTCGGGTGGTCTCTGTCCCTGCCCCCCCCCCCATAAGCTCAAGCAGTTCTTCATTCTCACACACTCAGGTGATCCCCCAGCCCCTGCTACTGACACAGCTTACAATCCTAACTTCACCTTGCAGCCCCCTTCTTTCTGGGGTCTTGGACCAATTCACCTGGCACGCAACACTTGAAAGCTCCCCATATTCCCGTATTCTGGATGTTTATAGTAAATGGCAATTCCAGTGCCAGCTACGTCACCTAGCAAACACGAGTGAACTTTTAATTTGCTCTTTTATGATAAATGATGTTGACTATGTCTCCATTTCTATCAAATCTTTATCAAATTTCTTGTCCCTTTATGGGGTTGTATTTCTCTGTTTATTATTGATTTTTTTAATAAATGGAATTAACCTTTTTTCTAGAATAAGGCTTACTTGATTTCCTGTTTGTCATCTGCCTTTTGAATTTTCTTATGCTGACTTTTCTACATTTGTCTTAATCAAATCAAATTTATCTTCCATTTTACATCTTTAAAGGTGCTTTTTTTTTTTAAGTCAACAACATAATTGTCAAATCAACGTGGAAAAGTAAGCCAGAAAGGCTAGGAAAAAATACAGATAGAAGACACATTTCCAGAAACTACAACACATTATAGCCTCAATAATGTACTTTATAGTAATTGTGGATACAAACAGCAAAACTGACTTTACAAAATAGAAAACTCAGAAATTGACTCAGACCTATGAGGATTTAGTATACAATAAAGAGGGTACTTCAAATCAATGTGGAAAAATCTGTATTACACAATGAAGAATGTTTTTGAGTGGGAACAATAAAGCTTCCTCCACAGCTTTATGCTGCTAAGGATAAACTCCAGGCTCATCAATTTGAAATACCAAAGTCAAAACATAAGAGAACCATAAATTGTGGGCAAAATACTTTGTGAATTCACAGTGCAAAAGGCTCATATATGACAAAAAAAAGTTCTCTATTTTTATTATTAGCAATTATGGCATAAATTAAGGAAAAGACATAAAAATGTACAGATTTAAGAAGATGAGAAAGAGAAGGAGGAAGGAGGAGGGCACTCAATGGCTGTTGTGTGTGAGTCCTTTCTTTCAATTGCTTAAGTGGAGACTGTTTCCATTTTCAGCTTTTATAGACATTGCCAGTAGATGGCAATTATCTTGGGACAGAATCTCAACATTTAGAATTGATGAGTCAAATGTCCAAAAATGTTTTAGGTGCTTATCACATTATCAAGTTGCTTTTTTCTTTTTTAGGAACCTTTTTTGAAGAAGCCTGCCTAGAAATGTTCTTTTCTTTTTTTCATGTTTATTATTTATTTATTTAGGATAGAGACAGAATCGAGAGGGGAGGGGTAGAGAGGGAGAGAGAGAGAGACCTGTAGCATTGTTTCACCACTTGTGAACAGATCCTTGCACAATGTAACCTGTGCACTCAGCCTGGCTCTCAAGTTGCCTTCTAAGACTGCTGTCCAGGTCTAGAGTCGCTGGGTTATACCATAAAGGGCACCCACTGTCACAGGGGAGCTGGTCAAGTAAGCCCCTGAGGAAGACATGGTGACATCTGTTCAAACTTAACAGGATGGTAGTGTGCTCTTCTTTTTTGTTTCGGATTTTGTATTTATGTTCTTTGTCTATTTTTTTCTGGTGCCGTATTTCATCCATAGTTTTGACCATGTCTCAAATCTCTGTCTCAGCTTGCTTCTTATCAAATGTTACCTATTGCTTTTCTAAAAATTATTTTATTTATCTATTAATAAGAAGTCTAGGAGGAGAGAGAGAAAGAACCAGACATCACTCTGGTACATGTGCTCCTAGGGACTGAACTCAGGACCTCATGCTTGAGAGTATCATGTTTTCTCACTGTGCCACTTCCCAAGCCACTGTTCTTTATCATTCTTCAGCATTTACTTTATTTGTAGAGTAGCATCTTCCTAGATTTCAGTCATCATTTTCATCTATTATTATAAGGTCCAGCTAAAAATTATATAGCTATTATTCTATATTTTCTTCCAGTGATTCTATTTTACATTAAATATTTCATCATCTAAACTTATATTGGTATTGGGTTGAGATAAGTACTCCACATTTTAAAAATATACAGCACAAGAAGCATCCAATAGCACAGCTATATACAAGATACTGGATACTGTACAGCAAACCATAACAAAGGGACTTTTCAAAGTTAACCCAATTAACAAATAATGTGATGATAATATTAACTATCGATTGTCTTTTTGAACCCTAAGACAGCAGGAACCTCACATCTCCACTATAGAGCCCCTACTTCCCCCAGTCCTGGAACCCTTGGATAGGGCCCACTTTCCTGTATGCATCTCCCAACCCAAACCAAATAATATTGCATCCGCCGATCACAACCTAACCAAAGCAACGATTGCCACCTCAACATGCTTCACCTCAGACTGTATCCAGAGACTTCACATGTGGAATGACAGCCCTTCAGCTTCATTACTCAGGTGAGACCTTTCCTTTTATAGTACACTCTAATTTCATTTCAGGTAGTTCACTTTCTAACAAAGTCCCATAACCTAGATATACACCAGTTTCTGTGAGAGAGAGCTTATGTGCACACGTATCCATAAACTACTGCAAAATATATACCTGAAAGCAGGATTACACTAGAGTTTGCAGTGAGTACCCTCCCTAACACTTCCTCTCCACTATTCCAAGCTTGGGATCCATGATTGCTCAACAAATTGTTTGGCTTCGTATGTTGACTCTCTTTTCAATCACCAGGTTCCAGATGCCACCAGGATGCTGGCCAGGCTTCCCTGGATTGAAGACCCCACCAATGTGTCCTGGAGCTCAGCTTCCCCAGAGACACACCTTACTAGGGAAAGAGAGAGGCAGACTGGGAGTATGGACCGACCAGTCAACGCCCATGTTCAGCGGGGAAGCAATTACAGAAGCCAGACCTTCTACCTTCTGCAACCCTCAACGACCCTGGGTCCATGCTCCCAGAGGGCTAGAGAATGGGAAAGCTATCAGGGGAGGGGGTGGGTTATGGGGATTGGGTGGTGGGAATTGTGTGGAGTTGTACCCCTCCTACCTTATGTTTTTGTTCATTAATCCTTTCTTAAATAAAAAATTAAAAAAAAAAAATATATATATATATATATATATATACAGCACAATTTGGTAAATGAGCCACAAGATTTAATTAAAGATGCCATCTTCATGACAAATGCAAGAAAAAATATATATACATGTCAAGGCAAAAATGGCATTTGTCATGTCTGTCCCTCCAGTGAGCCGTTCAATCTTTCCTGTCCACCTATCTTCTTACTGGGGTGAAAGCACCATATGGCTGAGCACAGCTGCTTTATGAGCTGCACCATCTCTGACAGTATCATGAGGACCTATAGTAGGTGTGTGTTATACACTTGTGTAATGAATATATATCTGTGAGGGTTTTGGAATTAAAGGTTAGATGCCTGTGATGGATAGAACAGATTCCTTTACATAGAAAACCCCATGGGAGGGTAGAAGATAGCATAATGGGGGTGGGGGGTATAGCATAATGGTTATGCAAAGAGACTTTCATGCCTGAGGCTCTCAAATCCCAGGTTCAATCTCCCATACCGCCTAAGCCAGAGCTGAGCAGTGCTCTGGTAAAAAAAAAAAAAAAAAAAAAAGCAAAAAGCATAATGGAAAGGATTTTAAGGTCTGAAGCTCTGAAATCCCAGGTTCAGTTTCTGGTACTGCCACTTTTTTATGAGTGGCATTCTCATAAAGAAGAAAAGAAGAATACACAGCGGGCCTGAGAGCATTTGCTGGTGTATAACAGCAGCCCCTTCCTTTCAATGTAGCCTTTACCAGAAGGAGGGCATTCAAAGGGGAGAAACTGAGTTGGAGAGTGCCCACAAAATTATCCCTCCTGAGAAAGGGAGGGGAAAAACCCTCAGGAATTCTGAACTCAGCCCCCCACCCCTCAGGGACAGGTCCAGAATCCCAAGGAATACTCAGCACAGAGGCTCAGGAGTATTGCTGCTGTTCCACTAGAACTGGACCCCCAGAACCTATGAGTTCTTCAGCCAGGTGTATTCTGAGAGAATACACCCAACTCCAGGATATCAGGGAGCCTGGCCTCAGGGAGAGAGACCACAACAGATAGAAAACAAGGAGCAGGCATAGGTGCACAGGACCAGGCATTCCTGGCACTGCACACAGTCAGTGGCGGAGACATCCCTGTACTCCCATACTTCACCTTTTCTATCACCAAACCACAACCCCTCCACGGAAGAAGCAGTGATGTGTCTCATCTGTGCCCCTTTCAGAGCCCTGCTTGGTCTCTAGATGCTGTATCATGCCCAACTGAGTTGACAGACTGCAGGGGAAATGTGTTCGTTCCTTCATCAGCTGAGCACCTGTCTTAGGGATCAGCAGAAAGTCTGCTTAACCCATGGCTGCACATCACAGTCAGTGTCCTCCCAGGGCAGCAGCGTGTCTGCCTTCACTGAAGCTGTGGGCACCAGGCAGGTGACTCAGCTCTGCAAATCACAGCAAGTGTCCTCCTTGGGCCACAGCTCAGATTCCCACCTAGACTCTGTAGTCAGGGATTGTCCACATGAGAGTTGCCACAATATCCTCTCTCCCCCCAAACACTTTGCTTTGGACTTGCTGTAAGATTTGTGTCACCAGAAGGGGACAGCCTGAGTACCAAGTCATCAAGAGGAGCGTTAGCCTGGAGGGGAGCCCAGGAGCTAGGACTGGGCCATCTCAGGGTCACAAACAGCTCAGACTGTTCGGCTACACTACCCTCTAAAGTCTTTCTTCAGAGAAAGTCACTTTAGATCAGATTTTCTTTTTTAAAACGTCTTGCCTTATTAGTGATTTAATATTAATTTACAAGATTATAAAATAACAGGGTATAATTCCACACCTTTCCCACCACCAGAATTTTGTGTCCCCACTCCCTCCACTGAAAGCTACATCAGTTCTCCCAAGATCACAGATATGGGTTGACTATTATTTCTTTTTTTATTAAAAAAATTTATTACATTTTTATTTATTGAATAGAGACTGTCAGAAATTGAGAGGAAGGGGAGATAGAAAGGGAGAGAGAGAGAAACACCTGCAACAATGCTTCACCACTTGCAAAACTTTCCTCCTGCAGGTGAGGATTGGGGGCTCGAACCTGGGTCCTTGCACATTGTAACATGTGCGCTCAACCAGGTGCACCACCACCCGGCCCCTTATTACTTCTATAACTATCTATCTATACTTATAAATGTTTGCCCATCTTTCCCCTATGGCTTGCCTTCCTTTCCTTTGTATGTCGCAGCTACTGCTTCCAAGTGCCCTTCCTTTTCTCTCTCTAGGCCCTGACGGAGTTGAAGTTCAGAGACCCTCTGGTCTAACATTGACTCCTCTGGGAGCATGAACTAGGTCAGATTTTCTGACCGTGCGTCTAAGGTACAGTAAGTAGCACACAAACCTCACTCTTTGAACTCTACTGACCAAGCAGATTAAATCAGTCAAGCAAGCACATTCCACAACTGAGCATGGCTGCTGCAAGCACCCTGCCTGCCTGAGGAGCTCAGGGCTTCTCTTCTAAGCTGGGCAGGGGTGCTTTGGAACTTGGAAGTGCAGGTACAGCTGGGGTACCCCAGATGGATGGGGCAGGATATGAAGTACTGGGTTTGAGAACTGGACGGGACAGGCAGGTCATGGAGAGGGTGCCTTCATAATCTATCAACCTACTAGAAAGCCAAGCTACATATTCTATAAAACATGTCATACTGCTTGGTCAGTTACAAACTGTGCATTTCTTGGGCAAAGCCAACGTAATAATAGCAGTTTAGAAAAAAGGCTCAATGCAATGGAGGTGTTTAGTGCCAGTCTGTCCCTCTCTCTGGAGTCCTGAGGAAGGAAGAGCAGTCTGATCAGAATGCTAACATCCAGCCGCCAGGTTCCAGATGCTTACATGATGCCAGCAGGACTTCCCTGGGCAGACGACCCCACCATTGTGTCCTAGAGCCCCACTTCCCCAGAACCCCACGGGGGGGGGGGAGTAGCACAGCGGGTTAAGCGCATGTGGCGCGAAGCGCAAGGACTGGCATAAGGATCCCGGTTCGAGCCCCCGACTCCCCACCTGCAGGGGAGTCGCTTCACAAGCAGTGAAGCAGGTCTGCAGGTGTCTTTCTCTCCTCCTCTTTGTCTTCCCCTCCTCTCTCCATTTCTCTTTGTCCTATCCAACAATGACATCAATAACAACAATAAAACAACAAGGGCAACAAAAGGGGAAAAATAAAGCAAAATTTCAAAATAAATAAATAAAAAGGTATTTCAGAAAAAAAAAAAAAAAAACAGAACGCTAACATCATCACAGTGTTAGGAAGATAAGGTCACTACCAAACTGCCTCTTGACTTTTAAATCATGGTTAGTATCTGGGCATTCACAAAAGTTCCCAGTTTTTCAATTCCAAGGCAAAGCAAACTCTAAATATTTGAAATTTTTCTGAAGAGGAGAGTGACTGCCAAACTTCAAGCTAAAAAAACTTATATTCCAAGTTTTCTTTTTCATTCTTGCTTACTTTTTTCCCTTTCAGATAGAGACACAGAGAGTAAGAGCTCACAAACAAATCTTTCCTCAGTGCAGTGGGTACTGGGATGGAGCCTGAGTCAGAAACATGGATAAGCAGCATGCTGTGCAAGTAAGCTATTTTGCCAATTTGCTAATTTTTTCTTTAAAACAAATAAAACATTTGAAAATACACTAGGGCTTTCAAATTAAAGTGTTTATAAAATACTGAGGACATGGGAGTCGGGTGATAGAACAGAGGGTTAAGCGCATGTGGCACAAAGTGCAAGGACTGGCATAAGGATCCCAGTTCGAGCCCCTGGCTCCCCACCTGCAGGGGAGTCGCTTCACAGGCGGTGAAACAGGTCTGCAGGTGTCTGTCTTTCTCTCCCCCTCTCTCTTCCCCTCCTCTCTCCATTTCTCTCTGTCCTATCCAACAATGAAGGACATCAATAATAACTACATCAATAAAACAACAAGGGCAACAAAAGGGAATAAATAAATATTAAAAAAAGAAAAAAAAATTTTAAATACTGAGGACATTTTAAAAACTTCAAAATCTCAAACAAAGACAGGACAATAAACACCAGACTAAGTCAACAGGATCAGAGAATACTCCTGAGGCACCTGCCAGTGTTCCCAGACCACACCTACACTCACTCCCAGAACACACCTACACTCCCAGACCATGCCCACACTCTTAGACCTCATCTACACTCCCTGACCACACCTACATTCTCACATCACACCTACACTTCCAGACCACACCTACATATCCAGACCATGCCTGTACTCCCAGAACACACGTGCACTCCCAGAACACACCTGCGCTCCAGTCTTGTGCAAGGAGACCAAATCCTGTCTCCACCACTTTATTAGAATCCAGGGTTTCCCAACTTCCATCAATAAGCATCTTTTATATTATTTTTCCTCATGGACCCTCTATTATGAGAGGGGCACATAAGTAAGTCTAGTAAGTTTTCCAAACTTCCATTGATTGGGTATTAATCAAATTAAGCTTTACAATTTATATGAAACAGGTGACTTATCAAACTGATAATCAAAAAAAAAAATCAGAGAAACTAGAATAATGAAAGCTAAGGAAACATCTAGAATAATTTAGGGCTAGCGGGATAGTGACATAGGTGACTTGGATAGTGTGCTGCTTTGCCGTGTGTGCGCCCTGGTTTGAGCCCAGTCCGCTCTGCACTGAGGGAAGCTTTGGTGCCATGGTCTCTTTTACCCTGTCACTCTCTGCCTCTGTCTACTATATCAGGGCTGGGAAGAAAGCTCAGTGTCAAAGGCAGCAACTTGTATGCCTAAGGGCCTAAGGCTACAGGTTCAAATTCCAGCACCACTATATTTTATACCAGAGCTGAGCAGTGCTCTGGGTTTTCTCTCTTCTTTCATAAGAAATAAATCTTTATTTTTTTTAATCTAGACTTAATTGGTTAAATCTCAAGCAAAACTTTGCATGTCTGTGTAATTTTTAAATAGGCTTTGAAACATTAAGTGACAATGTTAAATGCCTAATTAATTTGTACCTTCTGTGGTTTAACTGCTTCCTTTGACGCAGAGTCAACTGGTCAGTTCTGGAAAGCAAAACCTGTCCCTCTAGCCAGGTCAGTAAAATCTTTATACCGATCTTCAGAATGCTGTCCATTTGAAGCCAAGCCATATGTGGCCTGAACTTCCTTTCTCATCCCTGCACCCAGGTTTTGGGTGGGCACGTGGGCAGGAGTGAGGATAAATGAACCCTCAGCACAGGGAAACCACAACTAACTCATTTTTACACTATCTAAGGTCAAACTAATCATTTGACATTAATAGTGGACTCTTCCCTTATATAAAAAACTTAATTTGCTCAGGCTTTAAGCCACACAGAATTGCATTCTACTGAGATGTGCTTGCAATGAAGCAAAACTAGGCTTCAGGGGCTGCTGGTCAGCAAAACATGTAGCCTCTGACCTGAACCCACTTTTTTTTCTTTTAAAACACTGCATCTCTGTTGCTAAATAGCTGTTATCTTCCAAGACAAATCTTTCCCAAGTGGAATAAAAGCATAAAATAGCTTTTTTTGTAATTGCCAGGGCTTCATTGCTCTGAGTCAATGTGAACGCATGTATATGTATGCATGCATGCGTGTATGTGGAGAGAGAGATAGGAGAGAGAGAGAGAGAGAGAGAGAGAGAGAGAGAGAGAAGAGAGAGAGAAGAGACCACAGTACTAAAACCTCCCCAGTGCAGTGGGGGTTAGTCTCAAAGCTGAGTTGTGCACATGGTAAAACAGGTGTTTTGCCAGTCCTCAGATCATTGTTGATGATCACAATTTTCTTTTAAATTAGTTTTTATTCTTTTAAAAATGTTTTATTTATTCCCTTTTGTTGCCCTTGTTGTTTTATTGTTGTAGTTATTAGTGTTGTTGTTATTGATGTCGTTGTTGTTGGATAGGACAGAGAGAATTCGAGAGAGGAGGGGAAGACAGAGAGGGGGAGAGAAAGACAGACACCTGCAGACCTGCTTCACCGCCTGTGAAGCAACTCTCTTGCATGTGGGGAGCCGGGGGCTAGAACCGGGATCCTTACACTGGTCCTTGCTTTGTGCCACATGCGCTTAACCTGCTGCTCTACCGCCCGACTCCCTAGTTTTTATTCTTACCAAAAAATGTGAGGATAGTGTTTACCTGTACTACAGAAATCTTAAAAGAACCAACAAACCTTTGTCTTTAGTTAAATCATGAGAATCCAAATGGAAACTCTAACCAATATCATTTCAGCTCCACCACACCAGTCTGTGGACACTTGGACATTCATCATGCCCAGGTGTTCCCAGATTGCACGTGCTTCACCCTGCAAGCAGGTGTCTCCCACATCTCAGCAAAAACTCCATAGGAGAGGAGCCCAGCTCCAGGTCCATCACATCCCAACTCGTTGTGGGTAGAGGGTCCCTGCCTCAGTTATTCTTGCCAACTCAGCCTTAGAGCAGCAACGGGAACACAGAAACAAGTGCTGGGTTCTGGCAGGTAAGTTCTGTTTTCTATGGCACCCACCAGTTTGGAGCCTCTTAGACAAGCAAAGAGCCCCGGAGCCTGGTAGCAGGGCCTGGGTGGTGGCCTGTGGCCCACACCCTTTGCTCCAAGTATGGAGCGCCAGAGGAGCAATGGAGCCCTGGAGAAAGCAGTGGTGCCTGATTCCTGCCCTCACCACACCCATCCCAGTAGCAAGCTCAGGAGGTGACTGTTCAACCCACGGTCCCTCAGCCAACAACGGGAGAGAGTGATAGCCGCCAAGACACATCTAGAAAGCCTAGTGTGAGCTGAAACCTCGGGGTCCAGAGTCCTGGGAGCTGGTTAGACTAAACTTTTGACAGTTTGCAACTACCCTATATTAACACCTGCCCAACAGCAAAGCGCGCCTCCCCACCCCACCCCTTTTCCTAAAGGATGGGGGGGGGTCAGCCTGCCTCACGCAATCCATACTCACTTGTGACCCGAGCCTGTCTGCTCCAGTGGCGACGAAACTGGGGCAGCTGCCCAGGAAGAGGAAGGTGCTCTTGGTGGCCCCGCCTCCCAGGACAGGGACTCGCCCAGCGAGCTGCACACCTGGGACAGGTAAGGTGCAGGTAAACACCCGTGCAGTGCCCAAACACCCACTTACATCTTCGCCAGTGGAAAAGCACAGTCCCTCTCCAGATGCCCTTAGCTTTACAGATGGACACCCAGAGACCAGCCCGGAGGCGGAGCCCGGTCCTACGTGGCGGGGTTGCCCTGCAGCCCCCACATCTCCAATCCACCTGGGCTGAGGAGGTCCACCTGTATCCCTGGGCCACAGCCAGGTATAGAGTGGGCCAGGTCTAACCGGCCCAGTGGAGCCCCTCTCTAGGACCTTGAGGATGCCGCCCTTCCCAAATGAGAACCCCAGCACCTACACCACCTGCTCCGACCTCTTCCCGCCCTCCCGCCCCCAGTCCAGGCGACACCTGGTACCGACCACTGCACCTGTGACCCCTGCCCCAACCTTTGTCCTTCCCTCAGATGACCTGTGCCCCTCCCCTGCACCTGTCCAGGTGACCCACGCCACATCCCCTGAAGTGTCCAGTTGATCCGTATCCCACCTCTGTACCTGCCCAGGTAACTCGCGCCCAGACCCCTATACCTGCCCAGGTGAACTTACCTGTCGCTGCACCTACTCAGGTGACCTGCGCCCCGCCCCCTGTACCTTCCCTGAAGGCCTAGCCCCGCCCTCTTACTGTCCGGGGGCCCCACGCCCCGCCCCCTGTACCTGTTAAGGGATCTGCGGCCACGCCTCCGTTACGCTCCTCCCCCACAAGGGCGGAGTTGGAGCATGACTGCGCAGGCGCCAGAGGACCCAGACCCGCACTGCGCAGGCGTGAGGGGGCGGTAACTGGCAGTGCGCCTGCGCCTCGCGGAGCCGGCGGGCCAAGGAAGATGGCGGAGCAGGTTCCCAAGTCGGTGCTGTTTGTGTGTTTGGGTGAGAACGCGGCTGCGGCTGCAAGGCCCAGGGGCGCTGAGGCGGGGAGGAGACATGGGCGAATTGGGCGCCCTGGAACTGTTCGCACTCGCTAGCACTCTGCAGCTGGGACCCCCCCCCCCGATTGCCTCTCTGTGGGGTCTGAGACACCCCCTCTTCCAACTCTCCTGGGGTCTGAGACATCCCTCCCCATCCAGTCCCTCTGGGGTCTGAGACACCTCCCCATTCAGTCCCTCTGGGGTCTGAGACACCCCCCATCCAGTCCCTCTAGGGTCTCAGACACCCCCCATCCAGTCCCTCTGGGGTCTCAGACACCCCCCCATCCAGTCCCTCTGGGGTCTCAGACACCCCCCATCCAGTCCCTCTGGGGTCTCAGACACCCCCCATCCAGTCCCTCTGGGGTCTCAGACACCCCCCATCCAGTCCCTCTGGGGTCTCAGACACCCCCCCATCCAGTCCCTCTGGGGTCTCAGACACCTCCCCATCCAGTCCCTCTGGGGTCTCAGACACCCCCCATCCAGTCCCTCTGGGGTCTCAGACACCCCCCATCCAGTCCCTCTGGGGTCTCAGACACCTCCCCATCCAGTCCCTCTGGGGTCTCAGACACCTCCCCATCCAGTCCCTCTGGGGTCTCAGACACCCCCTCATCCAGTCCCTCTGGGGTCTCAGACACCCCCTCATCCAGTCCCTCTGGGGTCTCAGACACCTCCCCATCCAGTCCCTCTGGGGTCTCAGACACCCCCCATCCAGTCCCTCTGGGGTCTCAGACACCCCCTCATCCAGTCCCTCTGGGGTCTCAGACACCCCCTCATCCAGTCCCTCTGGGGTCTGAGACAACCGCCCCTGCAGCCTCTCTGGAGCTGGGACTCATGTGAGCACACCGGCCGGCTGACCTCCTTGGCTCATGCTTACCTGAAGTGCAAGCACCCGGGTTTGGGTTTCTTGGTTGTAAAAGGCAAATCTGGGAGATGTGGTTTGACATTTGTGTCACCAGCCCCAGTGCTAACATCTGTGCTCTGCATGAAAAGTAAGCCTTTTTTTTTCATAAGTAACCGTTCAAATACCACTAACTCATAACCAATTTCATCCTTTGAACGTTGATATTCACCTCCCTCACTCAAAATAGAATTCACTGTCCCTTTAGTATTCAGTATTTAGATTCTTTTTTTGCTGTAGTACTATCTGGCTGTAGTCCCGGTGCTTCCATCCTTTCTTCTTTCTCCTTAGAGGACAGCTAGAGCGTCAGCAGTCTAGTTTCTTAAAATATTCTGAGGACTGCATTTCCTGCTGGAGGTGACAGCAGTGTGTCCAGCCTGCTCTGCTCTGTTACCTTTGCTTCACACCCACTGGGCTCTCTCTGCCCTCACCAGCACGGCAGACACTTCATTTACCTGAGATAGTTGCTCTTTCTATGCATTGTTTTGCAATACGTCTGGAAAGCCCTTTTTCATTGTATTTTTTATTAAGGCCAAACCCAAAGAGCTTCCCTCCCACCCATGCTTGAGGTGGAATGTGTGTGTAGTACCTTTTATTCCATAAATGTTTTCATAAGCATTTGAGGGTCTCCTAGAGTGACAAGTGCATCTGGCACTCTTGAAAGCAGTATCTGATGCTTGAAGCAGTATCTGATGCTTATTTTTCATTTTAGCTCTAGTTTTAGGACATTGTGTCTCTTGGTATTTGAGAGGAAAAGTATAAAAGATCACTTTGCTTCACTTTGGAAGTAGCCTGTCATTTTTCATTTTCCTCCTTCTTTCCTTCCTTCCATTTCCTTCCCTCCATTCCTTCCTTTCACTTCCTTTCCTTCCTTTTTGAAGGCGCTGCTCAGCTTTGGCTCTTGGTTTACCAGGGGTTGAATCTGGACCTCTCACATATTATATATTTTAAGCTCTCCACTGGAGGCTGGCATAATCTTAAAATGTGTCAAACTGCACCTCAGGGTGGGCATCTCGTAAGACTCTTGCTTAGCGTGTTTATGTAGCATTGTTGATAATGCTGACATGTACCATGCTGACTGATGCAGGCAGCGGGTGTAAACCTATGTATGTCTATCTTTATTCTTTTTTAAAATTTTTATTTATTTATTTGTTATTGGATAGAGACAGAAATTGAGAGAGAAGGGGGAGATAGACACCAGCAGACCTGCTTCACCACCTGTGAAGCGACTCACCTGCAGGTGGGGAGCCAGGGGTCTGAACCAGGATCCTAACTGGTCCTTGCACTTTGCACCACGTGCGCTTAACCCACTGTGCTACCACCCAACTCCCATATGTCTGTCTTTAATCCAGTGCTTTTTGTTTAGCAACTACAATATTCCCAGGTACTATTTTAAGTCTTGATGATAGAGCCAAGAACAGAACAGACATAGGTCACTGCTCTTCGAACTCATCCTACCATCAACAATCTTGTGATTTGTCACCCAGTCAGCTGCTGTGTTGGGAAGGGCAAGCAGGAACAGGGCACAGAGTGGAGCAGTTTTAAGTAGAATGTTCAGGAAAGCCCCACCTGGCCATTGAGCAAAGCCTAGAAAGAAGTGAGGAACAAGCCTACCTAGGGCATTTTGGAAAAGCATCCAGAGCCCGGAGGAACTCAGGCAAAAGATTTTCAACTAGGAATGCTGGCTGTGATGAGAAAATGAACAAGGCACCACAGGGGCCAGGCCTGGTGACTGATGGCTCTTCCCAGCCAGGACCCTCACCTCAACCTGAGGACTTGAAGACACTCTCGAGTGACCACTTCTCAGGGTCTATAACTAGTACCTCTCTTGATGTGTAGGGGAGAAGTTGGTTCTTTATAACAGTTGAGTGCTTTGGGGCAGTGTCTGCGGACTTCCTCTGAACATCTAGACAGCAAGTGAACGCTGCTTCAAGACCACACCTCAGGTGCAGTGGGAAGCCGCTCAGGACAGTGTGTCTGCAGATGTGTTTGTAGACACTGGGTCTCAGTCCCATATACTTTCGTGTCACACTGTTATTCTGCTTGTGAGGGATTTTTTTAAAATATTAAGAAATATCAAAAACTATTGTTAGCTTTTTGGATGTACCCAAAAGAGGGGCCACGGGCCCTGGGTGTTTCAGCACCGGAGGAAAGTTCTTGTGAGGCGGTCTGAGTGAGACGAAGATTGGAAGGGCTTGAGCAGATGGGGATGTAGCCTAATGAACATTTACAGAGGAGCTTCCGGCTGCTGTGTGCAAGCTCGGCTGTGGCCAGGGCAGCAGGAAAGAGGTGTGTTCTGGGAAAGCAAGGCCCCCATGGTACAGGACAGTGAGAGCTGTATCTGAAACGGAAACATGCTAGTCCTTTGGAGGATTTGCGTATGACTTTTCAGACTGAAGTGTGGCGAAGCATCAGTTGCTTCCACATCTTGGCACAGCAAGTGTCAGGCAGAACAGAGCTGTGTTGGCAAGATGATGCAGAGTCTGTCACACCCTGGGGAGACAGAGAGGGGCCGTGCAGTTAATCAGCCTTAGCCAGCAGGATAGATGTGGTAATGCACATGTGACTGGCCCTGCCCTGCCATAAGATGGTAGGTACTGATAGGTGCTTTGTAATGTGCCACACTCTGCCAGAGCCCAGTGGCTTGGCGATCCTTGAACCTGCAGCTTTGGAAGTTATGAGCATCCTTGCAGGCCTGGAGGACTATCACTTGGAGGACCTGGCTCCTGACCCACAATCACCTGGGGTGGGCTTCAGTGTTGCCTGGTGTGTGTTTGGCCATTGTGATGCCTGCATACATTTGGTCTTTGTTGTGTTTTGTTTTGTTTTTTTTAGCAAATGCATCCTTATGGCATGCAGTAGCTAGAAAGGGGCACATTTTTAACTCCAGTCTCCTGCATTTCATCTTAAACTAGGCTAATTTGCAGCTTCACCGATTTCAGGTTATTAGTAGTATTTCAAGACACAGTGGTTTGGGCTTTTCTGATGTTTTTTTTCTGATGTCTTTGTCATTGTGCGCTGAGCACTTGATGGCTAGTGTCACTCGCTGTTCTAGGGCTGGTCAGTTACTTGCCACAGTTCTGCCTCCTGCTTGGCCGCTTTAGGTGTGAGGGGTGAGATCTGCCATGCACACATCCTCCACCACTCCTCATGCTTGCTCCCCCCTTTCTAGGTAACATCTGCCGATCACCCATCGCTGAAGCAGTTTTCAGAAAGCTTGTCACTGATCAGAACGTTTCAGATAATGTAAGTAGTGGTCTCAGAGTGGTCTCAGAGAGGCCTATCTGGATGTCTCAAGCATGAAATCCAATTTTTTTTTTCTCTGCAGTGGAGGATAGACAGTGCAGCAACATCCACCTATGAGTTAGGAAACCCTCCTGACTACCGAGGGCAGAGCTGCATGAAGAAGCACGGTGTGCCCATGAGCCACGTGGCCCGGCAGGTACCTCACTCAGCCTTGACCTTGACTATGTGTTCTGTGTTACAGTGGAGCATCGACAGCGGTGCTGTATCTGACTGGAACGTGGGCCGGTCCCCAGACCCGAGAGCTGTGAGCTGCCTAAGAAATCATGGCATTAGCACAGCCCATAAGGCAAGACAGGTAGAAAAGAACTTGCTTAAATTCTAATATGCAGATACCCAAGAGTGAGGGGGTCCATGTTTATCTATAGACACCACTGGCATTCCTGTTCTGAAAGACTTGCATGATCTTGAAGTTTACATGGGGAAAAGCATGTTTAAGTGCTTGGTTCATATTTGAGGGGCTCTGGACAAGACTCAAAAGGCCTATGTTGGCATCTCCTTGTTATTCCTACCTACAAATCTTACTTGCCAAACTGCTTCCATTCCATGTATACTGCTAGCATCAAGTTCTGTGATAAACACAAAAGCACACTTTCTGCTGAGTAGTGCCTTAGAAATGTAGGGTGCTGATATGACTGTGACTCACACTCTGCTTCCTAGCTATCCTACCTCTGCACCTGGATTCTGGAGTTTGACCCAGTCAGTAGAACATTCTCTTGAGGGTTGTATGTGTCTGCCTGATCCCACGTGGAGATAGCTTGCTGTGTGTGGTTGCCACACGCTTGGTGCTGTGGCAAAGACTGATGGTTCTGACTGAAGAAGCCAGAACTGTATGAACCCTCTTTTGCACCTCAGAGTTCTGGACTTCTAGGGGAAGAACCAGGGTTTAGTGGACACACCAGGGTTTGTAGGCAGGCACATGGACTTCTCTTACCAGTAGCTTGCTCCAGAACCTTCCATAACCACAGGGACCTGTGGTTTCTGCTAAAGAGACCAGCTTCATTTCTGCTATAAAAGCTTTTTATTTTTTAATTATAAAGTCCTTTAACTTCTGTTTGTTTCCTAACCTGTGTGTGGTCTCTGTGAACTCAGCCAGGCCATGGGCTGACCTCAGGACAGACTATGTCCAGGATTGGTTTTTCAAGCCTTGAGAACAAGAGGCCAAAAGTTCAGAGACTAGGTTATCAGATAAGTTTACCCATTTACAAGTCTGCTGGCACGTGAGAGCTGTACTGATGATAGTGCTTGAATCATAACTTGTAAGCTTGGATAAACACTCTTTAATCATACAAAGTTTTATCCTTACTGAAAGCTTTTTTAGTTATTTGCCATATAACATTTTATAGGTATGTCTGATCAATTTGTTCTCTGTTGTTACCTCTTTGGGCTAGGGAGTGGGCTAGGGCTAATAAACAAGTAGCAGAACTGGGATTTGTTCACTGATTTGATGCTATAATAAAAGCATACAGAAGGTAATTGAAAAATTCACAAAATGAAATTATAATAGAAACATTTTAAAATACATGAATGGTCTCAGTAGTCAGTGATGCGCAGGTAGTCTTAGACATAGATTACTGCGAGATCTGTGAGCTATTGTTAGCTGCATGTTGACAGTTTTACTATTTAAATGAGACCTACAGCCTGAAGGTGACATAAAGATGGAGCTCTGGACTTGCAAGTTTGAGACTCCAATTTCAGACTTTACTGCTTTGCACTCTTTCCTTCTTTCTTTTTAAAAGATCTTTATTTTGACCGGCATAAGGATCCTGGTTTGAGCCCCCGACTCCCCACCTACAGGGGAGTTGCTTCACAAGCGGTGAAGCAGGTCTGCAGGTGTCTTTCTCTCCCCCTCTCTGTCTTCCCCTCCTCTCTCCATTTCTCTCTGCCCTATCCAACAGTGACATCAATAACAACAATAAAACAAGGGCAACAAAAGGGAATGAATAAATAAATATTTTTTAAAATTTTTTAAAAATATCTTTATTTTATGTTATTTTATTAATGAAAGGGATAGAAAGAGAACCAGAGTATCACTCTGGTAAATGTGCTACCAGGGATCTGAACTCAGGACCTCATGATTGAGAGCCCAGTGCTTTACACCACCTCTTACACCACATGCTCTGGACTCTTTCGCTCATGAAAAGATTTTTTCCCACCAGGATTTTTTTTTTTCTTCCTTGATAGTGAGAGGCAAGAGAGAGAAACTGAGGAGAAACATCTTCAGCACTGCTCCACCACCTGTGAAATTTGGGACCAGGTGCCTGAAGCCAAGTCCTCAAGCATGGTGATCTGTGCACTCTACCAGGTGCACCATTGCCCAGGTCCTAAAAGATTTTTATGTGATAAATATATAATAAAACGGCACAATTGGAGTATTTTAAATACATGTGCCTTAAAAAAAACAAAGTTACAAAAATATTAATTAAAAAAAGCTTCGAGGGTCGGGTGGTAGCGCAGTGGGTTAAGCACATGTGGCACGAAGTACAAGGGCTAGCCTCACCCCCCAGTGAGCACACTGTCCCCAGAACCTTCTCTCCCTGCTCCCTGCTACCTCCCTCTTGCTCCTCCAGGGACCTGGTCTAAGAATGAAGGGAAACGGGGATTAAATTGTGGGATCTAAATGTGGATTCTGAGCTACCCTTTGTTATTTCAGAAACTCACGGTGAAGGTAACTCACCTGCGAGAGGCCCCCTGTTAGTGTTATGTTATGTGCACATAACTCGGGTTTGAATCTTGGTCTCACCACACTGGGGGCATTCCACTGCTGTAGTGTCTCTCCCTCTCTCTCGCTCTAAAGACTCCTACTTGGAGCAGTGAGGTCCCACTGATGACAAAAACAAACAAAAGTTGACAGTAAACTTATGTTGGTGTAGTGTACTACTTTATGATTTTAACTAGAGACTTTGTGATATATAATACTTTTGCAATACAATTTTTGGAAATAGCTTAGTGATAGCTTCAAATATTGCAACCTTTGAAAATAATTGTTTTGGGGAGTCAGGCCGTAGTGCAGTGGGTTAAGCGCACATGGCGCAAAGCGCAAGGACCGGCTCAAGGATCCCAGTTCGAGTCCCTGGCTCCCCA
Source organism: Erinaceus europaeus (assembly GCF_950295315.1). Taxonomy (NCBI): domain Eukaryota; kingdom Metazoa; phylum Chordata; class Mammalia; order Eulipotyphla; family Erinaceidae; genus Erinaceus; species Erinaceus europaeus. The sequence goes on along the minus strand of NC_080164.1, from coordinate 30,949,881 downwards.
TATGCAGGGGAGTCGCTTCATAGGCGGTGAAGCAGGTCTGAGGTGTCTTTCTCTCCCCCTCTTTGTCTTCCCTTCCTCTCTCGATTTCTCTCTGTCCTATCCAACAACGACATCAATGACAACAACAATAATAACTACAACAATAAAAGCAACAAGGGCAACAAAAGGGAAAATAAATAAATATTTTAAATTTTTTTAAAAAAGAAAATAATTGTTTTGTATCTCTTAGGCCTGACTAGTATAAAAATAAACACTATGTTTTCACTTATTTTAGATTACCAAAGAAGACTTTGCCTCATTTGACTACATACTATGTATGGATGAAAGCAATCTGAGGTAATCACATGCTGAAAGATGTTTCTGTTCAACTCTCGGTTTACTAGTATATTGCTGGGCTGGGCTAGCTTCACGGGCAGTAGAGAGACGACCAGGGACTCATGGCTGAGCTGGGAAGCAGTATCTCGTTTATTAATCAGATACATCACCTTTTATGCATCTCTTCACCAGAAGTGGCAAGGGAAAGGAAATGACTAGGAGGGGGGCGGAGCAGAAAAAGAGTGGGAACAGAACATAGAAAGCTTCCTTCTAACCGATGGGGATTAAACCAATACCCTGCAGGCAGGTCGGGACCCAGGTAAAACAGTGATTATGTAAATAGACCACATTGTAAGTAATACAAGCAAACCTAATGTGATGATCAAAACAGATGGTCTTATAAGCAGAATTTAGAAGCATACCAACAGTATATCAGCCTGCTTGTTGTCCAATGAAACTTATCTTAAGCTTTCAGTAGGTAGTGGTATTAACAGTATACAGATTTAGTAGCATAGGATGTGGAGTTCCTGGAAGTAGGTAAGAGAGGGGATGTGGGCATGTTTGCCAAGGTGTGCACTGGGGTGAGGGCCAGTCAGCTGGCTTGCCAGGCTAAGGGTACAGTTTTGGATGTCTGATGTGTGTGTGTGTCTGCCTTTCTCATCTTATTTCTCCCATGACCACTCCCGCCCCTGAAATCAAGAATGACAGGAAGGAAAGTTCTCACATCATTTAAATTATCGATGGCCTTAGCTTATGTAGAAACAAGTTCAAGCTGGCCTGTCAGACGTGGGTCTGATCACAGCGTGATGACCTCCCACGTGGCAGCGCCTCAGCCTGGGCCGTGTCAGTCCTGCTCATCTACGAGGAGGCAGCCCATGGAGCTTGCTTGGAGGAGGCCACCGTTGGGTTGTGTGTGTGCGCCACGCCACGGCACTGCAGCTGCTATCTAAGCTCCCCTTCATGTCCCGCCACCCGCTTGTCCTCCCAGTGCCATGGAGCATGGGAGCACTGAGGACTCAGGCTATACTACTTCTACCCTCCTGAGTGAGACTCCCTGTCTGATGTGGGCATTAAGTGGCATTAAGCCAAGCAGCAGGTGGCACAGTGTGGCCACAGCAGAAACTGGTTGACAGAGTCATGCACATGCGAGCAGACACTCATCAGGGAAGGGTCTTCCTACTGTTGAGTCTCCATGCTGACTCTCTGCTGATCCTGTTTCTACTTTTTGTTTCTACTTCTGATTTTTAGTTATTTGTTTTCTTTTCACTGTTCTCTCCCAACAGGCCATGTATGTCAGCAGTGTTGCTGTGAGGGAGTCTCTGCTCTCTGCTAGCCAGGTGCCCAGGCTCAGTGTATACTCAGCAGTGTCTCAGGGCAGAGTCTCCTGGATGGTCCTCCCTCTGGGTCAGGATGCCTCTGTCCCCCACAGAGTCTCAAGGCATCCATGAACTCTTAGTGACTGAGTCCTTGCTCAGTCCTGTGACAGCTGTCAGCTCCTGTCTTTGAGTGCTCAGTTTCCTCTTAAACGAGGTCACTTTTGCTGGATTTGGATAAGGATGTTTCATAAAACCCTAGCAGATGTTCCTATTTAACTTGAAACCATAGATCAGAGAACTAAGTTCATGTTTCAATTTTACAGAGATCTGAATAGAAAAGGTAATCAAGTTAAAAACTGCAAAGCTAAAATTGAACTGCTGGGAAGCTATGACCCACAGAAGCAGCTAATCATCGAGGATCCCTATTATGTAAGTAGCGGCTCACCATGTCCAAGCACTCCCGCACGGGGGGTGGGGAGGCCTGCAGCCGACCTGTGTCCTGACTATCCCTCCCCACCCTTCCAGGGCAATGACTCCGACTTTGAGACTGTCTACCAGCAATGTGTGCGCTGCTGCCGAGCCTTCCTGGAGAAGGCCAGCTGACCCTCCCACTGCCGCTCCCCACGTTAGTCTTCCTTCCGTCTCTCACCTAGCAGATGTCTAGGGAACTGTGTGATGTGTGCAGAAAGTAATAAATACTGGTTTCAGATACAGACGGGGTACAGTAATCGACTGAAAATAGTTGAGCTTCATACCTGGCTAGTTACAGATGGAAATGGCCATGATAAAGGACAGCCACCCGCAGACCCAATGCAGCGTCCACCAACCCAAGACGAGGGCCTGTGCCAGGTCATGTCTGCCTAGTTTGCTGTGTGCCGGGTGAAGCCTGTGTGAGGTGTGCAGGACACTGAGCAGGTGGCCTGCTAGGTATCCTTCCACCCACACCAAGGTAGACCCCCCTCCCTGGACTGCCAGTCCCTCTGTGGACCTTGCAGCTCCTGCACGCCTGTTTTATCAGAGGTTTGGGGTCTGTCTCTGCACCGCTTCTCACACTTAAGACTGTGTTCCTCTGGTCTGTTTTGTATCTAGCCAGTTCCTGCTCACCCCTGCAGCTTGCTGCCCCTGCAGTCCTGCACATAGCAGGGAGAGTGCTGGATGGGAAAAATGCTTTGGTATTGGAGAGAGTTTGTGTGAGATTGCATTTGATTGGCCCTTGGTTCTGTGTAGGCACCTCCCTGTGGAGTACTGAAGGGCATTGCTGGGGGCAAGGGTAGTGACTCCTGACTGTGGGTCATTCATAACCCAACAGAGCCCAGTTCATATCAGCCTCCTCCCTCCTCTGGGGTCAGAGGATCTATAGGTCACAGCCCTGACGTGGGGATTTGAAGTAGCAGCTGCCTGGGGTGGGTGCCTTCTGCATGTGGCGGCTTGGGGCCCTGTGGGGACAAGCAGTCCTGGTGGGGCCTGGTGTGTCTTGCATCCTGATGTGAGGGCCTGCTGGGGTGTGCAGCTCTAAGCTTGCCCTGAGCTGTGGAGGCAGGCAGTGCCGAGTCTACACCAGGCTCCCAGACAGAAGTCCCAGGTGGGATTCCTCCATGAACCTGTTACTCTAAAAGCTTTCTTTGCTCATGTAGACTTCAGGGGTTCAATAGATTGAGAATTTAATGATGGCCACCCTAAAATGCAAGAGTTGAGGGAAGACTAAGTAGCCAAGTATAGTTGGAAAATAGGGCGAAGCAAGTCCACCACAGAAATGATCGCCCTAGAATTGCTGAGTCATCCTAACAGAAGTCACAAAAAGGATCCAACAGGACACAAAGCACATCCATGAGTATATCCCTGTAGCTGCTGTGGTATTGTGTTTAGATCTAAAATCGGATCCTCAGCTTATCCTACACACGTCCTGGAGAACAGACTCACTGCTGTGCTGGCTTCACAGTCAAACTGGTTCAAAATATATCTGGCTGTGAAAATCCTCCGAGCTTCATATTTGTATGGTTACCAGTTCACACAGAAAATATGGCAACAATCTCATTTGAAGTATTTATTATTAGATACATTATTGCCTCTACTATCCAAATTCAAATTTACTTCCCTTATAAGAATTGTTAGCCTTTGTTCACTTATTTATGCCTTGATTCTTAAGATCTCTTCATAGATCTGGAAATCATGCGTTTCTAACTATAAACTTGCTAGGAAGGAGTCAGTGAAGATTTGTTATAACAAACAATTCATTTATTGTGTTTATTTACAGTATTTACATATTGCACAATACCTGAATACTTTTTTACATTTATCATACAAAGGAGCAATGAAATTAGCCAGGGTATGTTCACAGATTCACACTTTGCTGTCTCTGAAACACCACTGAAATGTTTTTTCCATGCAGTTCTAAGTAATATTCTGGGAACCTAAAGTAATAAAAATATCAGATCATACCATATAGTATATGAAAATATAGTTTGATTCTGCATATGTTTCTAAAGAAATATCTATGATTTTGCCTAGTTGGGACGTGAGCTGTCTCATGTTATAGAGCACTGCACAAAATGTGGAGCATTCTCAGCTTTTCCAGTTACAAGTGCTAGGTTGGGCAGCTGGCTCACTGAACAGATACTGCAAACAGTGTCCACAGTGTATAAAACTCAAGTCAAAGGAATTATGGAAGAGTCTGCAAAAATAAATCTCTTGTTCAGCAGGGACTGTCCATCTTGTAGCAGACTGCTCCCTGTGGTCTCCAAGGCACTTCTCAATGTTCGTTGGGGGCGGCTCCTGCCACAGGCACCTCTGAAAAACACATCAGCTCAGAACCTTGCCACTTCCTGTGAGCAGTTCTACAGGGTCTACAAGCTGTGTTACGTGCTCTAGAGGTCAGAAATCTCAGAGTGCATGTCTTTGTGTTGTGAAATGGTTTGTAGTCTACAGTGGAGAGGAATTCAGTTCCAGGCTGCTGCCTGCCTGCTACACAGGAGTGATATCACCATAAGTTCCATGAGCTCTCATATCCATAGTTGTTGAGTTTCAGCAGTTCTGAGAAGACTTTTCACCTTAGCTCTAACGGGTTTGCAAAGGAATCATCAAGAATAAGATGTTACTGAGAATAAGCCCCATGAACCACTGGACTGCTATTTGTTTTATGTATTTATTTATATTTTTTTGCTATTTGTTTTCAAGATCATGATAAACTGAAGGTGATGAAGGTTAGGCTGAATTTTCTAGATTGTATTAGATTGTTAATCTGTTATTTTTACTTACACTCTCAAGTGCAGACCACCCCTGCAGGCAGAGTGAGTGTGTGTGTGTGTGTGTGTGTGTGTGTGTGTGTGTGTGTGTGTGTCTAAGGGCCAGGCCTCCACAGTGTCCTGGCTGCAGCAGTGGGTTTAGGAGGTCAAGAAGGATGGCACAGAGGTGCTGTCTCTGAGCCTCAGACCCCCTTCCCAGCTTCCCCTTGAAGACACTGAAGGGGGAGGGTGTGTCCACTTTTCCCCTGCCACTGTCAGGTCAAGACGTTTGGCCAGTGTGTTGTTGCCTCAGGAAATGTAGTAAGACCACACTGCAGTGGCCTCCACAGGGTCTCACTTGGAACTTAGTGGAGCATGTGTTCCCTCCTGGACAAGTACAAGAGTAAACCCATGTCCATGATACTTGGGGCCAAGAGGGTGGCCCTTGGCTCCCACTGTGGTCATTGGTGTCCCAGCTGCAGCACTGGGACACAATGGTCAGAGAACTGGCAGGAGTCTGGCCAGCAACCCTTGGCCTGACTACCCGTTTGTGAGAAGCGTGTGTGAGGGCAGCTGGAGGGGTGGGAGACGATGTGCTTCATGGATTTGCACTCTCCCCAGCATTTCTCCTTGAGACTCGAGAGTATTCATTACTCTAAAAGGACAAAGTTCTGGTTCTGGGGAGACAGCTCAGCTTATTAGAGCTCTAGTTTCACAAGTTCATAAGCCTAAGGCTCCAGAAGCTGCAGATTCAATCCCCAGCACTCCTGGAGCTGAGCACTTGTAATCAGCTAATAAACCTTAAGAGAAAGAGGGCACCAAGAAGTGGCGCGGTCACTTGAACATACACATTATCATGCACAAGTTCCTAGAGGTTTGAGCCTCCATTATGCACAAGGACCTGGGTTCAAGCCCCCACTCCCCACCTCCAGGGGGAGCTTCGTGAATGGCGAAGCAGCTGTGTTTCTCCCTCTCTATCGCCCTTGCACCTCAGTTTCTCTCTGCTATGAAGCAAAAAGGAGGAGCGCGAGGAGCAGTGGATTCATAGTTCCAGCAATAACCCTGATGGAATAAAAGTAATAACACACAGTGCCCTATGCCACATGGACAGTGAGGGCAGCAGTGTCTTCAGGCAGGGACAGTGAGACTCCTCCAAGAGGCAGCACCTCAGGACGTATGTGCCATGGCCACCGCCCAGATCTTGTCAGGAAATTGTGAGGATGTGGGTCTGACCCTCTCATAGTCTGTGTCCACAGGCAGGGGTCCACCAAGTGTCAGTGTGGGGACACCACCTGACCACACTGGCACCAGGAAGGTGGCTAGAACCCCTTTTCACCAATGTCCCAGATGGCCGTGTGGAGCTGAGCCTGCTGTGTGCCTGACTGGTTGGCGCACACCCACCCGCCTCAAGAGGCCGGGGTGAAGGCTGACTGGTGAGATGAGGAGGTGCATCTGCTTTCTCAGAAGCAGAAGCTGAGAAAATTTAACTGAGGGAAACATGACAAGGACAGTGCTCTCTCACGTTCAGACAGGACAGCCCAGTGCCATAGGAGTCAGCGACACTGAGGAGCCGGCCAGTGTGAAGGCTGCTCTGGACACTGGTTCAGCAGGTCCAAGACTGCAGCTGACCCATGGGCATCTCGGGAGCACAGCTCTGCACCAGGCCATGGGGACAACAGGCCGACTTGAACCCTGCGCCAGGGTCGGAGCTAGTCTGAGTGCTCCACCAAGCTGCCGGCGCCACAGAATGGGGTGTCTGAACTCCAGGGGAGGTTCTGAATCCCGGGGTGGGGCGCATACACCCACTTACCTCACCCCTCCATGCACATGGGGCTGACAGCCAGCCTCGTGAGGAGCCGGGCACACCTCTTGTAGTCTAGGATGGAAACAAAGCCCAAGTTAGTAGCAGACCTTTTTCAAGTGTGTCAGCTGCTAAAGCCACCCAGTTCCTTACACAACCTGATTCCCGGGAAGCAGGGTGAACACTGCAGGAAGTCACCTGCAGATGGGAGCCCCCAGCTATTGAGTGAATAACTGATAGCACTTCAGGGTCTGTAGCATCTCAGAGCAGAGGGTGAATCATGAGGCCTGGGAATTAGGGGGTGGTAGCCCTGCTCCCCTGTCCTCTGCCCACTGTCTCCAAGGTTGCCCCAGCTCATCTAGAGATCTCTCTAGCTTCACTTTACTGCACAAGGCCCTGCTTTATGCTAACACAGTTCTGTACAAGCTGCAGCCTTCTGTATAAATGCATATAGAAACAGGTAAGGGAGCCAGACGGTGGCACCTCTGGTTAAGCACACACGTCAGAAACAGGTAATAACTGGAAGCTGAGGGTTGGGAGGGGATGTTAGATACCACAATGGTTATACAAAGAGACTCATGCCTGAGGCTCCAAAGTCTCAGATTCAGTCCCCTGCACCACCATAAGCCAGAGCTGATAAGTGCTTTGGGAAGAAGGAGGTGAAGGAACAGCTGGAGGAGGAGGAAGCAGCTCAGGGCCATAGGATAGCTCACCTGGGTAGTGGCATGCTTTGCCGTATGCCACTACCCCAGCCACCACCACACTGGGGAAAGCCTCTGTGTTGTAGTGTCTTTCCTTTTCTCCCTCTGTCTATCTCTATGCCTCTATCTGAAGAAGTTGGGCTGGAGTGATGAAGCCCCAGCCATGAAAAGGCAGAGGGGCAGAAAGAGCTGGGGCCATGTGTGCCTCCGTTTCCCCTGATGTTCCGACAACGGCCGCCTCAGAAGGTAAGTAAGGCTTCCTGAGGCTGTAAAGGACATTCCTCGTCTGAAGCTCATGGAAAGCTGCAGAGTTTTTTTGTTTTTTTTTTTTTAACTTCCTGGAGTTTATATTCCAAGAGTCACAGACCCCGCTTAAACACAGGAGCCTGGGTGAGTGACATCTGAGCCCAGGTTCAGTGCTCAGCCTCTCAGAAGCTAAACAAATTAAACAAGTCTTGAACATAAAATGGGAGTGTTCAACTCAACCAGAAGTTGTGATAAGTTGCCATAAAACACATGACACTGAGACGCCACACAAACAGCATATCCTCACTGGCAGAAGGAGGAGGGAGCTGTGGGGAGGCTGGAGGAGGGAGGGAGAGGGACCAGGGACTGGAATCTTCCCTGCTGTGCAGCCACACTCTTCCTCACCCTCTGGAGGCCTGGCCTCACCTGTCTTCTCAGCCAGGCTGCACACACAGGGTCATTAGCTGAAGGCTTTGTGCAGCAGGCAAGGCAGGACTGGAAGACCTAGTGTTGGCTCTGGGCAGGGTTAGAGTGTACACGTTACAGTGCACAGGAACCAGGTTCAAACCCCAGGTCCCCACCTGCAGAGGGAAGCTTCGCCAGAGGTAAATGCAGATATCTATCTCTTCCACTCTCTACCTCCTTCCCTATAGATTTACCTGTCTGTCTCTATCCAATAAATAAAACTAAAAAGAGCTAAGGTATTCAAAGGAAAATAAAAAGCTGGTGTCACTTGAAGCCCGGGAACCTCACTTATGTCACAAGAGGACAGGGGACCTCACTCATGCCACAGGGACCTTATGTCATGGGAGCCCTAGTGTCCTCACTTGTGTCACAGGAGGACTGGGAACTTCACTCATTTTACAAAAGCCCTAGGGGCCTCATTCATGTCACAGGGACCCCATCATGTCACAGAAGCCCTGGGGCCCTCATGTTACAGGAGCTCTGACATCTCCCTATGAGGTATTCTCCGTGGTTCCTTTCAGTCTGACACCCAAGGACTTAGTGGCATCATAACTTAAAGCGGATTTGAGGGCCCATCTCCTGTCTCATTCTTGGGGGCTGAGCATGGAATCCAGGGAAGCAGCCCCAGATGGAAAAGGATGGATGGACATGCCTCAAGGCCTTTTAAATTCCAAATCCATGATCTAGTTAGTATTGGAGGACAGTTAACTGAAAGATGATCACTTTTAAACATGAAAAGGGAAGTTATCTGACATTGGTGACTCACACAGATGGTGGTCACCTTCAGAGGAGGAGGGGGGGATGCCAGGGAGGGTGTGGGGAAGTGGGAGCAGGGGTAGATCTGGGGACTGTGGCTCCAGTGTTGGCTGCTTTGCCACCTGGCATGGAGCAGATCCGGAGTGGGTGCAGGGGCCTTGGTGTTTGCGAGAACCTCAGCGCTCTGGCCTTGCAAGGTTGCTTCCTGGAGCCCACACTCTCTTTTTATGTGTGTGGGTGGGGGGGGGCAGCACACATGGACCCTTGGGGTCCTCTCTAAGCTCTCCGGTGATGCTGGACAAGCTCATCAAAGTTGGAGCTCCTACAAAAAACTGGCCCTAGCAGATGTCACAAGAGGCCACTTCGGGAGAAATAAGATACATTTTGGTATGAATAAACACCAAAAAGTTGCAGCTGAGAGCAAGACCGGGAATCAACTCTGCATTTCTGAGTTAGCATGAAGCCAACCAGAACAGCAGAAACAGCAACGGCATTCTTGGTCATGCTTCCTGATGGGGGTGGGGCACTCCTTCCTCTGCCGCTCTGGGCCACCATTCAGCAGCTCCTCAGCATCTGGGTAACTGTCACAGCGGAGCAAATACAGGCGTGGGGCCAGACGTCATAAACAAACAGGGACGTGAATGGGACACATGGCCCATGCCAAGAGCTGATTAAGTCTAGTGGATGTAAATAATTCCCATTTGGCATCAGCTCTGCAGGATTTGGTTATCTTGCTCCCCCACTGCTCATGGGGTGAGGAGGGAGCATGGTGCGGGGACATGGGAAGAGCACACAGCCCCATCACTTACATGCGGGGATGGTGCAGTCTCGGGTGTTGTGGTAGAGCCTGTGGAAGTGCTTGCTGCACTTGGGGCCGAAGTACAGGGGTCCTGGAGCAGAGAAGAAGCAGAGGCTGAAGGTCCAGTGGGCAGCTGGTGGAGGGGGGGCAAAGGAGAGGTAGGGATGGGGTGCAGGAAACTTACCTGTGAGGTGTTTTAGAAATTTGTCCTTCATCCTTAGATCACGAGGAACAATTTCTGTGCGAGGCAAAATAAATTCATCATTGTGTTGCCAGAAAGAAGCTTTCTTCCTGTGATTTTTAAATGCCTGCTACGCAAAGTTATTGGAAACTACATGAATCCTATCACATTGCAGCAGATGGAGCCTCTGCTCCCGAGTGTCTTCTGGGGGGAGGGAGGGGAGGTGGCAAATTGCACCTTAGATCTAGTGACTACTCACAGAACTGTAACACTGTCCTGTCCACCAGAAAAACAGCGCTGGTGAGAGGGTCTCATAGGAGTGTGTGTGTGTGTGTGTGTGTGTGTGTGTGTGTGTGTGCGCGTGCGCCCGTTGGGTGGATGTGGGGGGTCACTTTTAGATGTCTTCATTTTGGAGAGCTTAGAAATCAAATTCCATATCTCTCAGTGTTCTAAAAAGAAAACTTGATCCTTTAAAGCAAGCATTTGCTACAGAACTTGACCTTCTGTAGGTCCACTCTAGGAAGAGTTGAGTGTCTCCAGAGTCCCCTGTCTGGAGGGAGGGAGAGGGCTGGGCTCAAGCTTCAGCACCGGGATTCCCAATCCAGGCTCCTCAACCTGACCGCTACCCAGGCCCCCCTAGGTCACTACACTTGTGTATGTGGGTGCTCCTTACTTACAAGGTTCCAACTTTTCCCAAGCACCCCCTTCACTGACTGCTCACTTTATCTGTAAAAAGTGCCTGGACTGATTGAGTGGAGAAGCATCTACTGCTTTCCTCAGAAGTCTCCCCAGGCGCCTCTGGGAAGGCCCTGGGGGGAGGGGGCTCTGCAACATTTTTGTAGAAACTGCTTTACTGAAACTGCTTTACATTTCCAGAACAACAGATAACAGTTGCGCCCAAACCTCAGACCGGTCAGCGAGCACAGACCCCAGGGCTGGGGGTCAGGGCTGGAATAGGGCTGGGACGGGGAAAACTTCTTGCTCCTCATGCAGATTCTGGGGTTCCCGCCTGGGCCCTGCAGTGCTGCCCGCCCGCGCCCCGTCCAGCCCGGCTCACCCACGCGCTGCTCGTCGGGCTCCGGAGCGTCCTCTGGGGCTCCGGGCAGAGGCGGCCGCTCCGCCTCGCCCGCCTGGAAGCGCTTCAGTTCCAGCACGACCTCGGCCAGCAGCCGCAGCAGCGAGTGTCGCTCGGCCGCCCCGGGAGGCTCCGCGCCGCGCCCCGCAGCCCCCAGCACCAGCAGCAGCGCGAGCAGCAGCGGGCGCCCCGGGCCGTGCATCGCGCAGGAGGGGCCGGCGGGTAGAGTCCGGGGGTCAGCGGGGAGAAACCGTAGGTCAGCAGTGGTCAGCGGCTGGCGCGGACCCGGGGATCCCCTTGTGCCCCTGGCTCCAGCCCCGCTCCGCAACTTCCCGGCCGGCGGGACCAAGGAGCCCGCAGCAGCCCGCGCCCCGCCCGGCCACACCTGCCCACGGCCACCTGCGGCGCGGGAGCCGGAGCGCGGGGCGAGTGAGGGCGCGGGTCTGCGGCCGCCGGCTGCGCCTCTTATGCCCGCGCTTCCCCGCGCCCCTCCGGCCGGCCGCGAACTGGCAGCGCGGGGAGCGGAGCCCCGATCGCCAGCCCCCCGCCCCGCCCGCCCTCCGCTCCGCCCCCGCACCCCCCCGCCCCCTCCCCGCCGCTCCTGTCACTTGTGACGGGAGGAGAAGAAACGCCTTTGCCAGGAACGGGCTGTTTTTGTCTAAATGTGGATCCCCGCGACTAAGCGGGCGCTGCCGGCCGCTTCGCTAGTCCCGGGGGGCTGCATGCGCCGATCGCAGCCCAGGTTCCCCGGCCGGTCCTAGACTCTGGGTCCCCCAGCCCAGGCCCCCGGCTGGCCCTAAAGTCGGGGTCCCCCAGCCTAGGTCCCCCGACTGGCCCTAAACTCGGGGTCCCCCAGTCCAGGTCCCCGGCCGTCCCTCAACTTGGGGTTCCCCAGCCCAGGTCCCCAGGTCAGTCTTAGGCTAAGGGACCCCAACCCAGGTCCACCGGCTGGTCCTAAACTCGGGGTTCCCCAGACTAGGGCCCCAGGTCAGCCCTAGAATCGGGGTCCCCCAGTCCAGTTCCCCCGGCTGACCCTCAACTCGAGGTTTCCCAGCCCAGGTCCCAGGGTCAACCTTAGACACGGGGTCCTTCAACCCAGGTCCACCGGCCGGTCCTAAACTCGGGGTTCCCCAGACTAGGGCCCCAGGTCAGCTCTGGACTCGGGGTTCCCCAGCCCAGGCCTGCAGACCGGCCCCTACACTGGACAGCCCTAGGGGCAGGGTTCCTGGGAGAAGCTGGTGACTGGCGAACCTCGTAAACTGAGGTGCACAGGACAGAAATGAAATACTCCCCCTCTGCCTGAACCCCAGAACCTTTGCAAGCCCCCTCTCAGCTGGACCCTGGGGTGCCCCTCTTCCCACTGTACAACCCCTCCCCCCAAATGGATGGGCCCCCTCCTCCCACTGTCTCCGCCCTGAATGGATGGAGCCCCTCCTCCCACTACCCGCCTCTTTCCCCGCCTCCCCCAAGCCAAGGCTCAGAAAGTCTCATTCCCGCAGGCAGGCAGGCAAGCAGGCCAGCAGGCTCGCTGGGGAGCGCAGGACGCGCCTCCTGTAATTCTTCTTGGAAAGCGTGATTTGATGGTCAGGGTGCACTTTCCTTGCTTCTGGGCAGGAGCTGGCCAGCCGCCAGGGCAGCGGATGGAAAGGGGTTCTCAGTTCAGAAGTGGGGGACTGGAAAGGGGTTCTCACCCCAGCCCAGAAGTGGGGGGGGGGTGCTGGGGTTCTCAACCCAGAATGGGGGAGGGGTTCTGGAAAGGGGTTCTCAGCCTAGCCCACAGATCAACACACACACACACACACACACACACACACACTCTTTCTTTTTCTCACTCACTCGCTGTGCACATCCAGGAGTGCTGGGCAATTGAGCTGAGCTGGCCAGACCTCTGGTCCTTTCCAGTGTCTGTCTCAAACGTGCCTCCCCTTGTTTCTATCTCCCTTTCTCCCTAACTTCCTCCCTCCCTTCCTTCCTTCTTCCATTGACAGAGAGAGCAGACAAAGACAGCACAGCACTGAAGTTTCTTTCAGTTTGGTGGGGGTCAGATTCCAACCTGGGTTGTGCACAGGACAAAGCAGCATCCCTGTTTCTCCCTGTCTCTTCCTGTGTCTCCCTGTTTCTGCTCCCTGTGTCTCTGTCTCTCCCTTCCTCCTCTAGGTCTGCTTCCTCAGGAAGAGAGTGTTTGACAGACAGGGTGATTGTGGAAGGAGAGACTCCGTTGTGCTCTGCTCTGCTCACCTCAGAAACAAGTGGTCTGCAGACAGGAGCACTGTTCAAAAGCAGCTTGGCTAGAATGTGTTTTTCTTACAATATACTCAAGAAAAGTGAAAGTTCACATCAAAAAACTCAGGCAGATAAAATGATGTGTTGCATGTTTTCTCTTTCTGTGTAAAAAATAAACCTTGGGTTCTTTTGTTGGGGAGCTCTGCTTGCCATGGTCACTACAGGGGGAGTGCAACCTGGTCCAAGGGCCCCCCCCCACCTGCACTGGTCACTTTGGGGGCCACTGCCTGGCTTGAGGGCCCCTCCACATCTTCACTGGTCTCTGGAGTTTGTTCCCTCCCCACCAACACATAGAGGCACGTGAAATTTCTTTCTTTCTTTTTTTTTTTTTTCCTCCGGGGTTATTGCTGGGACTCGGTGCCCTTTGTTTCCATTTTATTTGAAAGAACAGAGAGAAACTGAGAGGAGAGGGGGAGATAGACAGGGAGAGAAAGACAGACAGCTGCAGACCTGCTTCACTGCTGTGAAGTGTACCTCAAGCAGGTGGGGAGTGAGGGCTTGAACCCTGATCCTTGCACTGGTCCTTGCACTTAGTGCTATATGCACTTAACTGGGAGTGCCACTGCCCAGCCTTCTCATGTGAAATCTCTACTGTGAAATATTCTGATGTGAAACGATTTTGGAAGAAGTTCTTGTGAAAGAAGAAATTAGTGCCAACACACATTATTTTGAATTTCCATGGAACTGATACATTTAAAGTAATATTTTACAAGATAAAAAACTACATTTAAAAAAGTATTAGTAAGATCTCCCTCCCACACACACCCCAGTTCTACCAACCAACCAAGGAAGCCTTGGTGGCAACTGTTACCCTTCTCCTAGAGTCATTTCTTAATGGGACAAATGGTTTCCTTGAAATCTACCCCCCAGCTGTGCGTAGGAATACATTGCTCATCAATACTTACATGTGCAACCACAACAAACCCCGGTGGTTGGTGCTTATGTTCCTGAAATGTGGCAATTAAAGATCAGATACCCTACCTGTACGTTCATCCACTTTGTAGAGTTCAGCACTGAAATAACTCCAGCTATATAGAAGCCGTATGTTTTTCAAGTTAATGATGGAGTGAACCAATTTATATTCTCTGCCAGGCTTTTCAATTTATGGTATATTCAAAATGACATTCTTAAAGTTCTTGAACCTCCAGTATATGTATTTTGTACTGAGTGTTAGCATAATATAATCAGCTCAGGTCCTATACTGATAAAGGCAAAGTAAAGTATAGGCAGGGTTGCACAGAAATGTGATGCTGTAATTGACAAAGCACTTTGTCTCTCTGGTTCTTTTTGTGTAAAACAGGGTGGTTGAACTGGATAGTCTCTAAAACCTAAAATTATGCATATTTAATGCCATTAATGAACACATCTGAAAACAAAGCATACGCACTGAAGATAATTCACTTGCAATAGTCATTCTGTGTTTCAGGACCAATTTTCAGGCAAGAATGGATTTTTTTCCATGTTAGATAATTTAATTCCCTGCTGTAGTAAGTGGACAAGTTTCCTACTATAAATGGTCAAAAAAAGGATAGGCTTGAGGGCCCAGCAGTTGAGAACAAGAGCAAGAACCTGGGTTTGAGTTCTCACTTCCTAACTACAGGGGCGGGGGTGGGGGAGCTCCACAGGAGATGAAGCAAGTGTGGCAGGTGTCTCTCTATTTCTCTCTATATATCCTCCTCCCCTCTCAGTTTCTCTTTCTTTTCTTTTTAAAAAATATTTATTTATTTATTTATTTTCCCATTTGTTGCCCTTGTTGTTTTATTGTTGTAGTTATTATTGTTGTTATTGATGTCATTGTTGTTAGATAAGACAGAGAGAAATGGAGAGAGGACGGGAAGACAGAGAGGGGGAGAGAAAGACAGACACCTGCAGACCTGTTTCACTGCCTGTGAAGCGACTCCCCTATAGGTAGGGAGCTGGGGGCTCGAACCCGGATCCTTAAGCCGGCCCTTACGCTCTGCGCCATGTGCGCTTAACCCTCTGCGCTACCACCTGACTCCCTTTTCTTTTCTTTCTTTTTTTTTTTTTTTTAAAGATTTTCTTTATTGACTGAAAGATAGGAGAGAGAGAAAGAACCAGACATCACTCTGGTACATGTACTGCCGGGGCTTGAACTCAGGACCTCACGCTTGAGAGTCAAGCGCTTTATTCACTGCGCCACCTCCCGGACCACCCCTCTCAGTTTCTATCTGTCCTATAAAAATAAGGAATAGTGGTCTGGGAAGTGGCACAGTGGTTATGGACTCTCAAGCATGAGGTCCCGAGTTTGATCTCCCACACCACATTGCCAAAGTGATGTCTGGTTCTTTCTCTCTCCCTATCTTTCTCATAAATAAATAAAATCTTTTAAAAAATAATTTTAAAAAAGGAATAAACGGGAGTTGGGCAGTGTAAGGATCCCGGTTTGAGTCCCTGGCTCCCCACCTGCAGGGGTCGCTTCACAGGCGGTGAAGCAGGTCTTCAGGTGTCTATCTTTCTCTCCCTCTCTCTGTCTTCCCCTCCTCCATTTCTTTCTGCCCTATCCAGCAATGATGATATCAATAACAATAATAACTACAACAACAATAAAAACAAGGGCAACAAAAGGGAAAAGGAATACGGAATAAACAAATAAACTAACAAAAAATGACCTCCAGTCATTTTTGAGTGGTGGATTCATCATGCAGGCACTGAGCCCCAGTGATATTGGTGGCAATAATAAATAAAATTAAAAGAACCAGATGGTGGCCACCACCTGGTTAAGCACACACTTTACAGTGTGCATGGACCCAGGATCGAGCCTCTGTTCCCCACCTGCAGGGGGAAAGCTTCGCAAAAATGTGAGGCAGGGCTGCAGGCGTCTCTCTGTCTCTTTCCTTTTCTGTCTCCTCTCTTCTCTCAATTACTCTGCCTCTATCCAATAATAAAACTTGAAAAATTAAATTAAAAAGAAAAAAAGGGTAGACTTAAGCAGCAACTATATTATTAGATTATTGACAAAAATAACTAATAAGTTATTTTTCTCGATTTGATTTGGTTTTGTTTCTTTCTAGAGAAAGAAATGCAGGATTATAGAGAGAAAACTAACTAAAGATGAGAAACTTAACTTTAATCTACCTCTGCAGTAGGTTTATATTGTGAGGTGGGCAAGTCAGCTTTCAATTTTTAGAGTCTAAAACTCCCACATTTCCACTGAAGTTATTTTTCTCTTCTCCCAAAAAGATACGCATTTTATTTGGTATGAGTTTTAACTGCCTTCCAAGATGTCTAAAATAGGTACATATTAACCACATGTTTTGATGAATTATTATACTTGTTCAACTATTATGTTGACTGTTGAACAACCCTACCAAACTCTTATTAGAGAGAAAAATTAATTGTCATCAAACATAACATTGTTGCTATTATATGCTGCTTAATGTTTACCTTTCAGCAGTTCTGTTATTTTTACTGTCTATCTTTATGAGTATACTGGTAATGTACTAGAAGCTGTGCAAAGTGTCCAGGAAGCCAGTCTACCCATGTCCCCTCCTGAGTGTGTGTGGTCAGTATGACCCCTTGCCAGCAGCTGTGCATGACTGTGGTCTGGAAGGCCATCCAGAGTGAGGAAGCACAGCCTCCCTTATGCTTCTCAGTCAGGGAAGCAGGTGTGTGGAAGTACCTAACCCAACCACCCCCTGCCCAGCCTAGAGCGCACACCCTTGTGTCTGCCAAGCCTCTGAACAAGTAAGAGCCAGAGTCATGGTGGGTGGTATGGGAGAGGCCACAGATGACCCTGTCATCATTGACCAGCTGAAGCCAGCTTGGGGACAAGGTTCAGGGACTTAGTAAGAATGCCCACCAGGAGGACAGGCCTTGGAGACTCTTCCTCTGCTCATCCAGGTCCTGATCCACATTTTGATGAGAATGCTGAGAGTGAATTTACAGGCACACACCTCACACTCACACACTATAGAAACTCTCCACTGGGAATCAGACAGTAGCGCAGTGGGTTAAGCACACATGGCACAAAGCGCAAGGACCAGCGTAAGGATCCCGGTTCGAGCCCCTGGCTTACCACCTGGAGGGGAGTCACCTCACAGGCGGTGAAGCAGGTCTGTAGGTGTCTGTCTTTCTCTCCCCCTCTCTGTCTTCCCATCCTCTCTCCATTTCTCTCTGTCCTACCTAACAACAACGACAACAACAGCTACAACAACTATGAAAAACAACAAGGGCAACAAAAAAGGAAAATAAATAAATATTAAAAAAAAATTTTTTTTAAAGGATTTCTCCACTGCACTGAAAAGGCCTTCTCCAATCTAGGAGCAGTGGCATTTGGTGAAGATACATCTGAACACAGCTCAGTGTGGTGCTGAGGGACCCCAAACAGCAGGGTCTGGATGCCCAGGGTGGGTACTTCTGCAGAGCAAACACTCAACAAACTGAAGGTGAGGGTGGTAGGGTGTGTCTCCCCAAAGTCAGGAGGGTCTCTCTTAGTAATGCCTGGGACTTCACCTTGCCCACCCTGAGAGGATGAGGGTTGCTGAGGTACCCAGGGCTTAGACACTGTCCCCAGGTTTGAGGGAAAGTAGATTTGAGCAAGGTCTCTGGGGTTGGGGAGCTCTTGTTCCTATCTCAGTTCTTTGGTTCTTCACTGATCAAAAAGACTATCACTGCACCCCTTAGTATGCCCCAGAGGCTGTGGTTTTAGGGGGTCAACTGAGACATTGATCCATGAAAGAGTCATTTGAGAATATCATCCTTTAACTAAAACTATCCCTTTCCTATTAGTGGAGTCACCCATCTCTCTGCTGACACCCTACCTTATACACCCCCCACTCAGCAACACACACACACCCACACCCCCACCTCCGCTGAAAGGAAAGCATTTTGGAAAATGCTGGTCTGCTGGGAAGGCTGGGCCATGTGAGGGAGGCTGCGGGCAAGGGTGGAGAGGCAGCCGTCTTCACTGTGTTCCAGGAAAGAGCTCGGTGCTGAGGAGCAGCCCAGGCCTTTGGTCAGATGCCTGACACCCGCACTTGCTCCTCACAGGCAGGGGCTGGGAGTCCCACTGACCTGCCTTGGCAGAGCTCACCCATGGTTTCCTGTCCTAGAAGCAGGTGCTAATAAAAAGCATGGGGAAGAGAAAGAAATGGCAGGGCAGGAGCACAGTGAGACAGAGGAGACTGGGCCGGAGGGGAGACAGTTTCTGGGGAGGTGGATTTTCAACAGAAAATGAGGTCTTGTAAAAGTGGCTGTTCCCTTCCTTAGATTTCTTTTGCCTTCTCAGTGAGTACAGAAGGGGGCTTCTGTTCATGCATGTAAATATCCAGTGGGAAGAAACACTGTGGACTCAAGCTGGAAGCAACTCCAGCTCCAGAGGGCTCTGCTCAACACCAACCCTGTACCCCCAGACTGCCATCCTCCCTTCGAGAGTAAAGTAAGTGTCCTTGTGTGGCTCCTCAAAGTTGGCATTTTAGTTAACTTAGAACAAGAGAGGCTGTAGACTCAGCTAGTGCAGTGACCGTCTTAGAATATTTGCTGGTGAGACTGCCCTGGCTCTGCCACTCATGGTTGCTCATGTTCCCTGGGAACCATCATTTCATACCCTGCTTTATGGCCTTGCCCAGATTAGATTGTGTGTGAATGTGAGCACACAGGACTTGTCTTTCTCTGACGCTCCTCATCCAGCGCATCTGCCCCAGCCAATGGCAGAGCAAGGCACAGGCAAGGCCTCCTCTCCTGGCTACCCACCTTCAGCCATGGGCTGTCTCACCTCAGCCAGTGGGAACATGTTCATGGCCACATAGGGCATGAACACCCCTTCAAAACCCTGTTTGCATTTCTTAATGATGAATGCCCAGAAATGGAAGTGCTATATCTTCTGGAAACCTAGTTTTAATTTCTGAGCTAGCTCATGAATACTTCTAGTTATGAAGTTCATGGATGTACCCCAACATGAGTAAATTTCATTTTATGGTCAGATGGTTGAAATCACGGAGTGATGAAATAGTAGAAACAGATTTATGCCAACCCTAAAGTTATAGTCTCCAATGAACCCTAGTTTTTTTTTTTTTTCTGTTTTAATTTGTATGTGCAAGAGGTGAAAGGACTTTCTACATTTTTTACTTTTATTTGAACTCTTATGATTAGTAGGTTTTTGAAGGAAGTCCCACATGTAGGGGTTTGGTAATTATGATCCCCCCATCTTTTGAAATGCTTTCAGTTTTAAGAAAGTAATATCTACTATGACAAGAGCACTCCTATGGAAAGTGAAAAGTGGAATCAATCATTCAGATGCTTTCGAATGTTTGGCATCTGTAAAAATTCCATCTGAATGACTAGTTTCTTTTTTTATGAAGTATTTTTATAGAGCTGACCCTGAGAATATGCTTGTAATTACTTATGTGTAAACCTGAGAACATGGGTGAAATATAAGTGGAACTGAATCTTAAATGTGCTGAAGATGTTTATTATTTAAAGAACTTCTGCTTAATTTACTTTTAAAGCAAATAATCCCCTCATAAGGAAAAAAAATCACAATTCACTATTGTTTCATGTATCTAAAAGTTGTTATTTTACTGTGCAGAAATAGCTATCTAAACCACTGTGGACAGTATTAAATTATTTTATTTCCTTACATCACACTATAGTCATAGCAGTGTAAGTCTTTGAGTAGCAATAAACTATGCATGAACACCATAGCGCTGGCAGACAAAGATATTGTGTTTACTGGATGTGTTTACTTGCCACTAGCAAGCCCAATCTCGCTAAACTTCAGGTTTTCTGTGAGAGGACAAGGACCTTTGGGAGCATCTGCCACAGTCCACTGCAGATCCTCTTTATTAGTAAATAAAAAAAAAAAGGGGGGGGGACACCATTATTGTCATAGTTCTTAGCACCATCTTCATCACTTTCTAGAAAATCTCTGAGAGTCAAGGAGAGATTATTGACATAAGGTTTACTTGTGTAGCTAGACACTATGCTCTTCCAAACAAGTGACTTACTAGTGGTCATGATTAAATGGCTCTCAAATAGACCTCCCCAGTCCACACCTGTTCGTCCAGATGTGGCTTGGAGATTATAGGTTGGGGAGGATTCCTAAAACTCAGGGCAGGACAGCCAAGGCTCAGGTGCCATTCCAGCTGAGTTCTGAGTTGGTCTTAGGGCTGCTCCTGTGAGCACTGCAGAAGGTTGTGTCTTTCATCAAGAACTAGGACATCTCCATTTGATGGCTAGTAGGTGCCTGTGCTAGACAGGCCTCTGTGATGATCTCCATTGCTCTGGTTATTGAGACACCTGGTAGCATAGGATAGTGTAGTGAGTTGATGTTCCAGGGGCTCCAAGGACCCTTTGTTCTGACTTTAGCCCCACTGCCCCTCTAATCTAACTCTGTTGTCATTTTCAGTTGTACTTCTGCTTAACACCACAACTGGAATGAGAGACCACTCTGCCAGTGATGGTTAGACATTACATATCTCCTCCCAGCTCTCTTGAGGGGCTTGTTGACACAAGTCATGCCAGAGCTCACATAGCTGTGGGTAGCAGAAGTCCGATCCCAAGTCCCAACCAACAGCACCTCGGTGCTGTTTCCTGAGTTAACTTCTCAAAGGTCACTGGAAAACAGACACAGGACAGACTTTCCTCTGGTGTATTCTGTTTCCTGCTGTACCCTGTAAGAAGGACCTGTTCTGTGGGACCTACCTTCTCCAGTGCGGGCAGGAGCAAGCTTCCAGTTGAGTGTCAACTTGTCAACATCAGTTCCTTCAACAAGCATGCCAGCTCTGATGCACTTGTCTTTAAGGCAGGTACCTGGGAACCCTCAGACTCTCTCTGTTGCCATGGTAACCACTCAAGTGAAGCTTTAATTAGCACTAAATTTCAGTCTTTCTGTTGACCGTGGGACTTCAATCTGGGTACTTTATAGCCAGCCATTCCTCTGCGGAACATAGCAATATCCTCCCGCCCCCATTCTTTTTCTAGCTGTGTCAAGAGTTCTATATGCCAGTGACAACCTTCACCCATGTACACCTAAATATATTGTGACACTGTCTTTCATTTTAATATTAACTAATGCCAGTAACATGAGGAGACATCTGAACTGCAAAAGAAACACAGGCTCTATTTAGATAGGAAGTACCCAAGGACTCTTGACCCCCTTAATTTGACTCCTAAATAAGTGGGAGGCTCTCTGGTAGTTTCTACACAGTTCATTTTTCTATCTTTGTCTCGCTAACATTTTTAAATCTTTTACACACTTTTAAACAGAATACATCTCACTTATTTCTGCCTGCAGGGTTTCCAGTGAACATTTCTAGTTTATCCAGAGGTCAGTGTTTTCCTTGGCAGGCTGAAAGTCGGTCTGACTGGAGATTCATGTGGGATGCACTCACCAGCTAACGGAACCACGTCTTCAATGTACAAGATTATTCTTCACTAGAGGCTAACACATTTTAAACAATTCCATCAAAACTTCAAAATAATAAATGTGCATTAGTCAGTTGGTCATTGATCCAGTATAATTCTGCACATCTGAAAAGGTGAATTTCTTGCCTTGGAAACTTGCTCTTCAAGTGGTCAGAAGCAGAGCTCTGCCTCCTGGCTGTCTCAGTAAGCCAGAGAGAATACATTCTCAGTAGAAACATTACCCTCACACCCCTGATAATTAGATAATTGGATGATCTCCTTAAAGTGGAAGGTTAGAGACAGCAAGTATCAGTCTTAATGACAAAGCTTCAAAGTACACAGCAGTGGCAGCAAGTTCTGTTCAAACATGGGGACTATCAGGCCTGTGATTTAAAGTCTCCATGTGAGCAAAGAATTCGATGGCAGAGCTGGGGGGCCATATGCTTTAGTGAGAGGCTTCCTGTTCTGAGCTCAGTGACCCTGACTATAGGCCTCTGTGGCCACACTGACTGCTTGTCCACTGAACTGCATCAATAGGGCCCTCATGGCTCTGCACTAAGCACACCAGCTGTGAAAGAGTATGTCTCTGAAAATGTATTTGAAACACCATCTTCCTAGACAGTATTTTTTTTAGTTTACCTGCATGTTAGCTATCAGGCTCAGGCAAAAAATACTAAGGTCATGGGCCCCTTGGAACATACCTGAAATAGACTTCTTAGCTTCTTCCCACCTGAAAACCCCCTAATTTCATCTGCTGTATTCCTACCTTTGGGTTCCTGTTTATCAGATTGTCCTGCTTTATATCTTACCGCCTTTCAGCCACCAAATTACAGACACTACTATGATGCTATCCCG
Organism: Erinaceus europaeus; assembly: GCF_950295315.1. Classification (NCBI taxonomy): domain Eukaryota; kingdom Metazoa; phylum Chordata; class Mammalia; order Eulipotyphla; family Erinaceidae; genus Erinaceus; species Erinaceus europaeus. Next base: position 30,927,503 of record NC_080164.1, on the reverse strand, counting down.
ACTTCCCTGGGCAGATGATCTCACCAGTGTGTCCCGAAGTCTCACTTCTCCATAGGTAAACAGAAACAAGCTGGAGGTATGGATCGATCTGCCAATACCCATGTCCGACAGAGAAGCAATTACAGAAGACAGACCTTCCATCTTCTACACCCCATAGAGAATTTTGGTCCATACTTCCTGAGGAATAAAGAATAGGAAAGCTTCCAATGGAGGGGATGGGACATGGAACTCTGGTGGTGGGAACTGTATGGAATTATACCCCTGTTATCTTATGATCTTGTTAATCACTATTAAATAACTAATAACATTTTTTTAAAAAAGAAAGAAAATGTATTTGAAGACATGCTTGACATTTGAGTCACAGTCCAAGCCACCCCATGTGGTCCGCTGTTTCTCTCTGTTTAGATGATAGACTGATGGTGATGGTGAGCAGATGCCATAGTTTGATCAGAAGTACCTTCTGTGGCTTCTGGGGCTGACTGTCCTACTACGTTATCCCAGCTCATACCCAGCATCATGGCCCCTGCTGTTTCTGCTGGGCAGCCTCTGGCTACAGCTAGACAGAATCTCTTGGCTAATGCCACCCTCTGTGGGAAGCAGTGAGTGCTTTGAGTGTGTACACTTATATTATATATTCCTGCCTCTGAAAGTAAAAGACATTTCACTGGGTGTTTATTTTAGAGTCTGTGGGAGAACTTTTTTTTATCTTCTTTTTTTATTAAAATATTCATTTATTTATTCCCTTTTGTTGCCCTTGTTTTGTTATTGTTGTTGTTATTGATGTTGTTGTTGTTGGATAGGACAGGCAGAAATGGAGAGAGGAAGGGAAGGCAGAGAGGGGGAGAGAAAGACAGACACCTGCAGACCTGCTTCACCGCCTGTGAAGCGACTCCCCTGCAGGTGGGGAGCTGGGGGCTCGGAACCAGGATCCTTATGCTGGTCCTTGCGCTTATCTTCTACCTATCTACCCATATACCCTGTGGCTATGTCTCTGAGCCCTCCCTCATCTTGGGTTCTAGATGAGGACTGCACCTGCCAGCTCACTCTGTCACTGGGGGGGCCGACAGGGAAGGGGACAGGTCCGGCCCTGTAAGTGTCCTGACATCCTCAGTGTGAAACTTGATAGTCATCCCTGGTCCTTAGACCTTGGCCAGCTGCTTTTACACTTCATATAAGTAAAGATCACTTTCTAGTTTGTGAATAGGGACAAACCATGGTGTGTGGATGTCTCTGTGCACAGACTTTCTCCTCCACAGAGCACTGCAGCACTTTGCAAAATTTGCTCTGAGAGCCACAAGCATTCGGTGGTCTGGGGAAGCTTCCACACAGAGCTCCGGGTCTACTCAGAATCTCCAAATCTGTTCCTTGGAAAGACCCAGGGCTTCTAGTTCTTTAACAAGAATGCAGGTAATTCCCATTCAAAGTGAAAATTACATGAGAAAGAATAAAAAATGACAATTTTGTCAATAAGAAGTTCAAATTCACCTGTACCTATAGAAATCACTCACCAGAGTGTGTGCATGTGTGTGATGTGTACATGTATTCAGTAAGGAAAACCATCCATGGCCTCTCCATCTACCCATCTATCATCTGTCATCTTTCATCTTTTTGTCATCTCTGGCTTATGGTGGTGCTGGGGATTGAACCTGGGACTTTGAAGCCTTGGGCATGAAAGTCTTTTGCAAAAACATGCTGTCTCCTCAGCCTCCCCTGCTAATTTTTTAATCTCTCTATCATATTTCTACCCATCCTCCTATGACCTATCTGTCCACCCAGCGTTTACCATTTATCAATCATCTTTCACACCTGCATGTGCTCATCTATTTTTCTGTCTTTTCCATGCACAACTGCTCTAGACACACATTTCTCTAAATGCACTGAGACTTGGTGGAGGCATGTGGAGGTGACAGGATGAGTGGGGTGCCCCAGCGTGCTGTCCCCCTATCTCACACAGCAGGGTGTGCTGGCTCTCATCTGTGGGCTGGCACCATTAGTGAGGAGCAGAGCAGCAACTGCCCCTGGTCTTGCCTCCAGGGCCAGTGATCACCAGTGGGAGGCTGGACACTAGCCAGGGGAGAAGGTGCTAGAAGGAAGAGTTGAGGTCACTGCCCAGGGGCCCAGTTAGGTCACCCCCCCCCCCTTCACAGACCCTAAAAGCAGAGTGGAGGTTTTTGGTCAAGCCCCAAAGATTGAGGAAGGGTGGATGTTGGTATTTCAATTCTAACAAGAGATGGGCATCTGGATGTGTATGCTCTGGACCCATCTGGGCATCTGGCCCCTCAAACAGCTCCCTCCCACACCCGCCTAGATCTGTGGGCCTCCTTGATGTCCAGTTAAAGGACACCACTGCTTCTTGCTGTCCAGGGAGCAGCTGGAATTCACTTATGTGAAGAAACACAAGGACATCCAGCTTGGGGCTGAGTGTGGCAGGGTTCCATGTCTGGAGAGATACCTGGGGAAGGGGGACAACCATGCCATCTGCCATCCATTTCAGCCCATCCAGAGAAGGTAGGAAGGCTGTGGGGTGCAGCCAGCTGAAAGGCTGTGTGCTCTGTTCGTGGAGCCAGTCAGCTGTCCCCACCCTCCCACCCCCAGGTTCGGGGGACTTTATTCCATCTCCCTTGGGCTGAATGTTTTTTATTCCTTTTTAATTTTGATGGGGAGGATAGTGAGAGACAAAGAGAAAGGGAGCAGCATCATACTACTCCATCCTTGGCAGAGCTAAGCCTACTGCCATGCTGCTCCCCTGTGGTGCTGGGGCTCGAACCCCGTGGCATGGCCAGTCTCCACCCATTGAGTCACCTCCTGACTTTGGGACAACAGTTTGGTCCCCGGTGTGCCACCAGTTATCTGTGGACATTGCCAAGTGCCCAGTCCCGTGTGACAGAGTGAGGCTGGGTCCCTGTGAGCTGCTCTGTAGTTGGCCCACATGAGGGAAGGAGTGGGGGCTTTTGCCCAATGAGATTGTGATACTGGTGGTAGAACTTGAGAGTGTCCCTGAGATCTGTGGGGCTCCCAAGCACTTCCTGTGACACCCTGGGTGCTGCTCCTACCTGGTGGGTGTGTGTAGAGATAAAGGGAGGCTGACTGGGTAGCAACAGTGGCGCTCAAGGCCTTGATGGCTGGACCTGCACTTCCGCCTGTGACCCCCATGGGACCCAGACTGGCTTCTCAGCAGCACCTCTGTGTTGTCTCCTTCCTGTTTTCTCTTTTGTGGAGTATTGCCTGTGAACCGCTCAGTGAGTCACAGACAGCCAATTGCATCAGATTGGCACCCAAACCACTGTCAGCTCCAGCAGAACTCATCTCTGTCATTTGGCAAAAGTTTTCTTGTCTTTGTAAGAAAAGCTGATCCTAGAAGACTTGACTTTCCTTCTGCCTTGTAACAGAGTGGCTTTGTTTTAAAAGACCCGACCTTTCAACTCCAGTAACTCATCAACTCTACAGGGGCTGGAGATAGTCGGGGAGATGAGGAAACCTGTTTCCATTGTTTTCAGAGAAAAATATCAGCCAGGTGCCTGTGGAGACCAGTGTCAGTCAACAGAGGTCTCTTGCAAGGAACAGAAATGATCACCCACAGGTCCCTCACTCTCCTGCCCCAGGTGTCCCTGTCCTGGAGACACTGTGGTTTGCTCACTGCAAACATGTGTGAGTCACTACTGAGGGAAGGAAGTCTCCCCTGAGCATCTCTGTAGATGGCACAGGCCCTTGAGGCCATCCCCATGGAGGACAGGGGCAGAGGGGGCACTGAGGGCAGGGCCAGAGGGGCCTCTAGCACCAGGTCTACTGTGTGGGTGGAGACCCTCAGACACTCAGATCCCGAATTCACAGGAACCCTGAGCTTCTCAGCAAGAAGACTAATCTATACCTTCTATCATTCTAGTTCATTTTCTTTCTCCACCTGGATCTCAAATGAAGGCAGAACTCTCTGTGGCTCTTTGTGTTGGTTATATCTGTGGTATCTAGCTGGGGGCTCTCACCCCTGGCAAGGGCTTCCCAAGGGGGCAGACTGAGTAGAGAGCAGACACCCAAATGTACAGTGCCCGTGTGTGCAGCACTTCCCAACATGTCCAGCAATTCCTGCCCCTCACACCCATCTGGTCCCTGTACTTATGTGCAGCCTGTGCCCCGTGCTTGAGGTAACGTTTGGCTAGAGTCTGTGATTCTACTTCAGCTTGGGCCTGGCCTGCCACACAACTGCCTTTGAACTTCAGAGCACCGCTTTAAAACAGAGGCAGGTGGTAATGCACTCTATTTCCCTCAACTGCGCAAACGAGAGGCCTCAGAGAGATAGAGCACTTTCAATTTTGAGGAGCAGAGTTCAGGTGGGCACCAGGGGCCTGGGCCAGGCCCTGCTGCTGTGGCACTGAGTCAGCAGAGCCAGTGGGCAGGGACATGGACATCACACCAGATCTTCTGGGTTGTAGATAAGGCTGAGGACTAGTTATTTGTTTGCTTGATTTTTACCAGAGCCCTGCTCAGCTCTGGCTGATTACAGAGCTGGTGAATGACCCTGAGAGCTCAGAGCCTCAGGCAGGAGAATTTTACATAACCTTTATGCTGCCTGCCCAGACCCAGTTAAAATTTTATTTTATTTTATTTTAATGAGAGAAAGCTAGATATATAAATAGACCAGAGCCCTGCTCAGCTTTGGCTGATGGTAATGCTGGGGATTGAACTCAGCACAGACGCTCATGGAGGAAAGTTAGTTTACAGAATCATTATGCTGTCTCCTCAGCCCCTCTTAAAAAATTTTATTAGGGGTCAGTCAGTGGTGCACCTGATTAAGTGCATACATTATAGTGCACAAGGACCCAGGTTCAAGTCCCTGGTTCCCATCTCCAAGGGAAAAGCTTCATGAGTGGTGAAGCAGTGCTGCAGGTAATTCTCTCTATCTCTACCTCCCCTCTAAAAATGTCTCTGTCTCTATTCAATAATTAATAAAATAAAAAACTTAAATACGTTTTATTTTAATGAGAGAGAGAGAGAGACACCAGAGAACTTCTGGCTGGTGGTGCTGGGGACTGAAACTAGGACCTCAGAACCTCAGGTATGAGAATCAGTTTGCGAACCATTATGCTGTCTCCTCAGCCCTAGGGACGAATCATTTCACCATTTGAATCCCCCTTATCCTGAGAATATTTTGAAGTGTGGCTAGTTTTTCTGTAAAGGCGAGAGCAGAGGGTGTGCTGCCACTGACTGTGGCAACCCAGCTCTCCCATCACAGGGTGCTGTCTCTCTGGCTATCTGCAGAACCTGGGTGAAAGAATCTGTGACTGTTCCCAGCCTCCCCTCCCACTCGGGCTGGACCCTCCCAGCCTGGGCTGCAGACCTGATCCAGGTGAGAGGCTCCAAGGATGTGGCTGTCTGTCTCCATGTCCTTTGTGCTTTGGGTACCAGCCAGCCTCATGTAAAATGAGCAGGGAAAGCCGGCCCCACCATCTGTTACAGGCTTGGGTGCTGCCCCCCCAGGATTATTTTGGGGTACATCTTTCTCAAAAGTGGATCTGGTATGGAAACTTGTGTTTGGGATGCCAGAAGTCATTGGCCTTTCTGCTGTGGTTCCAGCAGGATGTGACAAAGGAGCTAAAGTTTTAGAAGAGGAGAAGGAAGAGGAGGTGCAGTTCCCAGCCCAGACATGACGCCCTGCGGTCTCATTCTCAGAAGCTCCTAGTGGCCTGAGGGACCCTCCCATTGTGAAGAGGCCAGGACCTCTTCATCTCCCTGGGCTGTCTGCTGTGCCAGCTGTTCCCTGGGCACATTTCAGAATCCATTTGCTTTCTCCAGGAACCCAGAGGTCCTGGCGGCTCTGGTTGGTGTGTGGGTGCCACCGTGCTCCATGGAGTACTTAGCACAGCGTAGAGATAAGGACGCAATCACAGCTAATTTACCTTCCTTTCCAACATACTCAGAGTTGTGTTTCTGTCAGCTTAGTAACTGCGTCAAAGAGAAAATTAAAAATATATTAGCATCTAAAATAGCATTAGTCTTTAGAAGTTAAGTAGATTTATTTTGGTTCTGAAATGCTAAGATTTGCGTGACTACCCCCAACTGAGGAGGTGCTGTCCTCATACCATCCCTGTGCTGGGAAAGTGACAGTAGTCAGGGACTGTGGCTCTGGAGGTGATCCTGGTGGTGGCTGTGGAGGTGACAATGGGGATCTCCCTGGAGATGGCTGTGCTGGTGACTCTGCAGGTGACCTGAAGGTGGCTTTGGAGGTGACTGTAGTGAAAGTGACAGTGTGTGGTGTCCTGGTGACAGTGGGGGCACCCTGGTGACAGCAGGCTGTCCTTTTCTTCAAGCTGAGTCACCAGCACTTGGTGCAGAGGTTCCTGTAGCGGCTATGGGAATGGCACCCTCTGTCACCCCACAGCCCAGGTACCTGAGCCCAAGCTCTGGCCTCCCATGCACCCTGTGCTTCCCAGTGTCCCCTCAGAAACATGGGCACCAAGGAGCCAGCTGAGTCCACACACATGTGACAGGTGTGCAGGATAAGGGCCCTGGTCATGAAGACACCTGCACTGCCACCATGAACCACTGCCATCAGGACACCTTGACTGCCACCAGCATACCCTCACTGCCACCAGGACACCTCACTGTCATCAGAACATCTTCACTGTCACCAGGACACCCTCAGTGTGCCCTCATCACACTCTACTTCCCACAGGCACGTTTGTCTGTGACACCAGGCTCGGCACTTGAGGGGGGAGGAGGAGAGCAGGCGTGCAGGGCTGGGGGCGGGGGAAAGAAGACATGCGGGGTGGGAGAGCAGGCGTGCGGGGGGCAGACAGAGCCCGGAGCTGCTCCCGCACTCCCACGCTCTCAGTGCTCACAAGCGCATCCACACCGGGTCCGTGGCTGTGCACGGGGTATGAACTGACCCTGTGCTCCTGAGGGCTGCCCTGGGCAAGGCTGTGTTCAGCCTTCACAGGCCCTAGATGGAGACCCCTGGACGGAGTCCACGAGGGGTGGGGGTGGGCAGCTTCTTGCCCTGGGCTGAGCCAGGCCGGCTCTCTGCCCAGCACGGTGGCTCTCTGGAGCCAGGGCTTGTGCAGCTCTCCAGCCCCACACCCCCAACTCCTGTGACACAGCACAGTGTTTCCAGATGTTCTGAGTTTCATGGTTTGTAGATTTAGGATCAGGAGCCAGAAACTGGATTCCCCATGTCCCTGGAGCATGCCCAGTGGACCTGGAATCCCCCACCCCTTAATGCTCAGTCCAAGGCAATGATTTCACGGCTGAGAGAGGCCTGCTGGGCCCTCTCCCTCCATGGTGCCCCATGGCCCCAGGACATGCCACTCAGCGAGAAGCCCTGAACTCTCATGACTGGAAAGGCAAAGCATATCTGTTTGTTTTTGTTCAATTTTCCAAGTTTTATATAGTGTTCCCATAAATAAAACATTGTGCTTTGAGACTGTGAGGGCATGAAAACAAATATAGTTTAGCCAACAGCAATACCTAATGTTCTTGTCTCCAGGCTGTTACTTAGGAACTGAATTTCATGACAGAAAGTGAGTCTGGAGCTCAGAGTTGCTGCGGCATCCTCACTGTCCTTCTGCGTGTGCTCGAAGTGTTGAGAACATTGATGTGGAGAATCGTCTGTCTTTCTCAACTTCCTCTTGTCTGGCCCCCAGCCAGGAGTGTTGAGGGGCCCGCTGATGGGGACTTCAAATGGCTAGAGGGGGACATTCACTCTTCCCAGGTAGAGGCAGGGCTTCAGCCCTGCCCAGACTGCCTGTAGGCTGGGTGCTGTTCTCACCAGCCAGGCAGACTGAAAGTCCCAGGCTCACAGCAGTCAGACATGCTGTGGGCTAGTGACTAACAGGGTACTTGAAAGTAACTTAGGGGGCAGCTACAAATACACCCTGGTGAGGGCTCTCATGACTCAACTTACTAGCAAGGATAAACAAAAGATATGGATGAGGTTTGGTAGCCCAGAGGAGGGACAGGAAGTCCCCACTCAATATTGTCCAGAGGTTCTTTGAAAGCGCAGCTTTAGGGGCCAGGTGGTGGTGCACCTAGTTAAGTGCACACATTACAGTGCACAAGGACCTGGGTTCAAGCCCCTGGTTTCCACCTGCAGGGGGAAAGCTTCACAAGTGGTGAAGCAGGGCTGCTGGTGTCATTCTCCCTAACCCCAGCTCCTTTCTTAATTTCTCTCTGTCTCTATCCGATAGCAAATATATATATATATATATATACTTTTTTTTTAAGTGCAGCTTTAAGCAAGGTGACATAGAGTGAAAGCAGGTCCTCAGTAAAGCTGATACTTTCAAGGTCACTTCATTACGGGCAGGAACATGACCCCAGCATTGAGCACAGCAATTGAGGACCTGTTGTACTCTACTAGCTGGGATATTGATGGTCTCTGATTTGGAAGTGGGACAGAGGCCAGGAATGGGTAAATTAATTAGAGAAAAGTGATTTAGGACATCAGGTGGGTGACATGGCCTGAGCTAAGAGGCATGCCACATCCGGCAGGTGAGCAGAGGTGTTTGCACATATTCAGATAAAGCCATCTGCCAACTGAGCCTTCATTCAATTCAAAAGAAGTCATGGACTGAATGAAACTCAGCAGATGCATTTTGCCTGAAGTGTACTTAGCAGGTTTTTTGTGGATGTGCCACATGAGGGAAGTGCCAGCAGTGAAGCTGAAGCGTAGGAACTGATTTGGAGATGGAACGGAAGTGGAAGATGCTGGGAGCGCTCATACCCTTGGATAGTAGTCAGCAAAAGAGGACTAGTCAGTTTTGACTGAGGAACTCATCACCTCAGGGCAATAGCCCTTGTAGAAGCCCTCAGTGTGTTCTGTGGGCTTGCTGTCAGTTCTGATCTGGGGTGGGTCGTTCAGCTGGTCTTGGGCCTCATACCCATAACCTTGCACACTTGCCTGGGTCACTTAACCCCATCAGCAGGCAGCATAAGCCTCCAGCTGTGAACCCAAACAGGTCAGTCATCACATTACATGTGAAAGTTCCAGGTGTTCAATAAAAATGCAAAAATAATCATCTGAATATACTAAACAGTAAATAAGGGGGGCCCAGGCAGTGGCACACCCAATTAAGTGCACATGTTACCAAGTACAAGGACTTGAGTTTGAGCCTTCACCTGCTTCATGAGTGGTGAAGTAGGTCTGAAGATGTCTCTTTCTCTCTCCCTCTCTATCTCCCTCTCCCTTCTCAGTTTCTCTCTGTGCTATCAAGTGAAATAGAAAGGGGGAAAAATGGCTGCATGAGGCGGTGGATTCATAGTGCTGGCACCGAGCCTCAGTGACAACCCTGCTGGCAGAAAAGAAAAGAAAGGAAAAGAAAAGAAAAGAAAAGAAAAGAAGGAAAGAAAAGAAAAGAGAAGGTATTGTGCACTGTCCATGGGAGACTAAACATTAAAAACACATTTAAAGCAAAATAACGGAAAAAGAACTATCAACAGATGCAACCAGTTCAAAAAGCTGGTGTGTCAGCCTTAGCGCCCAGCAGTGTGGAGACTGACCAGAAAGGGAGCCATTAGCACTGATGAGATAAGTTTTCCGGGAAGACAGAATCACCACCAAAATGTGAACATTATCTTTCAAGGAGTGTTTGGAAATATACAACAGTATAACTGATAGGAGAGGAGCGTCATACCGGGAGATTTTTGACACCCTTTCTTGCTGGTCAGCAGAGCAGTTAGACTGAAGCCCAGTGCTGTTGTGCAGAGTATGGGCTGTGTCAGGAGCCTTCTCATTCTAGTCTTCTTTGTGGGTCAGTCCTGGCAGGTGGTGCCCAGAGCCTTGGAAATTCCAGACCATTAAGTAGACTCAGTGACCTCAGAGAGTCCAAATTTTACAGTTCTTGACAGATCAAAGAGAATCAGATTGAGTATAGGGGACAATATAGTGGTTATGCAAAGAGACTCTTTTGCCTGAGGCTCCAAGGTGCCAAATTCAATTCCCCAATCCACCATAAACTGAGTGTTTCTCTGGTATGCAAATAAGCAAACAAACAAACAAAAGGTTAACAGAAGAATCAAATAAAAATTCAGCTACAAAAATGAATCCAGAAAAGCCCAAAGTACTTAGAAAATTTTAATGTACTTCTAAGTAAATTATGCTAAAATATGAAAATACTTAGGAAAATTAGAAGGTATTTAAACTTTGTGAGACTAAATAGCAGTGGAGGCACTAGAAAATTCATAGCTTCTAAAACTGACATTAAAATATACTAGTGGTAGTAGTACTCCATTGTGTATATATACCACAACTTGCTCAGCCACTCATCTGTGCTTGGATACCTGGGTTGCTTCCAGGTTTTGACTATTACAAATTGTGCTGCCAAGAACATATGTGTACACAGATCTTTTTGGATGGGTGTGTTGGGTTCCTTAGGATATATCCCCAGGAGAGGAATTGCAGGGTCAAATGGAATACTACTCAGCTGTAAAAAATGGTGACTTCACCGTTTTCAGCCGATCTTGGATGGACCTTGAAAAAATCATGTTGAGTGAAATAAGTCAGAAACAGAAGGATGAATATGGGATGATCTCACTCTCAGGCCGAAGTTGAAAAACAAGATTAGAAAAGAAAACACAAGTCGAACCTGAAATGGAATTGGAGTATTACACCAAAGTAAAAGACTCGGGGGTGGGTGGGTGGGTGGGGAGAATACAGGTCCATGAAAAATGATGAATGAAATAGTGGTGGTTGTATTGTTAAATGGGAATCTGGGGAATGTTATGCATGTAAAAAAAAAAAAAAAAGAAGTAGAAACGCAAAGCAGAAATTGACTGAGTTTGGAGTATGGCACCAAAGTAAGAAAGCAGAAGTACACTAGAGTTAGCAGTGAGTACCCTCCCTAACACTTCCTCTCCACTATTCCAAGCTTTGGGTCCATGATTGCTCAACAATTTGTTTGGCTTTGTATGTTAACTCTCTTTTCAGTCACCAGGTTCCAGATGCCATCAGGATGCTAGCCAGGCTTCCCTGGATTGAAGACCCCACCAATGTGTCCTGGAGCTCAGCTTCCCCAGAGACACACCTTACTAGGGAAAGAGAGAGGCAGACTGGGAGTATGGACCGACCAGTCAACGCCCATGTTCAGCGGGGAAGCAATTACAGAAGCCAGACCTTCTACCTTCTGCAACCCTCAACGACCCTGGGTCCATGCTCCCAGAGGGATAGAGAATGGGAAAGCTACTGGGGAGGGGGTGGGATATGGAGATTGGGCAGTGGCAATTGTGTGGAGTTGTACCCCTCCTACCCTATGGTTTTGTTAATTAATCCTTTCTTAAATAAAAAAAATTAAAAAAAAATATACTAGTGGTTCAGGAGTCGGGCGGTAGCACAGTGGGTTAAGTGCACGTGTCACAAAGCGCAAGGAGCGGAGTAAGGATCCCAGTTCAAGTCCCCGGCTCCCCACCTGTAAGGTAGTCCCTTCACAGGCAGTGAAGCAGGTCTGCAGGTGTCTCTCTTTCTCTCCCCATCTCTGTCTTCCCCTCCTCTCTACATTTCTCTCTGTCCTGTACAGTAACAACAATAATAACTACAACAATAATGAAAAACAAGGGCAACAAAAGGGTAAATAAATATAAAAAAATTTTTTTTTAAATACTAGTAATTCAAGGCCGGGTGGTGGCTCACCTGGTTGAGTGCACATGCTGCAATGCTCAAGGACTCAGGTTCGAGACCCCAGGGGAAAGCTTTGCAAGTGGTGAAGCAGTGCTGCAGGTGTCTTTCTGTTTCTCTCCCTTTTTATCATCCCCTTCCCTCTCAATTTCTGGCTATCTCAAGCCAATAAATAAGTAAAGATAATATATGTGTATATATATATATATATATATATATGGGTCAGGTGGTGGCACACTGGGTTAAGCACACATAGTAAGAAACTTTAGGACTCACCCAAAGATCCCAGTTCAAGCCCCTGGGTCCCCATCTGTAGAAGAGTCGCTTCACAAGTGGTAAGGCATGTTTGTAGGTGTCTATCTTTCTCTCTCCCTATCTATCCCCCCTTCCTCTCTCAATTTCTCTTTGTCCTATTAAAAAAAAAAAAAAAAAAGGAAAATGGCCATCAGGAACAACAGGTTTGTAGTGCAGGCACCAAGCTCCAGTGATAACCCTGGAGGCAAAACAAAAACAAAACAAAAAACTAAAATCATGACATTTATTTTAAAAAAATAGAGGGACTAGGCAGAGATGTATCTGGTTAAGTGCACACATTACAGTTCACAAGGACAGGGGTTCAAGCCCCTGGTCCCCACCTGTAGGGGGAAAGCTTCACAAGTAGTGAAGTAGAACTGCAGGTGTCTGTCTGTTTCTCTCCCTCTCCCCTCTCAATTTCTCTCTGTTTCTCTCCAATAATAAATAAATAAATAAATAAAATTTTAAAAAAAGAAAAAAAATGTGGTCCGGGAGGTGGCACAGTGTATAAGGTGGATAAGCATGAGGTCCTGAGTTCAGTCCCTGACAGCATATGTACCAGAATGGTATCTGGTTCTCTCTCTCTCCTCCTATCCTCATTAATAAATAAATAAAATGTTTAGAAAAAGAATAGTGATTCAAATTTGTTAGAAGTTAATTAGAAGCCTGATAAACAGATTGAAGAAAATTAACATAGAACTAAGATAAGTGGACCAGAGAAACACAAGCAATGAAGAAAAAAAGTCTCAGATGCTGGTTGTTTAAAAACAATAATGATATTTGTCAATCTCCAGTAAAACTAATGAAGAGAAAAGAATGAAAGCACAAAATGCCAGAAATGAAGGAAGGGCTGCCTGTATAATTTAGAAAGATTACATGAGAACATTATACATAAAGTCACCCCAATAAATTCTCTGGCCAGGATAAAATGGACAAAGTCTGATGAGCATCTTACCAGAATCAACATAATAAGAAGTTGACAATTTGAGTAGTTATGCATATAACCAAATGTGGAGTTTTGTATTGAAGTTTATCATAAGCCTTCCTGAAATAAAAATAATTGTGAGCTCAGGTTGTTGACTCTAGAATAAAGGAATAAATGAGGGCCTGGGCAGTAGCACACATACACATACTAGTGATGCACACATACTATCATGTGCAAGGACCTGGGTTCAAGTCCCTGTTCACCACCTGCAGGGGGGAATCTTCACAAGTGGTGAAGCAAATCTGCAGGTCCCTCTCTCTCTCCCTCTGCTTCTAAGACCCCTTCTGTTTCATTGGTTTAATCCCCCCTGCTTAACACTGTATTCTATTTACATAACCACTGTTAACTAAGCACTACCCTGCCTCCAGGGCATTGGTTTAATCCTCACTGGTTCGCTTGCTTTTTCCTTCTCCCCACCCCCTATCCTACGTACATCCTCTTCAGACCTGACACTTCCGCCTCAGGATATATAAGGACAGGATTGTGATTAGAGATAGCTTAGATTGTGCTGCATTCCACATGAATAAAGACTGAACTGCGTACCACTCAGCCATGAGTCCCTGGTCGTCTCACTCTCCCGCCCGCAAAGCTAGCCTGGCATCTAGGGTTATCACTGGGGCTTGGTGCCAACACTGTGAATCCACTGCTCCTAGTGGCCATTTTTCATTTTTATTGGTTAGGACAGAGAGAAATTGAGACTGGAGGGGGGAGATAGATAGGAAGAGAGACAAAGAGACATCTGCAGACCTGCTTCACTGCTCATGAAGTGACCCTCCTGCAGATGGGGAGCCAGGGGCTCAAACCGGTATCCTTATGCAGGTCTTTGTGCCTCCTACTATGTGGACTTAACCAGTGGGTCACCATCTGGCCCCCTGCTGTATCTCCTGCTCTATCTCCCTTCCTCTCTCAATTTCTCTCTGTCCTATCAAGTATAATAAAAAGGAAAAGAAAAAAAATGGCTCCCAGAAGCAGTAGATTCATAGTGCTGGCACCGAGCCCCAGCAATAACACTGGAGGGGAAAAAAAAAGGAATAAATGAACACAGCTTGCACAGATTAATACAGAGAGTGACATGTGGTGGTTCTATGGTAATAGGCTGACCAGCAAAGGAGGGCAGACTCAAGATAGAGCAGGTGAGACAAGTGAAGCAGGTGGGATTAGGTGTGTCAGGTGTATCAAGTGTATTGGGTGGAGTAAGTGGGGCATTTGTGTCAGGTGGGGCAAGTGTGTCAGGTGGGGAAGGTGTGTCAGGTGGGGCATTTGTGTCAGGTGGGGCAGGTGGGGCAGGTGGGGCATTTGTGTCAGGTGGGGCAGGTGTGTCAGGTGGAACAGGTGTGTTAGATGGGGCATGTGTGTCAGGTAGAGCAGGTGTGTCAGGTGGAACAGGTGTGTCAGGTAGGGCAGGTGGGGCAGGTATGTCGGGTGAGGCAAGTTGAGGCAGGTGGAGCAGGTGGACACCTGTCGGTGTAGGTTTTGGTAGCTGTACCTATGTGCAGAGTGAGAGTGGGGCCACACAGCATGTAGGTATTGTTGGGTGGACACCCTGCAGGAGCAGAGAAGTTGTCACCTGAGCTTAATGTGACAGGAAGAGCCCACTGGGGATCCCAGGAGTGGGATGGGAGGGACCTGTCGAGTCACCTGTTGACTCAGTTATGCCCTCTCCCTCTGCCTGCTGAAGGCATTGCCATTTCTGGTGGCCATTTCTCTTTCATTCACAACTTGCAGTAAGCACCCTTGTTGCATTTACACATTTAGAAAAGAGAAGTTTAAAATAATCTCCAAAAAGTGGAAACTAGAAAGGATGATGAAACGTTAAAAATAGTGCTGGATGTAACTGCTTTGGCGACACAATCTGTGGCTCAGCGTTCTATGAGAGCGCCCCTCCCCACCCCCACCCTCACCCCTCTAGCTCTAAAGGAGGGGCCATTCCTGAGGCCCAACTCTGCCTGGCCCCCACCCATGGGTGCAGTGGTGTGCAGCCCACCTGGCCCTGCCCTAGTGCTCCCAAGCTGTGAGTGCAGGCGAAGACCCTGTGAAGAGAGATTTGTTCTGCCTCCCTCAAAGTAGGCCTAGAGCCTCCCCTTCTGTGGGTGCCCAGCTTTAGTCCTGACTGTGGGAAGAGGACATTCTCCTGCAGACCGTGGCAGGAATTCGGCTGGAAGCAGGTACTTGTCTCTAGGAGGCACTGAGAGAGGAAGTCAGGGCAGGTGTCTGAGCAGGGGGGTCTCAGCTGAGTGAGGCCAGAAGTCCAGCAGGCTGTGCTCTTGTTTGGGGTTGAGCTGATTCTAGTGAGTAGGTGATCTCACAAATGCCTTACAGCAATTGTTCTTGTTTGTTTCTTTTTCAAGATCTTTTGCCTATTTTGGACTCTGAAATTCCATGTATTTGAGCATCATCTTTTTCTTTCCTTTTTTTCTTTTTTCTTTTCTCTCTCCCTTTCTTCCATCTTTCTTTCTTTTTAAATTATTTTCTTTCTCTTTCTCTTTCTCTCTCTCTCTTTCTCTCTTTCTCTCCTCCTTCCTTTCTTTTTTTCTTTTCTACCATGGCTATCACTGAGGCTTAATGCATGCACACCTCCACCCCTTGCGGCCATTATTCTTTTAGAAAGACAATGAGAGGCAGAGAGGAGGAGAGAGAAAGAGAGGAGATCCATCTGTGGTGTTGGTCACTGTTCCTGAAGATTCCCCCTGGCAGGTGGAGATGGGGGCTTGAATCCAGGTCCTTGAGCATGGCAGGGTGTGCACTCCACTGGGTGAGCCATGCCCAACCCATGCTTCTATTTCTGGGGGGGAAATATAAGTGATGTTAGGATACTGCTAGGACAGCACTGGATTGGAGGTCGACTTTAGAGAGCTTTGCATACTAACAGCAATGAATCCTTCTAATTATTGAGGTTTTCACTGACTTCCTTCAGCAATAGTTTATGGTTTTGGTATGCAAGTCTTACTTCCTGGTACAATTACTTTCTAGACACACAATTCCTTTGGATGCTATTGCAAATGACAGTGTTTTCGAAATATCCTTAGAGATTATTTAGTGCTATTATGTACAAACTGCTAGCTCTTATATCTTTCTTGTCCTTTGCATCTTAGCTGGCTGGATTTGTGTCTAATGCCCGTGGCTTATTAGCTTTTGGTTTGGATTCCGTGGGGCACTTGTATAGAATTATGTTGCCAGTTCTGGATACTGCCTGAGATGCTTCATTGTCACAATTCATAGAACACTAACATAATAGAAAACAAGTAAATGCTGCCGATAATCTGGACTTGTAACCAGAAGGAAATCAGACACCTTTAGTGACTTCATTCTGAGGTGAGACTGTCGTTTTGGCAACTGAAATGCAGCTGGTTTGCTGTCTAGGGAAGAAGCAGCTCAGCCTCAGGGCACTGAGGACAACTGACAGAGTCTCTGAAGTAGCTTTCAGAAGGGATGAACCCAGAGCCAGTCTCCTGGACATGTCCCCGTGCAAGGAGAGCAAGCCTGGAGAGAGAGCTCCTGCCTGGGGAATTTTTCTCATCAAACATTCTAATTAGTTCTAATAAATTGCGGGTTTTGTCACTAATCTGTGTCTGATTGCCTTATTTCACACTAATTTTCAGTTGTTTCCTTTGAAATTTTAATACAGATTGTCATATATACACAAACCACACTGATTTGGTTTCCTCTTTTTCCACATTTGCTCTTGTTTCCTCTACTTGTCTTATTTTATTAGTTAGGGTGTTCAAAGTAAGCCACCCATCGGGTGTTGTAGTGGTGAAAGCATCCTCAAGCATGAGGTCTTGAGTCTGATCCCTGGTGCCACATGTACCAGAGTGATGCTCTGGTTCTCTATTTCTTCATCCTCTCTTTTTCATAAATAAATACATCTTTTAAAAAAATGAATATTCAGGGCCTGGGAAGACAGCATAATGGCTATGCAGAGGACTGTCATGTCAGAGGTTCCAAGGTTCCAAGTTCAATCCCCAGCACCACCATGGTCCAGAGTTGAGCAATGCTCTAATCTCTCTCTTTCCCTCTCCCTCTCCCTCTCCCTCCTCCCCTCTCTTGTTAAAATAAAACAAAAGTATTTCCTTTTTTTAAGATTTAGGAATATTTTATTTTATTTTATTTTTTGTCTCCAGGGCTATCACTGGGGCTCGGTGCCTGCACTACGAATCCACTTCTCCTGGAGGCTTTTTCCCTTTTGTTGTCCTTGTTGTTTATTTTTGTTGTTATTATTATTGTTGTTATTGCTGCTGTCATTGTAAGATAGGATAGAGAGAAATGGAGAGAAGAGGGGAAGACAGAGGGGGGAAAGAAAGATAGACACTGGTAGACCTGCTTCATCACCTGTGAAGCGACCCCCTGAAGGTAGGGAGCCGGGGGCTTGAACCAGGATCCTTACGCCGGTCCTTGTGCTTTGCATCGTGTGCACTTAACCTGCTACGTTACCACCCGACCCCCAAAACAAAAATATTTCTTTTTAGAAAATGAATATCCAAAATAAGGAAATCTGTGACAGTGGTCAAAAACAGTGCTTTTTTCTTGCCTGAGACTCCAAAGTCCCAGATTCAGTCCCCTGCACCACCATAAACCAAAGCAGATCAATCCTTTGGTTAAAAAAAAAATTATCCAAAAACAGTGCTTTTGGCTTTAGGCTGGCTGATCTACTTTCAACCCTAATCCTACCACTCAATCATGGGCAAACTTGCTATGTGCCTGTCGAAGTTCCTATCTAGTATTTGCTAAACTATAAACAAGAAACTGTTCTCCTAGATTGATATAAATATTCTTTTCTTTTTCTTTTTAAAGTATTTTATTTTTTAGAGAGATGCAGAGAGAGAAAGACAGAGAGAAACACCAGAGCACTGCTCAGCTCTGGTTTATTGTGGTGCGGGGACTGAACCTGGGACTTTGGAGCCCCAGGCACGAGAGTCTCTTTGCATAACCATTAGGCTATCTACTCCCGCCCAGATATAAATATTAGATGTGATTTTTGTCATCACTTGGCTCAGAACTCAAGTGCTCCAAGTAGGCATTTCATTGTAGTTATAATTTATATTAAATAATTGAAGTAATGTTGGGCATCCTTGCTTACTCATATTTGAAGAATAAATTCCTTGTATTAAGATCAGAAGGGAAAACACGAAGCAGAACTTGGATTGGAGTTGTTGTATTATACCAAAGTAAAAGACTCTGGGGTAGGGGGAAGGTTCAGGTCCTGGAACATGATGGCAGCAGAGACCTAGTGTGGAGTTGTATTGTTAGGTGGAAAAATGGGAAATTTATGCATGTACAAACTATTATACTTTACTGTAGACTGGAAACCATTAATCTCCCAATAAAGAAATAAAATAAATTAATAATAATAAATAAATAAAAATAAATAGGTAAATAATATAAAATAAAATAAATAAAAAGCCAACCTAGAAAAAAAATTCCTTATATTAATTCAACATTAAGTTCTTCAATGCTTATTTTTTAAATTTTTAAAAAATATTTATTTATTTATTTTCCCTTCTGTTGCCCTTGTTGTTTTATTGTTGTAGTCATTATTGTTATAATTATTGATGTCATCATTGTTTGATAGGACAGAGAGAAATGGAGAGAAGAGAGGAAGACAGAAAGGGGGAGAGAAAGACACCTGCAGACCTGCTTCACCGCTTGTGAAGTGACTCTCCTGCTGGTGGGGAGCTAGGGGCTCAAACCAGGATCCTTACTCTGGTCCTTGTGCTTTGTGCCACGTGCGCTTAACCTGCTGCACTACCACCCAACTCCCCAGTGCTCTTTTTTTTTTTTTTTCCCTCCAGGGTTATTGCTGGGCTCGGTGCCTGCACCATGAATCCACCGCTCCTGGAGGCCCTTTTTCCCCCTTTTTGTTGCCCTAGTTGTTGAAGCCTCGTTGCGGTTATTATTGCCATTGTTGACGTTGCTTTGTTGTTGGATAGGACAGAGAGAAATGGAGAGAGGAGGGGAAGACAGAGAGAGAGGGGAGAGAAAGACACCTGCAGACCTGCTTCACCGCCCGTGAAGCGACTCCCCTGCAGGTGGGGAGCCGGGGCTCGAACCGGGATCCTTACGCCGGTCCCTGCGCTTTGCGCCACGTGCGCTTAACCCACTGCGCCACCGCCCGACTCCCTACCAGTGCTCATTTTTAAGTGGTCTTTTCAACATGTAATTTTTGTATAAATAACATCCAGGTTTGGATCTTATTATAATGAACCAGATTCATATATATATTAATCTTAAGCAGTACTTGCAATTTTATTCTTCTTGTTCTAAATGTATAATTATAGTAATATGCCTATTATACAATTAATGAATATGTTATATACAGCTTATATCACTAAACTGGAAAATGTTATTATCCATAGCTGTTGTTTTAAGGTTATGTGTTTTATTTTATAAAATGCTTATTTTATTGTTTATTTTTTAAAATAATCATCATTTGAATTATATATATATATATATATATATATATATATATTTTTTTTTTTTTTTGCCACCAAGGTTATTGCTAGGCTCTATTCCTACATAAGAACTCATCCATTCTTGGTGGCCACTTTCCCATTTTCTTTTGAAAGATGGTGAGAAACAGAGAGAAGTAGGAAGGAAGAGAGAAGAAGAGATACCTGCAGCACTGCTCCACTGCTAGAGAAGCTTCTTCCTGAAGTGAGGACTGGAGGCTTAAACAGAGGTCTCTGAGCATGGTAACATGCACACTCTACCACTTGAATTATATAATTTATATTCATTTATCTATCTTTCTGTTCCTCATTGCTCTTACTTAACCTGTCCTTATTTCCCACATAATGTATTAATTATGTTTGCTTAATTTCTATTAATATTAGTGATGGAGCACTGTTGAGTAATATTCTAGATGCTACTCATTGAGTGCTTAATTTTTCTAGAGATTCTTCTTCTTTATAATTTTTTTTTACTAATTTATTATTTCTTGCATAGAGGCAGAGAGAAACCAAGAGGGAAGGGGGAGACAGAGGGGGAGAGAGAGATACCAGCAGCACTGCTTCATCGCTTATGAAGTTTTGCTCCTGCAGGTGGCAATCAGGGGCTTGAACCCAGGTCCTTGAGCACTGTAACATATGTGCTCAATCAAATGCTCCACTGTGGGGCTCCTAGAGATTATTTTTCTAAAACTAACTTAGATCCAAGACTTCCGCATCATGGGAGGGCAGACGCCATCCTGCCGGTCAGTTATGTGGTTCCATCCTCTGAAGGACCAGACCTTGGAACAGGACCTTGTCCACAAATGTAGGGAAGCACATTAAGCCCTGAATGGCCCTGCCTCAAGTCCCTTAGGACAGCAGCCTATGGCTTGGGACACAAGTGATCCTGCAACTTCATGACTCAGCTCCTGTGTCTTATGTCTGGAAGTGCTGTGGCTCCTGGGTCTGCTTCTTGTGACAGACCTGCAGCCACATCCACTGCTCTGCTCCTGAGCCTCTCTCTGATCCCAGGCTGGGATGCAGTCACTCTCCTGAGGGAGGGGCAGGGGGGGACACACCTCTGGAGGGGCCCAAAAGTTACCTTGTGAGCTGCTCCTGCCTCCCCATCCAGGGGAGACAGCATTCAGCCGCCCATTTCGTCTGCTCATTGGGAGTATTATTCTGCTATGCTTTGACAGTTACTGTTTAAGAGAAAATTGGTCTTTTGGTTCCTGAAAGGCAAACCCCCGCTTACTGTTGCTAATAGAATTCAGGCATTTTCTTTATCCTCACGTCCACTCACCTCTATCGGCTGGCACGAAATGACTGTAGACACTGCCTTTCAGCTCAGGGAAGTTGTCATTTTCCATGTTCCTGGCCCCTTTCTCTGTGGCACTTCAGGTCCCTATGAGGGCTCTGTATTGTCCTTGCACACCCACCACCAGCCCTCCCCCCACAGGTGCTGGACCCAGCCATTCTGAGCCCCCTGCCAGCCAGCAATCTGTGGGTGACTAGCCATGCTGCCCAGGCCTTCAATGCTGACTCCCTCAACCCAATAGTTAGGCCTGAGTTTTCTGGGGCTACACACAGCAATGGGAGCATTCCAGAAAGCACATCTTCTGAGTATTCACTTTGGGCAGATTCTATGAGAGCCTCAGCATCTCTCTCCTCCTTTGGTGGGGCCTCAGTCCTGCTCTCTGCCTTGGCACTGCACCCAACCGTGTTCCTCTTCTTTTAAGTTGGTTTATTTTTTTGTCTACAAATGTTCAACATACATATAATAAAAATGCTTTAGTTGTTCCAAAAAATAATGTTGCATTTTTTTTCTTTTTTTGAAATCCAAATGCCGCACTTGAAAGAGACTCTAAATCCATATGGTCCACACGGAGGTGGGGGAGCCTCTTTCATGAATATTTGTTAGGCTGGGACATTACCAAGACTGTGCTTCAAGTGACAGTATTCTCAGGAATTTTCAAGAACAGTATAATTAGAATTGTAGAAAGTTAGAGCTGGAAGGCGTTCGAGGCTCAAGTCTAAGAAGCTCCCTGGATATGTCTCCAGCTTGTAGAGGGCACGTCTGAGGTCCAGAAGGTGAGTTGGCCACTGTGCTCCCACTGAGTCTGCACAGAAGTGCAGCCCCTCTCTGGCCTTTCTCTTCAGCCCCATGACTTGAACACCCGGTGTGAAGACAAAGCCTCACAAAGGATTGTGGGAAGGAAAGGACAACCCTCTGAGGCAAGGCATGGGGGCATTTGCTGTCCTCTCCCTGGTCTTCTCCATGTCCTCCACTGCCAATCATTGTGCCTAATCTCAGTCCCTGAACCTTGTCCTCTGTCCTTGTCACTGCCAGCTACTCTTGACCCTCTGGTGTCTGGCCTTGCTCTCCAGTGATTAGCCCTTGGCCTGTCCTGGGTCTTCAGGCACCGTCATCACTCCTGGTGCCTTTTGCAGTCTCTGATAGCCCAGAAGATAGGAATCTACACAGGGTCTGGAGCTGGGCACCAGATGGCCCAGCGGTGGGCTGTTGGGGGGCTGACAGCAAGGCTTCGCAAAGTCGGGGCAGAGAGCATGATTCCTTCTCAGCAACGTAATTCTGATACCTGCTGGAAGGCATTACCCCGTCATCTAAACCGATGACTTCTGTTGGACAAAGTCCAGAAAGCCTGCTTTCTAATGTCCGTGAAAGTGATGACAGATGTTTTTTAAAGGTACGAAGTACTGGTCTCGGATTCCAATCTCCTATAATCTTGAAATTTACTAGTCCAGTGGGTGATTTAGCAAATCAATTCCTAATTTGCCTAGGTTAGTAATTCTATTTTATGATTTTATTTTTCCCCTTGTGGGAGTGAAGAAAGAAACTTCTATCATGGCTAGCCTTTCAGAGCTGAGGTCCAGGCACCCCAGAATCTGGGTCCCCAGAGTCTGCTTGACTTGTCAGCCCATACCTGTAACCCAGATCTGCTGGTAACATGTCTCCTCTCAACTGGGACTCACTCACCTCAGACAGGAGGGGCTTGAGGAGGACATGGGAGATGTGGGGCTCTGGCCCCCCAGTGGCTGCAAGCCTAAGGCCAAACCAAGCTCAGAATTCTGGAGGGGGAGTGATGAAGACTCTAGATGCCCACCCCAGCCTGCAAGTGAGCAGACATGAACACCCTCAGGATGACCTAACTGGGTATAATATATCCATCCAGCAGGTATGACTGATGGAAAGCCTTCCCCAGCTAATACACCTCCATTGTTTTTGCTATTTATTTCTGATGTTTCTGAGGCATAACCAACTCATGCACTGCTCAGGGTTCTGGGGTGGACAGCCAGGGAAGATTTGACCTCTGGGAAGGGATTTTCCACCCAATGACCTTGTCCTCGTGACAATGAGCTGGCATCCCCACACCAGTGGGGATAGTGCCTCAGGACACACTGGGACAGAAATGGCCATTTGATTTTTATTAGCTCCCTCGATTGGGCTTTGAAGCAAGCATCATTTGAGCCCTGATCAATGAGATTACAATCTTAATTAATCGTGGAGACAGGCCACAAATAGAAGAGAGAGAGAGATGGGATCAGAGGAGGCTGAGCAGCAGACACCAGATCCAGGGCTGCCAAGAGAGGCTGCAGGTGATCCCACCTGAGGAGGGGAGCCAGGTAGAGGCAGGATTCCAAGCCAGTCTGGCCACCTCCATGCCAGGGCTCACTCTGCATGAATGTGTACTTCATTGAGGCAGAAGAGAAGGGGGGTCCCTCTGTGCCAAGGCTCAGTACATCTGAGAGGCTGGGAATGGTCAACAAGACCGAGCTGAAGCTCTGCAGGGAAGAGCATCCAATGGTGCTGTGGCCAGTTCTGGGGGCAATGCCTGAGCAAGCCCGGTCAGGGACGCTGGCCAGCTGGAAAAGGATGGAGCTTCATAGTCTTCTACCAATAGGTGTGAACTGGGGGTGGAGTAGGGGGACACAGGACTACTCCCCAGTGTTGACTGAAGCCAGGAACAGCAAGGGACAGGCCTGTGAGTGGACATCGCTGATGCTCCCATAGTGACCATCCTGAGAGTCAGTGGGGATGGCTCCTGAGAGGGACAGAGTGGATGCCTGGACGCCTGTGTAAGGAGGATGGAGAAAGTCAGCCAGGGGACATCTCAGAGCTGCCCCTGTGGGCTTAGCCATACCTAGAGGCTTCTCTAGCCTGTGGACATGAGGTATGGACATCCCAGCCTGAGAGGAGTAGAGTGTACAAGGTACATGGGGTCCAGAAGGAGCATGATTTTAAGGGCTCTCAATGGGCTATGCATTAGATGCTGTCTCCTCTCCCATGCCTCACAGGGCCTCCTGAGCCCTGCAACCTCAGAACAGAGGCACCAAGTGTCCTAAGGGCAGGAACGTCCAGATGACAGGCACCTCTGTAGATGCTGATCCCCATGTCCAGGGCAGGGCCACTTGCTCCATCCATGAGGGCCACCTGTGCATCTGTGAGGGACATCTCTGCCATCCCTGAGGGACAAGGTCACCTCTGCATCCCTGAAGGACGGGCCACTTCTGCCACCCCCAAAGACAGTCTGTCTTCCATGTATCTGGAGTTTGTTCAGCTCTGGACTGGGGACCCTAAGATGTGGGTGGAAACCTTATGATCTCTCTGCTTCTTAAGTGTGTTGGTTGCATGACTTTTCTTGCCTCAGTCCTGCATACACACCCCACAGATGATTACATTAAGGAGACCCCATGTCCCCACAGCTGGCCAGCCCACCCTGGCCCAGCCCCTGGGACTGTGTGACATACCCTGACTCACACACGCCACACGCAGGGCTCAATCAGCCTTTATCAAGCTAAAGCTGGTTCCCAAAGGCAAGGGACATATGAGTGTTGATGACAGCTCCAGGCCTCCAGTACTGGGGCTGTGGAGGGCACAGGGTGGGGGGACAGACAAAGTCCAGGACATAGGGCCAGGCCACCTCAGCTCCTCCACCTGGGCAAGCCCATGGGGAGTTGGGCGTGGGAGCGCACCTGGCCTGGCCTAGCCTGGTGGGAAGTGACCAGGTTTCAGTGTTGCTGCCCATGGGCCAGAATGTCATCACTGAGGATGTGGATAGGTTGAGAGAACAGACTGATTGCTGTTGTCTTTCTAGAGTACTCAAAAGCTAAAGCCAATAGCACTTTACATCATCAGAGAGAGAAGAAGGTCTGGCACCCACAGGGGAAGTCATGCTGCCAGAAGGAACTTAGGAGATGAGCTCCCAGACTGGAGCAGGCAGCAGACATGCAAAAGCAGAACAGACGTGTTGGAAGCAAACATTGGAGAAAATTCCCAGGAAGAGGATAAAGGACAAGGACTTGGGGCTTGTGGATAAAAGAGTTTCTATGGCGAGATTCTAGTCGCCTGGGGTCTATGTCCCACAAAAGCATCTGTGGAAACTCTATCTGGATATGGCCGTGTTGGGGTGGGGACTGGGGAATGCCTGGAGGCAGAGCCTAGCAAGTGTAAAGTGACTCAGGGTGTCACCTCTGCTGGATATGAGAACCCTGAATCCAGGAATTCTAGCCTCCAGAACTGTGAGACACAACTGTTGTTCCTGGTCTTTGTGACTGGTTATCATGCCAGAAATGGCCAGCAAAGGCTCCTTTTAGAAAGTACAACATTAAACTAATATTTTTAAAAATAGAAGTATCCAAGGACAAATACCAGAAAACTTTCTAGAATTTGCAGCCAGGAATTTGCAGGCTACATGTCTCTCTGAGTTTTGAGGGCAGAGGGTGGAATAAACTCTATTCTAAGACTCATCTTCATGAACTCCCAGAAAGGTGACAAAAAGTCATACTAA
Source organism: Erinaceus europaeus (assembly GCF_950295315.1). Taxonomy (NCBI): domain Eukaryota; kingdom Metazoa; phylum Chordata; class Mammalia; order Eulipotyphla; family Erinaceidae; genus Erinaceus; species Erinaceus europaeus. The sequence continues at coordinate 30,902,390 of NC_080164.1, read as the reverse complement.
AGCGTATTAATTAAAAAATGTCGAGATAAGTATTATGAGAAAGAGCTAAGGTATTGGAAGTTGACACTCTGGGAAGCATGTCACTCTGTTTCCATCCTGTGTTTGCTTTTCCTGCAGATCATGCTTTGTTCTGCTATTGAGATTTAAAAAAAAAATTGAGCAGACTGATTTATGAGAGTGTTTGAGACTTTTCTTCCAAATAAAGCACACTTGTATGCACACCTCTCCTCTTTGACACCTGTTGCTTTTACACTACCTGTGGACTCTCCCAAAGTCAGTGCTGACTCAGTGCCCCTCCATGGTCTGTATTCATGAAGAGCTAGCCTAGTCAGGTGAGACAGATACAGACAGGTGCAAGAAGTATAAACAAGTAAGACAGCTCCAGGCAGTTATAGATGGGCCCAAGTAGTTGAGGACATGTGCGGGCAGGTACAGGCAGGTACAGGCAGATGTGCAGAGGCCTCCCCAGCCCTGAAGCAGTCGTTGGCAGTAACACGTGTTCCTGTAGCCCTTAAGTGAGATTTCTACCTCCATACAGACTGGGGCTGGATCTGTAGACATGGACCTGTCACCATGTTCCACACATCATGGGCCAGATCACACTGTCTAGAGTTTGTCTGGGTTTTACATAGTTACTGAATCTTTCCACCTCCATCTCTACTCTTCCTTTCAACCATTCGGGTCTAAAGGGTGGGCTAACAACACAGGTAAATGACATGAAGAAGTTCACCTTGAGGGGCCAGGTGGTGGCACACCTGCTTGAGAGCACACATTACCATGTGCAAGGACTGAGTTCAAGCTCCCCAGCCCCCCTATGCAAAGGGAAAGCTTCATGAACAGTGAAGCGGTGCTGCAGGTGTCTCTCTGTTTCTCACCCTCTCTATGTCCCCCTCCCCTCTGAATATCTCTGTCTCTATCCAATAAAAAATGAATAAATAAATTTTGATTTAGAAAAAGAAGTTCACCTTGACCAAGACCATCCTAGATTTGGGGTGGCATGTGGGGAGCAGAGCCAAGCCAGGTGGGAGCAACTAGGAACTCAGGGAGGCCATGGCAGCTGAAAGTGGCCCAAAAGCAAAGTGGCCCTAGAGATGTTTGGAGGAAACTGGGGCAACTGCAGACTTCATGTGAAAGGAGATCTTTCCAGAGTGGGGGCCCTGGAAGAAGGTGATGTCGCCGAGGGGAGTTAAAGGCAGCCTGCGTTTGGACTGCTTGGGACACCAGGGTGTCCTCTCTGAGAGAGTCCTGTGACAATGGAGTGCAGATCTTAGCAGGCCCTTCCACTTGCTTAGGGTTTTGCGGGCCTGACAAGATGTGGCCTCATGCTTTCTTCCCACTCAGGACAACAAAGGATAAGCCCCTTTTAGTTTCATGAGCCTGGGGCTTGGTTGCTAGCATTTCAGTGGTGTCTCCCCAACTACAGAAGGACTTGTGCTGTCCTTCACCAGACCCAGCTGAGCGCAGGGTTCACCCATGGCGTGTGGCTCATCAACAAGACACAGGTAGGACCCACAGAATCCTAAAGTGCAAATAATGCAGCTAGCACTCTGGCTGAATGCCTCAGGGCCTGTAATGCAGACCACAGTCGGTGTGAGGTCACAAAGGCACATTTGGATGGAAGACCTGCTATAGGGGAAAGAAAACAAGACACAGGACAGAAAATGTGACCTCAAAAGAATACAAAGAGATAGCAAATTCAGACACTGACTCATAGAAATAAAAAGGTCTCAGACCGGGCGTCGGGCTGTAGCGCAGCGGGTTAAGCGCAGGTGGCGCAAAGCACAAGGACCGGCATAAGGATCCCCATTTGAATCCCGGCTCCCCACCTGCAGGGGAGTCGCTTCACAGGCGGTGAAGCAGGTCTGCAGGTGTCTATCTTTCTCTCCTCCTCTCTGTCTTCCCCTCCTCTCTCCATTTCTCTCTGTCCTATCCAACAATGACAACAACAGTAATAATAACTATAACAATAAAACAACAAGGGCAACAAAAGGGAATAAATAAATAAAATAAATATTTTTTTTAAAAAAAGGTCTCAGACCACTGGCTCCCACAACCCCTCATTCCAGGTCCCAGCCTCTCATCCAGGATTCCAGCCCTTCATCCCAGATTTGTCTCAGATCCCAAGCCCTTATCCCAAATCCCACACCCCATCCTGGGTACTCCCCTCTCTCAATTAATTAATTAATTTATTTATTTATCACCTACAGGGTAATCGCTGGAGCTCGGTGTCTGTACCGTGACTACATTGCTCCTGGAGGCCATTTTTTTCCCATTTTGTTGCCCTTGTTGTAGTTGTTATTGTTATTATAACTGTTGTTGTTGTTGGATAGGACAGAGAGAAATCAAGAGAGATGGGGAAGACAGAGAGAAGAGAAAGACAAACACTTGCAGACCTGCTTCACCGCTTGCGAAGCGACCCCCCCCCTACAGTTGGGGAGGTGGGGGCACGAACCTGGATCCTTACACTGGTCCTTGCGCTTTGCGCCATGTGTGCTTAACTTGCTGCGCTACCACTCAGTCCCCTCTTTCTTAATTTATTAATGAAAAAGATAGGAGGAGAGAGAGAAAGAACCAGACAACATCCTGGTACATGTGCTGCCAAAGACTGAATTTGGGGCTTCATGCCTGTGAATCCAATACTTTCTCCACTTCATCACCTCCCAGACCACACAGATCCCAGTCCTCATATTAGCCTCTCATCCCAGATGCAGTCCTCATCCCAGACCCTAGTCCTCATCCTTATTCCCAGCCCCTCATCATGGACCCTGTGGTCCCCACCCCCTGGCCCCAATCCTGGACATGTCTATAGTGGTCCTACCTGGTCTCTCTGAGACATGCCTGTCTGCCCTCCAGGAGGCATCCATGCCTGAGATCCAGGGTTTATACCCTAGAGGGTGTCCCTCTTCAATGAGAGGAACTCTGCCTGAGCACCCCCTGCCTGCCAGCTGCCTCAAGAGGGTCTCCACAGGAGTCTGGACTCTGGGTAGTCTTTTAAAGACAGATGCTTCTTGGGGTTCAGACTGGTGGCTTCTGATTGGCTTACAGCCCTCTCGAAGGCCTCTGCCAGGACGGCTCCTTCCTGGGACATCACAACAGTACAGCAGCTCTGGGGAGATGTCTTCAGAGACATGGAGATGCCAGTGCTCGGCCCATTGTCCCCTGAGCAGACTGAGCTGTGGGAAGGAACAGCCCGTGCTTACTCTCTGTGCGTGAATCGCCTCCACACAGCTACCTGTTCTGCTCAATGTGCTTTGAGGTTTGGCTTAATTACAAAACCAGAACAAACCAAATTCTGAGCTTTTTACACTTAGAGGACCACACACTCACAGCAGCCTGGAGAAGAATCAGTTTACTGTGGACGCCAGCCAGCACGATGAGGTGCTATTGTCTAAAAATGCAGCTCTGGAAGAAGAGTGAGCATTATGGATGCTCTGCTGGCTGGGGCTTGGCTGAGTGAGGGCTACAGAGTACTCATGTTCCTGCATGTTCCAGGGAGCCCATGGGCCACTCCTGCCTGCTGCATGCCCCAATACCAAAGATCCACAACTTTTAAAGATCTATTTGTCGATGAAAGAGAGCACCAGGGCACCACTCTGGCGTAAGTGATGCCTGGGATTAAACAGTGGTCTTCATGCTTGCAAGTCCAGGGCTCTACCTGCTGTGCCACCTCCTGGGCCACTGTAACTTTGTTTTCTTCTTTTTAAAAGTCCTCCCTCTGATGACTTACTCAGAGTTCCACTGCACTTGCTTCCTGTCCTCTGGACATGTGCGAATGAAGTGCAGTCACAGACAAAGCATGCTGCCTGGCCCTGTGGGTCTCCTCACATGGCTGGGAGGGCCTAGGGCCTGTTGTTCTAAAAGGACACAGGAGGCCTCTGAAGAAGACTATACAGTGGGGAATCGGGTGGTAGTGCAGCGGATTAAGCACACATGGTGCAAAGCTCTACGACCGGCATAAGGGTCCTGGTTCGAGCCCCTGACTCCCCACCTGCAGGGGAGTCGCTTCACAGGCAGTGAAGCAGGTCTGCAGGTGTCTCTCTTTCTCTCCCCCTCTGTCGTCCCTTCCTCTCTACATTTCTCTCTGTCCTATTCAACAACGATGACATCAGTAACAATAACTACAACAATGAAAAACAACAAGGGCAACAAAAGGGAAAGTAAATAAAAATTTTAAAAAGAAGACAATACAGTGTCCTGTGGGGATCAGTGGACTCAGCCTTCCCAACTGGACCACTCCCCAGCCTCCACCTCATGTTCCCGGACACTCAAAACTGGGGTGCCAGCCTCAGAAACCCACAGCCACCAGCCTGTTGCTATGACTGGTTCCTAAGTGTCCAGAGAATACATTCTCTTTCTGAAGAGACTGGCTAGTTTTCAATCTTAAGAAAGCCCACCAGAGGTCTAAGGCTAAGTTTGAACAACTTTAAATAAAGTGAAAACTTGCTTTTCAAAATAATAATTATCATTAGAAAGGCTTTTTTATGAAAAAACAGTTTAATCGTATCACAAAATCAGAAAAATGTTGTTGGTCTTGTGAAATAAGTCTGGCTTTGTCTTAGGTAAAACAAAGAACTTTGAGAAAGAAAGCTTTTTCTCCTATGAATGTGCAGTGCTATGACTGCAGCTCCCTGAGGGCCCAAGGCAGAAAGGCTAGCCATGTAGTGTCTCTGCTGTGGGTGTAGGGACAGTCCACGGTGGTGGACTAGGGCTGTGCACCTACAGATGGTCGGAAACAATGGCTTCTCACGTGAATTTTACCACAGAGCAGAACAGGACAGTAGGGAGAATCAAAGCCGCAAGATTCTGCAGTGCCAGGTGCCCAGTCCCCTGGACTGCATGTCACTAACTTCTGATAAGCAGAGTGATTTATTCCCTTAAAAGAGCATGGTCTGCTTTTTGTTGTTATTGTTTGTTTGTTTGGGGGTTTTTGTTTGCTTTGGTTTTTGTTTTTTACCAGAATACTCAGCTCTGGTTTATGGTATTGTGGGGGATTGAACCTGGGACTTTGGAGCCTCAGGCATGAGAGTCTCTTTGTATAACCATTATGCTATATACCCCCTGGTCTGGTTTTTTTCCCCCTTTTTGTTGCCTTTTTGTTGTTGTTGTTGTTGTTGTAGTTATTGATGTTGTTGTTGTTAGATGGGACAGAGAGAAATGGAGAGATGAGGGGAAGACAGGGGGAGAGAAAGACAGACACCTGCAGACCTGCTTCACCACCTGTGAAGCGACTCCCCTGCGGGTGGGGAGCCAGGGTCAGATCACAGCCAGATCACCCTCACATCCTCCTGGCACTTTCATGTTCACACCTTTTCGTCTGCACTAAGAGTGCTGTGAGGAGATCTTTGAACTGTCTTCTGCTCCCTCCACTGCACAGGGCAAGGGGCAGGGTGAGGCTGCAGAATACAACAGCTCCATGTAGAGTCTTGTAGAACTTCACCAAGCATGGGCTCAGGATTCACACAGTGGGTTTTAAAAGTGGCCGTGTCCAGTGGAGAAGCAAATACAGATGTCAGACCTCTGCACCCCAAAAAAGATCTTTGGTTCATACTCCCAGAGGGATAAAGAATAGGGAAACTTCCAATAGAGGGAATGTGATATGGAAGTCTGGTGGCAGGAATTGTATGGAATTATACACCTCTTATTCGACAAACTTGTTGATCATTATTAAATCGCCAAGAAAAAAAACAGTGGAGGCTAGTGAGGAAATGCACTCATGTGTTAGTATGTAGGACCAGTGCAGTCCCAGGAGAGAGCTGGTCTGTGTCATGGACACCTGCTATGCCAGCAAGGGTGTAGCTGGGGGCCGTGACATCCCTGGGCTCTCAGGTATACTGGGCCCCAGTCCTGCTCTGAGCCTCTGTCCAGGGTCGTGGTCCCTCGAGGGTCTCCCTCTCCTCCAGGCCACCCCCACTCATCTGTCTGCACCTTCTTCCTCCATTCTCTTCAGACAGTCATGTTTAATAAACATGAATATTGACACTTGCTATGCTTTCCAGAGGTTTCTAGTGACTACAGACAGCAGAGCAGGGAGCAGCGAGTACCTGCACTGTGGTTGTATCAGTCACTAAGCTAAGCTGGGTGGTGTCCAGACTTTTATTGTCAATCTGAGCTGAGTACTATCCTTTGGTCAGTGAAGTACAGCCTGTGAAGAGAAGACCCTGGGCCAACTGTCAGCATAGCTAACTAAAAGCAAACTCCTTTTAAAAGATCATTAGTGATTTAATAATGATTAACAAGATTGTAAGGTAACAGGGGCATAATCCCATACAGTTTCCACCATCAGAGTTTCCATGTCCCATCCCCTCCATTGGAAGCTTCCCTATTCTTTATCCTTTGGGGACTCCGGCCAAATTTTTTCATGGGATACAGAAGGTGGAAGGTCTGGCTTCTGTAATTGCTTCTCTGCTGGACATGGGCATTGGCAGTTCAATTCATACCCCCAGCCTATTTATGTCTTTTCCTAGTGAGATAGGGCTCTGGAGAGGTGAGACTTCGGGACACATTGGTGAGGACATCTGCCTAGGGAAGTCAGGATGGCATCATAATAGTGCCTGCAACTTGGTGGCTGAAAGGCAGTAAGATACAAAGCAGGACAAATTATTTAATAAACAGGTACCCAAAGGTAGGAATAGAGCAGATGAAATTAGGGGGTTTTCTGGTGGGAAGAAGCTAGGAAGTCTATTTAAAGTATGTTCCAAGGGGCCCATAACTTTAGTAATTTTTGCCTGAGCCTTATAGCTAACATGCAGGTGGGCAAACTCCTCTTTTTTTTAAAGTCTCTTTTCACCTTTATTTGATAGAACAGAGAGATTGAGTGAAGATGTGGAGATAGCAAGGGAGAGTGACACCTGCAGTACTTGCTTCACTGCTCGTGAAGTGTGCCCCCTGAAGGTGGTAAATAAAAGCAAATTCCTTTTAAAAAATTCGTGCTCGGGAGTTGAGCGGTAGTGCAGCAGGTTAAGCTCACATGACGCCAAGCACAAGGACTGGAGTATGGGTCCCGGTTCAAGCCCTCAGCTCCCCACCTGCAGGGGAGTCACTTCACAGGCGGTGAAGCAGGTCTGCAGGTGTCTATCTTTCTCTCCCCCTCTCTGTCTTCCCCTCCTCTCTCCATTTCTCTCTGTCCTATCTAACAATGACGACATCAATAACAACAACAATAATAATTACAACAATAAAACAAGGGCAACAAAAGGGAATAAATAAATACTTTAAAATATAGAAATAAAAAATATTTCATGCTCCGTGATGCAGCAACCCTGGACTTCTTCTCCTGGGTCTCTCATGAGGGGTCCAACACAGCTGAGAGTAGTCCAACTAGCAAGAAAATGTGCAGAAAGAAAACACACTCAGCTTGTGTCTGCAGCTGGTCTTGCGGACACAACACAGGCTGGTAGCCTTTTCACTCCTACAGCCCTGTCTTCTCTCTCCTCCAATGCACAACAGGTCACACAGCCACCTCATGGGGACATGCTGACACCAGGATCACCCCCGCCCCCAGCATTGGGCCTATGGCCAGCTGTTTTCATGACCATGTTCTGGCTCTGCTTCTACTCAGCTCAGTCAGGAGCACACCTCCCCTTGTAGGAAGGGAGAGTGGGGTCTCATCTCATATTCATCCTTCTCTTTCTGGTTTAGCTCACTTAATATGATTCCTTCAAGCTCCATCCAAGATGAGGGGAAGAAGGTGAATTCATCATTCTTAATGGCTTAGTAGTATTCCATTGTGTCTATACATCACTTCTCTGCCACTCATCTGTTGTTGGACACCTGGGTTGCTTCCAGATTTTGGTTATTACAAATTGTGTTGCTTAAGAACAAAGGGATACACAGATATTTTTTGGGTGGGTGTATTTGGTTCCTTAGGATGTGTTCCCAGTAAAGGAACTGCCTTTAAATGTATTTTGTTTTATTTTAGTGAGGGAGATACAGTGAAAAAGATAAAGAAAGAGTCCAAAACCCTGCTCAGCTCTGACTTATGGTAGTGAGGGAGACTGAACCTGGGACTTCGGAGCCTCAGGCATCAAAATCTTTTTGCATAACCATTATACCACCTCCCACACTCTCTTTTTCTATATTTTTGCATCACCACGTGCGCTTAACCCGCTGCGCTACCACCAGACTCCCTCTTTTTCTATATTTTTAATAATCAATTTTAGGGGGCTGGGTGGTAGCACACCTGGTCAAGCACACATGTTACAATGCGCAAGGACCCAGGTTTGAGCCCTCAGTCCCACCTGCAGGGGAAAAGCTTCACAAGTGGTGAGGCAGTGCTGCAGGTATTTCTGTGTCTCTCCCTCTCTATCTGCCCCTACCACCTTGATTTATGGCTGTTTCTATTTAATAAATAAAGATAATAAAAATTAATTAAAAAGTAATGATGATAATTAACTTTTGTCATCCTCCTGATGGGATCATGTTCTTGCTTTGTGGACTTGTTCTAGATGCTTCTTCACGTGTTGAAGTGCAGCTCCATTTTCTGTGTGTTTCTGACTTATAGAATCTTTGACCTGGTGTCCGAGACTGCTGATTTTTCTTCATTCTGTAGTTTCAGGCTTCTGCTGTGATTTTTTAGAACTCTGGAGGAGGTGGCACAAATAAAGAAGCATACCACTTGGCAATTGCTGGAGAACAGCAGCAGCTCCAGCAGACATCCCTGCATTTATAAGTCCATGGGACTTGAGACAAGACGCCTCTTTGCATCTCAGTTTGAAGCAGACTTTGGGACTCTGATACTGTGTGTCTTCCAGCTCACATCATGCCAGCTCCCGAGACCAGTCCCAGCTTGGCTCAGTCAACTGAACACTCTGATTCTGGAGCAGGGCTCCCCAGAGCCCCAGAAAATTGAGCAGAAGAGCACCTCTGCTCAGACATGGCCAGCCTATCTGAGCCAGTCTAGAGGATGGCGTGACCCTGTGTTCACAGGCTGTGGAGGTAGGAGCCAACCTTAGGACATCACACTGTCCCCGCTCTATAACAGCAGGTTCCTCCCTTGCAGCCTGGTGTTGGCCCAGTGGCCTGGAAGGGTTCCCAACTGGACAGAGGAACCTGGGACAGGGCTCAGGCACACCCTCAAGGGTCCTCCCTGCTCCTGCTCCAAACTGGGGTGTCAGGCCTGCTGGGCACAGAGATCCAGGGGCTGATCTAGTTGATAGCTGTAGCCACAGTGAGGTTTCCATATCCAGTGCATGTCCAGATCTGGGTAACAGCATGCAGTGGTCACTGGGGTCCTCCCAGACCCACTCTCAGGGGCCACTGTAGCCCCCAAGTTCAGCTCCAGCCAGAGAGGAGCACTCAGTTATCGAGGAAGAAAGGCATCAGTGATAAGTCTGGAGGACAAAATTAAGCTCTGAAAATGTTAAATGCAGATTTTGCAAAAAGCACAATGCACCCGCTGGTGAAGCGCATGTGTCCTGCCCGCGGCCGGGGGTGGACACAGCTGCAGCCGAGCTCATTGTGAGTGGTGACGGGCGACTCGATTACGCTGGACGCACTCGCTTCCAAAGGAAGTCGCTTCCTAATTATTGAAGCCATCTTTTCATGCTACTGGAAATTAAATCTTTTCAATTTCTTGTAAATGAGAGTTTTTATAAAAATAGAATTCTTGCTGAGTTTATAGAATCTGTTTTTTTTTTTTTTTCCTCCTGTGACATGCCTGCTTTTTTTTTTTTTTTAATTCCCTAGGTTTGGGATATAAAGATGGTGGGTTATGCATGAGTGGGGAAGAGACTCTGACTACCTGAGCAGGACACGGGTGGCCAGGCAATGGCCCCGATGGCCTCACACACTTCTGCTGTTGGAGATGCAGCTGTGCACTCTGTCCTCATTGTGGGGACAGGAGCTGAGGTGTCTGCCCTGGGACTGCATCCTGAGGACCCACTCACACCAGGGACCAACTGACACCCAAAACACATGGTGTTTTCTGAGTATCTTGAGGGAAGGCAGAAGAGGGGGCTGTGGGCCAGAGGATGAGCATCTTTGGGGAACCACTCTTGACCTCTCTCTTCCCCCACCCACTCAGGAAACACTTTCTGAGCATTTTCGTGGAAAGATGGGAGGGTCAGGTGAGCTTGCAGACCTGGCAACACCCCCAACCATGTCCACACACACATTGGTCATAGCCACACTGACCTCACTTCACACACACTGACCTCATTCCATAGGTACTGACCTCATCTCCTCACACACCAACTATGCCCACACTGACCTCACATCCTCTCATGCTAACTCCATGTCGACATCCTTCTCCATTTGTTACTCCACAGGCACCACAATAAGCCCCACACTGAAGTGCAAGCCTGCAGAAGTCACACATGCTGGGGATCAGGCAGGCAATGGCAAGGAGGCTGGCCTCAGGGATCCAGATCAGCTGGCTGCAGACCTCAGGTGAGGCCGTGGGGAAGGACTTGGTAGGACGCAGCCTCAGGAACAGCTGGGCGGGGGGCTGAAAGGAGAGGGCTAAGACCAACAAGCTGAGCAGAGATGTGTTGGTAGACTCAGGCTCCACATGTAGGGAGTGGCCACAAAGTTCACCTCCATGGGACCCAGGACCCCACTCCTGGAAGCTTTGGGTGTTGATCTGGTGAAGACCACACAATGGCTGGTTGGGTTGGCTTTGACTACCAGTGGTGACCCAACCTGTTCCCTTGGCACATCTGCTGCTCTGAAGACACTTGCTGTGCTGACGGATGTTTGGTGTCACTCCTGCCTGGGCGCCTCCCTCCTCTGCTTCCAAGACCAGGCCAAGAGGATACCTCAGACTAACTGAGGCTCAAATGCTGCAGGACTGAAGGCCTCTACCCCATCAGCACCCACAGCCACTGTGACCAAACCTCCCAATGGTAGCCCAGCAGTCTCAGGTATCATTGTGGGGTGGGGTGCTCATCTCCTGATATGGAACCACTGCTGAGTGGATCAGTCATAGAGACAAAGAAAAAGAGCCTCTGTGCCTGCAGACACCACAGTCTAGAGTATGGATGACCTTGGGGTGTGTGTGAGAGGATTAGTGTCAGTGTATGAGGATTAGTAAATGCATGCATGTTGGGTGTATGAGGAGGTGTGCAGTCTATTTGTTTTAGTATATGAGTTGTATTATATGTGTGTGAATGTGAGTGTGGGGGGGCATCAGTGTATATTATCAGTATGTGAATATCAGTTATGTGTGTGAATGTGATTACTGAGTGTGTATGTGAGTGAAAGTTTGTGTGGATAGGTTATACGTGTATCAGTCTATGAGTACTAATGTGTGTGCATGTGACTAAATGTGTGTGTGTGCAGAAGTATGTGCATGTAGGATAAGTTTGTGTGAATGAGTGTCAGGCATTAAGCCATCTCCCCCTGCTCCACCCTGCATTGCTGATATTATGGCCTATTTATATAATCATTGTTTTGCCTGAAAGATCCCCACCCATTCCATTCCTTTGATCTGTCTTCTTTGAGACCCACCTTGCCTGCAGGGTAACATTAATCCCACCAGTTAAAACCATCGCAACAGTGGCTAAGGAAGTTTATACCTTCCCAGCCCACTTTTGCCTTTCTCCACCCTCTTTCCTAGCCATTTCCGTTTCTGACTTGCCACTTCCGGTTCTATCTCTGATCAATAAAGGCTGCATCACCTCGCACCATGTGTTTGGTTCCTTAGTCATCTGTCTCCCACATCACTGAGTGAGTAGCAGCCCAGGCTGGCTCCAGTCAAATTCTCTCCAACCCAGAGAGTACACACCTGGGAAGAGTCACCCCCACGCTAGCCCTGCAAGTGAGTGTGTGACAGCTGTAAGACTGTATGAGTTTAAGAGTGAGTGTGTTACTTTTTGAGTATTAGTATATCTGTGTTAGTGTCTATGAGTGAGTGTGTGTGTATGTGAGTGTGTGAGAGGGTGTGTAAGTGAGTATATGTGAGAGTGGTGAGAGTGTGTGAGTGAGTGTGTGTGTGTGTGTGTGTGTGTGTGTGTGTGTGTGTGTGTGTAATTGAATGTGAGTGAGTGAGTAAATGAGTGAGTGAGTGAGCTGTGGGTGAGGACTGACCGCAGCATCTCCCAGGCATCCTCAAGGGAACAGAGGTGAAACCAAGTGCAGGTCTTCCTGGGCCCTGGCCTCAGGCCATCCACTTTCCAGGTGCGGCTGTGACCCAGGGAGTACTACAGGGCAGCATCTCTGCCTTTCCCCTGCACACCCCCTCATTCCTCACCCTTCATAAGCCAGTCTCCCTTGTGACTCTGGAAGGTTCTGAAGAGAGTCACCTTCCTCAGTGAAAAGGGAAGCAAGACTCTCAGGTTGGGGATGAGGGGTGGTGCAGGGACCCTGGATCAGTTTACCCCCAGACTCTGTATGGAAGAAAGATTCCTCAGAAAACAGAACAGATATTTTTAGCTAAATCACAGGGGTCCAAGGCCAGAAGAGCACACTGATAGTGATGATGTTTTCAGACACTGTACAAGAACGCGTCACACCAGTCAGCCTCTCGTGACTCAGCCCACAGTGATGACAAACCCCACATCCTGGGAAACATGGTTTCCTGTTTAGTCCACTCCAAGCTTGTTCCCACATATGGAGGGGACAGCTAATAGGCTGCACCCAACAGCACAGGCATGCACCCAAGCTCAGCCTGCACCCCGGATCCAGTCTGCAGACACAGCGCAAGGTGGCACCCAAGCTCAGCCTGCACCCCGGATCCAGTCTGCAGACACAGCGCAAGGTGGCACCCACAGTCCGGCCTGCACCCCGGATCCAGTCTGCAGACACAGCGCAAGGTGGCACCCACAGTGCGGCCTGCACTCACATCAGCTCATGTTGGGGACTCTGGGCCCTGTAAGTGGAGTAGTGAGCTGACTCTGGTCTAGATTCCACTGCCTCTCATCGCCCACAAGCCCTGGGTATCTGGTGGGAGGCTGTGTACCCTGAGGCTCATACAGAAGGCCTCCTGGGCTCCAGCCTGTCATGTGAACAATGCCAACAATGCCCAGTCAGATCTCCTGCCCCACAGCCTGCCAGTGTCTCAGTACCCAGGCCTCTCCTGACCTGGCACCACCCATGGAGGTCCTGGGACCCTGTCAGTATGGACAGACATTAAGGCCCAGATAGGTGCATGTATAGCCCTCCCTCGGCCTCTGACCAGGCCTGGTATGGGTGGGTGCTAAATGCCCTTGAGTGGGGAGAAGGCAGATGGAAGCACGCGGAGGGGAGCATTGAGTGCACTGCAGCCGCCTCCCGGCAGATACTCAATGGGGACAGGGTCCCAGTAAACAGGAAACTGGAAATTATCACCACATCACCAGAGGAGCGCGGTGTCCTCAGTATCACTCTTGACCTTGTGCTGGGGCTGCTGTGATGGTGCCCAGCAGTGTCCAGGGTACGCACTGTCCCTGCATCTGTGGCTACCAATGTGTCCGGCTGTTGGTCCACGGGAGTAATGAATTCCAGGAAAAGCTGGAGCTGCAGCTGCTCTCTGTGGGCGGGCTGGGGGCTAGAGCCCACGGCTGCACTCCCACCTCTGACCTGGCCACAGCAGGGAGGCAGGGCCATAAAGCTGGAATGGAGGAGGGTACCGGGTGATCTGCCCAGCCCCAGTGCTTCCCTGAGCTCCCAAAGACAAAGAAACTCTGGGCACAAGTCTGTTAAGACAACTCTCCTTGGAAGGGGCAGAGCTGGGGCACATGCGGCTCCCGCTTGCTCCTGAATGTCGTATGCTTTACATTGGCTTGTTCTAGCCCTCCCCCTCCAAGAGAATTGGATGAGTCCTGTTAATTTCGCGGGCCTGCTTGGCCCCGCCCCAAGGGACCCTGGGAGAGGGTTCCGGAGTCCGAGAGTTCCTGAGTTCCCCAGTGACAGAGTTCCTGAGTTCCGGAGTTGGAGAGTGCGAGAGTGCGAGAGTTTCTGAGTTCGAGAGTAAGGGAGAGGGGTTCCTGAGTTGCAGAGTAAGAGAGAGTGCTTGCGCCGCCGCAAAGAGACAGCAGAGTTCTGTTTGGTGATTAGTTTGTCTTAGTTTATGAATCGTTGTTTCTGAATAAAGAAATACAGCTGCCCTGCCCAGCCGTTGTCTCCGCGTCTCTGTTACCCGCCGTGAAGCAAGCCAGCCCGACCAGAGCCTTCCGAAATTTTAACAACACCTGAAGTCTGAGATACTCCCACACCTAGGCTGCTGGGCCCTCACTGGATTCATGGAGGGGACTCCATGGAGTTGTGACCGCAAGGTCAGAGAGGAAATCCCGGCCCCTGGCACTTCCCTTTAGAGTGAAGCAGTCATCCCCTCCCTGCAGCTGAACCAGTTCTGAGGGCTCAGTAGAGGTACTGAGTAAAAGTAAGAACTGTTTTAGGGCAGTGAGTTAGCTGTGTGACCACAGTGACAGGTGACATCTGCCAAGTCAGTATGTCTGCCTCAGCGAACATTTTAGAGGACTCAAGTGTCTCCAATAGCTGAAGGACTGACTGGTCACTGTGAGACAGGCACTTCCTTCCCCAGGGACCATCCAGGCTGCATCTGTGGCCGCTTGCTCTAGCTCCTCAGGGTGAGAGAAACACAGAACCCGATCCAAAAATTGCTTTGGGGAAGAGTGCTGCGTTTGGGGTTGTTCTAGACCTTTCTGCATAAAGTGTCCCTGATTGCTCTGACCTGGGGTAAGAATGGGCTCCACACCATACAGGATGTAGGATCCCTCTCTGGGGACCTCATGACCAGCCCTGAACTGCCCCCCAGTATGCTTCAGAAGCTCAAGGGGCTGTTGCCACTCAGTACCTCACTGTGATGGACAGAATTGTCCAGTCTTCTCCAGGTGTGTGTGTGCACCTTCACCTGCTCCAAGTCCTGCTTTTGTTGATGTTATGCACTTGACCCTGGTTCATGCCACAGAACTTTATGCCACAGAACTGACAGCCCCCCTACACAGAACCCAAGAGTTCTCCCCCCACCCCCACTTGGGATTTCCAAAGAGAAGACAAAGGAAGAGTTGCCCCACCCATCACATGAGCCCACTTCTCAATTTCTTGCAATTTCCAACTTCTTCAGCACCCCAGGCACAAGAGAACCGTTGCAACCTGATTCACTTTATAGGAAAGTGCAGCTCTATTAATGCGTCTCCTCTGGGCATTGCTGCCATTTCTGCTCTGTCATTTCCTCCCGTCGTGCTTTCAGACCACTTAATATTTCATATCGGTAATTAGCAAATTCTTGTTATTTTGTGCTAATTTTAAACATCCTGTCTATTTTGGTAAGACCCTTTCTTGGTAAATAAAGCAGCAGTAATTTCTTCTAAATGGTCCCCATGTTGGCAAAGTTCACAGCCATGGTTCAGCCACAGGCACTACTCTACTTCCTGAGACTCTGGCCTTCTCCAGCTGAGAAGACACCTCCACTGGGCATCTACTGGGCATCTACTGTGTGTAGGGTCCCCAAAGGGTTGCAGGGCGCCCAGCCAGCCAGGGTGCAGGAGTTGCTGCATGCTGGAGACTTAGCCCTCCTTGCCAACCAGCACAGGTGCACCACAGCTGCCGGCATAACAGGCTAATCATGTCCAAACGGAAGGCTGTGTGTGGACAGAGCAGGCCACATATATATGTCCACAGGACAAGATGTGTGCTCCATGGAGCAGGCTGTGCATGTCCACAGGGCAGACTGTGTGCCCGCCGCGGGCAGGGTGTGTGTGGCCACAACACAGAGCAGGGTTGTGTGCAAGGTGCAGGCTGTGTTTGTGTCCATGGGACAAACTGTGTGTGTATCCAGTGTAGACTATTTGTGTGTCTACAGGACAAGCTGTGTGTGTGTTTACACAGGGCAGGCTGTGTGTGTGTGTGTCACAAGGTAGGCTGTGTGTGTCCACAGGGCATGCTGTGTGTGTGTCCATGTGCAGGTTGTTCAGTGACAGGTGGCATCTGCCCCTGTGCAGGATGTTTCAGATCAGCCAGAGTGAGTTCAAGGTCCCTGAGGAGCTCACTCCGGGGATTCCAGTCCACCAAGCCCATTTCCTGCCTCAGATGAGCTCCAACCACCTCTTTTTCAAGAAATGCAGCCTCTCACACCACGGCTGGGGTGGGCGTGGGGCATGGGGCGGCTCACTTTTCCCAAAATGCAGGCATAGTACAGGAACTAAGGGCAATCGAGAAGCCACACACTCTGTTAAAAATGTCAAGTCAATTGTTTGGTCTCCAGCCGGACTCAACCGGTAAATGCAGACTTCACAGGGAATAGGAAGTGCCTCTGATCAACCACAAAAACCACAGCAAAAGCACTTCCTGGGCTCCACAGAAGGCGCCTTCCCGCAGGCCTGTGGGTGTTAGTAGGTTCTAGGAACAATCAGCCGGAGGCCTTGGAGTGGAAGCTGGGCGTGGTCACCCAGCACCCAGCACCCAGCACCGTGGGCCAGGCCAACGGGAAGAGGTGCTAGGATGCCCAGCCCCCTGCTATGGCTTCTCCATTGTGGGCATGAGGTGGACCCCACAGCCAGAGAAAAGGGCCTACGACCTGTGCTGCCTTGCGGTGACCACTGGTCTTACAGAAGCGTGAGCAAGTGCCAACCACGCTCCCCCAGCTGTGACGCTGCTGATTTTATGGCCACTGCTAAAAGCAATTAAAAAGACAGAACATGGACAAGTAGCACATTAAATTTTTACCAGTTTAACCACTCGAGGGTCGTTTGCTGAAAACTGAAATATGAATCTGCACTTGGTAAAATGGGATGCTGTAAAATACAGATGTGACATACTAGGCTGAGAGTAGGGAAGGGAATGGAGCTGAGAGGCCGGAGCCAGCTGAGGCAGGTGACCCCACCAGAAGGGGCATCCAGGACCAGGAAGGGTACAGAAGGTGCCCAGGGCAATCAGATGGGGGGGGGAGTAGCAAGCAGGCTGAGCTTGGCCAGTGGAGGGCTTTCCAGGGGTGAATGCACAAGCCACCTGCATCTGCCCCCAGAGGTATGGCTCACGGCAGCCTGCAGCGCTAAGCCATCTGCTGGGCATTTCTGCTCCAGCTGGTGCTGCTGCCTGCCTGCCTGCCATGCCTGCTCACACAAGGGCCACCTCTACCTCCAGATCTGCAGTGTTCCCCCTTATCCCCTGGAGGGGGACACTGCCTCAGCTCACACCCAGCTGTCTGGCAGGCCTGACTTCAGGCTGAAAAAAAAGTGACCAATAGAAGATAGGGCTGGCTGGTGGGAAAACTCAAAGGGGCTGTTGTTCCAGGGAGCCTTCTGCACTGCACCTGGGACGTGCTCCCATAGGCACACACGAGCTCGGAAGTTATCTGTGCGCTTTGTCATCAGTGGGTGTTCACTGCAGGCACCACACACCAACCCAGAGAAGCAGAACCTGGGTTCATTTTTTTCTTTGCTCTTAACAACCTTCCAGCAATCCACTGTCGTAAAGGGGCTTCTCGCCTCTGTCTTCTTCTGGATAAAAACATAATGCTGCTGCATTAGCAGTCCCTTTCAGGACCTGCAAAAGCACTCACCTGGGAGGGCACCTGTTTTGCCATGTGTTCAATCCAGGTGCCAGCCAGCCCTCACCACACTGGGGCAAGCTATGGTGCTCTGGTCTTTCCCTTCCTGTCTCTGTCTTTGTCTCTTTTATCTAGCTGGATGGTCAGCCCTTAAAGATGAAGCTCCAATGACAAAAACCAGCAATCCTACCCTTTTGGTCAAAGATTTCCAGAAATTCACGCTGTGTCCTCTCAGGCAGGTTCTCTCTGAAGGCAGGAATATGATAAAGACACCAGCAGGACTAACACAGAGAGCTCATCCCACCCCACGCCCCACCCACCCAGCTTCTGTGTCACCACACCTTTTGTTGGCACACAGTTCCAGAAGATTTGAATTCTGTGAAGGTGGGTTCCTGATCCCACTCATCTCCATCACTCTATTCTCAAATTCCAGGCTGTAGGTCACGTGTCCTACCTCACCAGGTTATATCAGTGCACAATAATCCCTTTCTTTTCTGGATAGAACCAAGGTGGTGTGTGACTTCTATAATGCATTCCAAGGGAGCCTTTGAAGGATAATAAACTGTTATCTAGAAACTCTTGAGTTTTGCTTTATTCTTTTTTGATTTTTATTCTTTTTTGGTATTATCTATTCATTGGATAGAGACAGCCAGGAAACGAGAAGCAATGAGGTGGTAGAGAGGAAGAGAGACATCTGCACCCCTGCATCACCACTTGTGAAGCTTTCCCTGCTAGTGGAGACTGGGGGCTCAAACCTGGGTCCTTGCGCACTGTAACATGTGCACTCAGCCAGGTGCGCCACCACCCGGCCCTGAGTTTTGCTTCCTCCCATGACATTTCTATTTATGGTGTCTACAGGAGAACCGGGGGAAATAAATATAAAACTGAGTTTTCAAACAGTCTCTTGGAGTCTGAAAACTATGGCTGCTATGAGAAGGTGGCATGAGTGGAGGCTTCCCCTGGGGTGAGGGCACTAGAACTCTGGTGGAGGGTCCAGTGCACTGTGAAACCATGCTCCTGAAGCTTATATTATTATAAAGTTGCTAAGTAAATGTTTTAGAAAACTGCAATTTTTCATTTCTTTTGCTGTTTTTTACTATTTATTTATTCCCTTTTGTTGCTCTTTGTTGCTGTTTTCTAACTTTAGTTACTTATTTTGATATGACAGGGGGAAAAATTGAAGGGTAAGGGAGATAGAAAGCAGAGAGACACCTGCATATCTGCTTCACAGCTCATGAAGATTCCCCCCTGCAGGTGGGGATCAGTGGCTTAGACAAAGGTTATTGCACAAGGTTCTCTAGCATGTACACTTAACCAAATGTGCCACTGCCTGGTCCCTGCTAAATAAAATTTTACAAAGAGAATTAACTGGGCTGTGGTGCACTCAGCTGAGCTGTGTTCCTCCTGTGCTCCATCACTGGGCCACTTCCTGCCCGTCTGGAGCCCACAGCTGCTGGCTGTCTCAGGGGGTGCCCTGGTCCTGGGGTTCCTTCTGCTGATCCTCACCACCCTGGGCACTCCAGGGCCTCCCCTTCCCCACCCCCACCCCCCTCTGGCCCTCAAGCAGATATGATATATTATTTAGGACCACCCTCAGGATCCGGGTTCAAGCGCCTGTTCCCCACCTGCAGGGAGGATACTTCACAAGTGATGAAGCTGGGCTATAGGTGTCTATCTGTCTCTCTCCCTCTCTATCTCCACTCCTCTCTCAATTTCTCTATATCATATCCTATCTAATAAAAAAACAGATTTTTTTTAACATTTAAAAACTCATCTAATGAACCTTCCTGTGTGGTTTCAGGCAACCAGGACACAGGCTCCTCCAACACCTTTAACCTCCTCCTCAGCTCTTCTACTGAAGAATTTGGCCTTCATAGCGACAGGCTGCTTTGGGAGCTTTCCCTTCCCCAGGACTTGTAGTAGCCCGGCCGCACCACATCGATGATGGGGGCAGCGGAAGTTTTGTTTCTGGCAGCATTTACCCATGTCTGCTCACTGACCAGGGTCCACAGTTTATCCGGGCTGACAGTTGGACAGAAACTCTGATTCCTCTTTAAGTGGTAATGTCACATACCAACTTTCCCAAAGTAACCTGGGTGATACTTGTCGAAGTTGATCCTATGGTGATGCATGCCACCAGCTTTACCACAGCCTCCAACAATAATACAATAATACAATAACAACAATAATACAATAACGACAACAACACAGGGTGTTTCTGGTGCTCGCCGATGTGGCCGTGGTGTGGCTCACGTGTCCTCGAAGTTTCTGGGCCTTCCTGAGTATGGATGGCATGTCAGCAGCTGAAAGGAAAGAGCTAGAAAAAAATTTAAAAAGAAAGAAAAAAACCTGAGCCATAAAATCATAAAAAAAAGGAGCCAGGTGGTGGCACACAGGTGGTGATACACCATACCAGGTGGCACACTCTACTATGCAGGTCCCAGTTTGAGTCCCTGCTCCCCATTTGCCATGCTTTACATTGGTTTGGTCTCGCTCTCCCCCGCAGGGAGATGTGGTTTAGCCCCTGCTAGTTTCGCACCTCTCTTTCTCCCCCGCCCCCTATGCTGCGAAGTTCGAGAGTTCTTGGCACGGCCGCAGGAGGAGAAGGATGCAGGACAGATCTGTGTGGTGATTGGTTTGGGTTAGTTTATGAATCATTGTTCGTGAATAAAGAAATAAAGCTTCCTGGCCCAGCCGTGTGTCCACGAGTCTCTGTTTACTGCCGTGAAGCTAGCCCGGCCTGTTGGAGCCCCGAACTTTAACGACAAGGAGGGATGCTTCACGAGTGATGAATCAAGTCTACAGGTGTCTCTCTGTCTCTCCCTCCCTTTCTGTCTCTCCCTTTCCTCTCAATTTCTCTCTGTCATATCAAATAAAATAAAAAGGAAAGAGTGGCCACCACAGTTCTCAGAAGGGTCTAGTGCCCACCTCAGGCAGCGGCAGTGCCACCACAAGCAGAGAGTCTGGTCAAGAGGATCACCAGTCACGCAAGGGACACAACATGCAAGAGGCCACCTGCTGGGCTTCAGGCAGTCAGCACAGGTGTAAGACCACCCTGCTGGCTGCATCTGCTCCCAGGCTGTCCTTTGCCATGTGCCAGCCATGCCCATGCATTATTGTGTGCACAAGAGAGTCTGAGCCAGCCCCTGGGCCAGGGTGAGCTGGATGTGAGCAAAGCACCTGTCACTAGCTTCTGTGACATATGGGGTGCTCTCAGTCCAGCCTAGTTTTTTTTCCCCTACGGGGTTATCACTGGGGCTCAGTGCCTGCACTCTGAATCCACTGCTCCTGGTATCTGTTTTGTCTATTTTGTTGTTGTTGTTATTGTATTATTGTTGTTATTGCTATTGCTGGATAGGACAGAGAGAAATCAAGAGAGAAGGGGAAGACAGAAAGGGGGAGAGAAAGACACCTGCAGACCTGCTTCACTGCTTGTGAATCGACCCTCCTACAGGTGGGGAGCCTGGGGCTCGAACCAGGATCCTTGCTCCCATCCTTGCACTTTGCGCCATGTACACTTAACCCAGTGTGCTACCACTCAGCACCCCCCCAGGCTACTTTTTTAACACTTATGTAAATCTTACACTCACATCTTCTCTGTTTTGTTTTGTTTGTTTTGCTAAGTCTCATTCAGATATCAAAAAGAGGAGAGAGAGGGATTAGGGTCCCAGATGGCGGGGGTCAAGAGGGCCAGGCAGGGGTTTCCACATGGAGTACCTCTGTCCACACAGGGTCCAAGTCTGTGACCCTGAGTGTCAATCCCATGACACTTGTGAGGAGTAACAGAAGGAATACTCTCCCAACTGGCCCCGGCTCAGCGTGGATGAGGGGGCAGCAGAACACAAGTGGCTTCTCTGACTCACATGCTAGAAACTGAACTTGGGATCTTAACACCTGCAGGCCCTGTACTCCACCACTAGGCCACTTCCTGTCCTGTAGAGTCAGTCTGGAGCCCACAGCTGCTGACTGTCTCAGGGGGCGCCCTGGTTCTGGGTCCCTTCTGCTGATCCTCACCACCCTGGGCACTCCAGGGCCTTCCCTCCCCCACCCCCACCACCCCCCTACTCTGGCCCTCAAGCAGATGTTATGTATTATTTAGGACCACCCCAGGGTTCTGAACTCAGGATTCATGGCCTGGGAGGTCCACAGCAGCTACAAGGGACCAGGTGTCTGGAGCTGCAGCACTAAGACAGAACCTCAGCTCTTCCTGCTTTCAGTTGAAGCTGCAGAGGCTGTTTCTGAAGCAAACACTGTGGCTGTGCCCATGCTGAACAGCTGCACATAAGCCTGCACTCACTCCTCTCCATCTTTATGAAGACTTCTGTTCCCAGGATCCCTTGCTCCATTGCTGTGAAGTCTCCTTACTCCTAGGCCCCTGCTCTATCTCGGTGACATTCCCACTCCAGGACCTCCTGCTCCACTATGAAGGCTCCTGCTCCCTCCACCACTGTCACTCAAAGTCCCCAAGTGCCCCATGATCGCTACATGCTCCAAACAAAGTCAAATGATTGACAGGCTAGGTGGGGTCATCCTGTTACAAACCTTAGTGGGTTTTAATTTTTCTATTTTCTGAGCCTGATAAGGACATCAGTTCTTTTGAGCTCATTTGTTTAGTTCTGGCTTATTGAAATTTATAGTACTGAGGCCAGGTGGTAGT